>NW_006203500.1:2500747-2506865 GCF_000334495.1 Tupaia belangeri chinensis
ACGGCGGCCCCAAGCCGCAGCCGGTGTGCAGTCTCCACCTGCTGCCCCTTCCTGCAGGGCAGGCCACATGCTGACCCTCCCTGGCCAGGCCTTGACTGTGGACTTGAGGCTTGGTCCAGAAGGCTGACCTGGGTGCCCGTGAGCAGGCCAGGATGAGCGTAGGCTACCGAGGCTGTGCAGGAACAAGGAGGCTTAGGGGGCTTGCTCAGGGAGTGTCAAAGCACAGGCCATGTGCACTGAGGCCAAGCCCAGGGCCGTCAGCTGGGGGCACCAGCTGTGTGAGTGGAGGTGACCTCAGAGGGTTCTACGTGGGCTAGGGGAGGGATGACCTTACAGTGCCTTGGAGGGAAAACGGCTTCTACTTTGCAGTGGCCACATGGGCGGGCCTGGCACCTTCTCCCATCTCTGCTGGGGGCTCCGGCACAGAGAGCACAGCAGATGTCCCCTGTCCATCCCTCCAAATTGTACCCTCTGAGGCCCCGGGCTCTGCCCCCCACCTCCCACCAGCTCGAGGTGGAGCCAGGCCATAGCCGATTCCAGGCTGGGAGGAGGCCGGGCCGTCGCCCTGGGAAACAGCTTGGCTGCTGGCCAGGGTGTGGCCCCCAGTGACAGGGCTGTGCCTCCCGGAGAAGAGAAAGCGCCTAATCCCTGGGATTTGCCGTGAAAGCCTGGACAGGGCCAATCACTCATCACAGGGCAGGGACGGCTGCGCTGTTGTTTCTAGGTGGAATTTCTGCACCTCGTTGGGCCAAAGGCTCCCAGTCGGCCTGCGGGCGGGGCCCACAGCCCAGGTTTAGCTCCTTAAAAGGTAATGGTCTTTACTAGGCAATCTGGGCCCTGCTGGCTGGGACAGGGTTGGAGACTAGAAGCCAGATGGCCGGGCAAGCGAGATCTTCTTGAGGCCTTGCCTGGCCAGGAGGAGATGGGTTGGCATCTTCCCTCACAAGCCCCTGTACCAGGACCAGTGGGCACAGTCGAGCAGGTGGTGCACTGCACACAGATTGAGCTGCGAGTGGCACCCCCTGGGTTTGGCAGCGTAGACACACTCCACTGTGTGCGGCAGCCCTGCCAAATAACACTTCTGTCTCCCTCCGAGACACGAACAGGGACCCCTTCAGCTGTGGGGACTCAGAGGGCAGGGTTCTAGGACAGCTGGTAGGTGGATTTTTGAAGCAGGAGCTGCTGTTGGGGGTAACTAGTTCCTGGCACCCTGCACAGGGCCAGCCAGGAATAATATAATTCAAGCATGGCAGGACTTGGGAGGCAGGAGTCCACCCACCAGCCAGGCCACCAGAGGCTCCAGGCAGGCGGGGGCCCCTTCAGGGGGAAAGAGTTCTAGGACAGCTGGTAGGTGGATTTTTGAAGCAGGAGCTGCTGTTGGGGGTAACTAGTTCCTGGCACCCTGCACAGGGCCAGCCAGGAATAATATAATTCAAGCATGGCAGGACTTGGGAGGCAGGAGTCCACCCACCAGCCAGGCCACCAGAGGCTCGAGGCAGCTGGGGCCACTTCAGGGTGAACAGTCCTGGCACTGGCCCCGTCTCTTGCTCTGGCATGTCATCCCTCACAGGGGTCTGAGCCTCGCCAACCCTCCAGTTCCAAACTGTTCCCCCAGCGGCTCATTCAGCCTCGTAACAACCTACAGAGCTAGACCGCGCTCCTCCGTGTTCTAAGACGCACGTCAGCTCAGACCTGCTATCACAAGGCGGGTCGCGCCACGGTAGATTTGCTGAGGTTCGGCCAGGCTAGATACCTGCCCACAGTCGTACAGCTAGAACCAAGAATCGGGCCCCGCACATCCTACTGCAGCTGCTGAGCTTCAGTCATCCTGGCCCCCAGGAGGACCACTCTGGCCATTTTACACAGTAAACCGAAATAGGTAACACGCCTTCCACACTCACAGGTGAGTCATACATGCTATTCAGGCCAGGCCCATAACCTAGTGGTTAAGGGAGCTGGACCTCACCTGGATTCGAACGGAGCCCACAGCTGGAATCCCAGCCCCACAACTTGAAGAGCATACCAGGCATGACCCAATACCCCAAAGGACGGAGAAAGGGGACCGTGGTGTGACCACAGCCATTGAGGGGTGTTCTCCCCCCACCTCCTCTCTGCGTGCAGGGATTTTAAAAATGCTATTTCAGAAGGTAACTGGTCTCAGTTGCCTTTAAGGGGCGTGGCGGTGTGGACACGCCAGTCTCATTTAGAGGCCCCTGTGACCTGCTTCAGCACAGACCCTATGTGAAGGTAGGCAGATGCGCCCCTCCTTGTGGGGAAGGACCGGTGCACTGCGCCCTCACCAGCCACCTCGGCCTCCGTTCTGAACACAGCTCAGCCATCCCGTCCCAGAGCCAGGGCTCAGCCCCCCTGCCGTGCCCAGTCCTCCCCTCCTCCCAGGTCCTTGGTGCGGTCCGCCGGATCCATCTTTCACCACCACCTCCTGGTGGTCACCTCCCTATGGACAGCCCTACACAACCCACCTGGCTCACCTCAAAGACCCCCACACCCCATGGGTGTGCAGATAGGCCACAGTGACCCCTTCCCATTCTTAATGCAACCCTCTGGGACTCGTCTGGGTGCTGTAAACCCACCAATCAGAACTCCCGGTGGGAACCCCGCTTGGGTAATGATCTGGACCCCAATTAGGGCTCCGCCCCGGCCCCCTCCGGTCTCCCCCCCACTTGCAGGTGGGCATGTGTCCTGATGGCCCCCCTTCCTGTCAGCCCTGCGAGGATGCTGCCCTGCCTGGGCCTCGGAGCAAGGAAACGCTGTGGTTGCCCCGGCGTGTGGGGCACTGTGCCAGAGTCTCATGACTGCACGTCCGGGCCTGGTGCCTTTCCTGACCAGGGCTAGATTCTGGTTCTCAAGGGAGACACCTAAACACCAAATGTTGACACTTACAAACTTTTGGGTTCCTACTGGTATTTACTTTCTGCACACCTACTGTGTGCCAGGCAGGTAAGTCGTTTGTGTGGCTACATTAGTGCAAGTTTGTAATTAGGGCCCTCCTTCCTAACCCTAACACAGGTATCTGTATCTAATGACCAGCCCTGGCCACTTACCAGGACAGCCAACCCGTCGAGGAGCACCACGGGTAGCACAAGCCACCCAGGGGCTCCCCGAGGCCCACAGGGGAACGTCCATTGAGGTCTAGACCTGCAGCCCCTTCTGGCCTCCCCCATTACCCCCGCTGCACCCTGGATGTTCCAGCAGCACCTCTCCTAATGCTCCCCAACTCCTTGCCTGTCACATTGCCTCTGGGCCAGCAGAGCCTCTTAGTCTGGCTTGCTCCTACTCTGCCATCAAAACCCAGCCCTTGCAACACCTCTTCCGAGAAGCCTCCCCTGACTACCCCACTGTCACGTATATGCACTGGGAGGGCTGGTCTGCATAAAGCTACCAAGTTGACTCTAGGGTACCACCCCCAGAAGGTGGGGAGCAGGAGGGCCATGTGCAAAATTAGGCGAAACAGCCTTCCCCAAGCACTCTCCCTTGGCTTCGGGAGGTCTTAACGGAAATTCTGGCAAAGCAGCCCTCACGATGGACAGAATGTTCCTTCCCTAGAGGTGAACAAGTGGTGGGTGGCGGCGTGTGGCGAGGCCATCGGCCACCAGGCTGGCTGGCTGGCCCTTTTGACCCACATGCAGGCGAAGGCTGCCTGACAGGCATCGCTCAGGTCACTTCCTGAAGGACCCCTTCCCGAGCTCCTCTAGTCACAGCCCGCATGCTGCAGGAGGAGTGAATCTGGAGCCGGAGAAGGCTTCGTGGTGGCCCGGGGGTTCCTCTGGCATTGACAGGGCACTTCTGCGCGGGCTGAAAATGCGTTCCTCATTTCTCGTCCACAGCCCGAGGGAGGAAAGTGTGGGGCTTCGCAACGACCACAGCCACAGCCTGCCAGCCACCGCGGCCCCTCGGCCAGCTGAGCACGGCTCTTTAAAGACACATGAAGGGAGCTGTGGCCCGGGGAGGGGGCTGGCAGCTGGCTTTCCAGGCCCCCCAAGCTCTCGCAACTTTGTCAAGCCTGCACTGCTTCCACGGCTCTGGCTCTGGGGGAATCATGGTGTCCGGGCCTCAGGCAAGTCTTCTGCCCTCCTGGTCATTGCTCCGCCATCCTGCAGTGGGGCCATCACACTGACCCTTGGGTCTTGGCGGTGACCAAATACCAGCTTCTCCTGCTTAACAGGTGCTCCCTAACTGGCTCCTTCACATGTGAGACTCAGCTCAGCCTCACCTCTTCCAGGAAGCTTTCCCACCCCGGTGCTTACTATCCGCACAGGGCGGGGCCTGGAGTGGGCAGGCGTGAGAGGCAGGTGTCTCTTGCCATGTGGGACAAGCAGCAGGAGCGGCTCAGTGTTCTCCCAAGATGCCCGAGCCAGGCAGGAGCAGCCGACAGCAGGCGTGAGAGGCCTGGGAAACGCGCTCTCCCTCTGGCTGACAGAGGGCTGGCATCTCCGGAGCAGCCTGAGTGAGCGCCGCACCACCAGGACAAGTTCAAAACAGCCCGCTGTGGTCACGCAGTCACTCAGCTCAGCTCCGTCCTTCACCCGAGGGAGACAGCCGCGGCCATCCCTGGCAGCGTTTGTGAGGACGGATCGAGAGTGCCAGGGTGAGAATGCTCGGGGATGGCAAGGAGTGGACCGGGGGAACCCACATGCCCAAGGCTGCTTCACGCCTCGGTGCGAGTCCCATGGCAGGACAGCCCCTGGCAGGTAGACGGGCCTGGAGCCGGGTGCCAATGTGGCTGCTCCAGAGGCCAGCGAACTCCAGGGCTCAGGTGAGGAGAGGGAAGGACGCACGGAGTGGGCAAGGACGCCCAGGGAAGAAGAGAGCCCACAGAGCAGGCAGTGGGCGTTAGACGCAGCAGGCCCTTGTCCTGCAGGCCCCAGTCCTCCATGGAGAGGCACCGGCACCAGCTGTCCCCAGATGGGGCACCCTGCAAGAATACTGGGGAGTGGAAGAGACCAGGCCCACTCTGTGGGCTGGGCAACAGGCAGGACAGATCTCCCAGGGCCAGGTGGGGCCTCCCCAACTCAGCCCCGCTGGGAATTCCAAAGACCAGGGCACCCGTGACGAAGCGCAGTGAGGGGGAAGCCACTCAGTCCCGGTGGCCTTGTCTGCATTCCATTCCCAGGACGCCCACAGCCTCTCACCCCAGGGCTCTGTTCCAGGGCCCACTGTGCCAAGGCACTGCTGTGAGAAGACTGGCCAGACCCCGGGCTTTCTGGGCCTCAGCTTCCCCACCTACAGGAGGTTGGGAGAGATGATCTCTGAGAGCCGCCAGCTCAACACACCAGGATTTCCCACCTCAGTGGGTGGGGAGCTGAGAAATGGACGCCCCTGGGCTGGGTCTGTGTGGAGCACACAGGCAGGCGGCAGAGGAGGCACTGGGGGTTCCGCTCTGGACTGGGCTAGGTCTGTGTGGAGCACACAGGTGGCAGAGGAGGCCCTGGGGGTTCCCTTCTGGGCTGGGCGCCCCCCAACGACCTGGCTGGGCACCCTAGGAAGGATGGGTGCTGGGAAGTGGAGACGCACACACAGAACACCCCCATGAGAGCCCTCGCAGGTGTGAGGCTGGCCACTGTCTCCCTGTGCACCCATCCTGGCCTCCTCGCTGCACGGGGCGGTTGCTCCCCGCTGGAATGCAAAGCCTTCGGGCAGTAGTTGCGGTGGTATTCACCCAGCGCTGCATTTGTGAGGCCCAGGACGGGTGGTGTTCACCCAGCCCTGCGTCCCTGAGGCCGGCCCGGGCCAGGAAGCACAGATGGGGCCTGGGAAGAACTAAGAAATGGGAAGAAAGAACGCAAGAACCAGAACATTCAGGGACTCGAACTCCTAGGCTCCGCGTCTGGAAGAGCCCCAGGGCTTACCTGCCCCCGCCCCCCCCAGCACAGCTGGCCTGCAGAGTGCTTGCTTAGCTCACCCCCAACCTGTGGGGTGGGACGAACCCTCAACTCTATGCCATTCTGACTGCCCTCATCAACAGGAGGCCAAGGGGTCTCTCCATCAGACTCTCCCACTTTACACTGGGGCAGGGCTCAGGGCAGGCAGTGACCCATACCCCTCCCCCATCCTGGCAAGGGCTCATGTACCATTAATTGTAATTAACTAATTATTCCTG
>NW_006203500.1:2507568-2519493 GCF_000334495.1 Tupaia belangeri chinensis
CCTGCTGCCAGATAGCGGAGGAGGCCGGGGGTGGGGGAGCCCCCAATGACTCAGTCGTGTTTACAACATGCAAACCCATTTAAGAGCTTGTAAAGTCGCTATAAATGGCTCTTTGGCAACTGAGAATAACGATCCCCTTTCTCCAGCTGCCAGTTCAACAACCATGCGTGGCAGAGGCTGCCAGGACACGAGTTCTAAGATCCAACAGCGCCACCTGCTGGAGGCCAAGTGCAGACACGCTCCACTCCGGGCGCCGGTCTGGACAGGACTTTGGGACTTGGAGGGGATGGTTATGCTAATTACCCGGACAGGTCATTACACAGAGTATACCCAACAGCGCCACCTCCTGGACACCGAGTCCGACGCGCGCGGCTCTGCACTAGCTGTGAGGACGCAGGTTCTGGCCTGGACCTCAGAACCGGGAGGGACGGCTATGCTAATCCCCTCGACTGGTTACCAGAGTCTCAGTAGCACATGGTGACACCTCCATCTGTGTAATTACCATGTGTCAGTTACAAAAGCCCTCGAAGCTAAGCCCACTCCTCTCCTGACTCGCCATGGGAAACGGGCCAGGGGAGGGCACGGACTGGGCCGCTTTGCAAGTGTTCAGAGCACAGACCTCAGTAGAGAGCAGCCAATGTAACCATTCTGTCTCGTGAACTGACACTCCTTACCCCGTGACCACGCGGGGGCGGTACTGGGAACGGCCCAAGGAAACCGGCCAGCTGGAGTGGGTCCCCAGCCAGGGGTCCTGCCCCGGCGATAAACCGCTTCCTTGGCCCATGGCAGCTCGGGCCTCCAGAGGCCTCTCCCTGAGCCGCGGGAGCCACACTCCCCAGTTGCCAACATCTCTCCTCGGGCGCTGGCCCTGGCCGTTCCCTCTGCCAGGCCCCCCTTTCTCTGTACCCCCATACGCCCTCGGGTGGCCCCTCCACAGAAGTGCCCTCCACCGTCCTCTGCCCCAACCCCTCCCTGTGCCAGGACACGGCACCTCCAGGGAGGAAGTGGCGGGCGAGCTGTGCCCAGGCCTCGGCCTCTCACCAACTGACATGCTGTTGGCTCGGAGGCCAAGGCCAGGCTCCAGGCTCGGGTTCCCAGTTTGCATTCCTCCTGTTGCACATGGTGTCACCAACTGAGGGACTGAGCAGAGTCCTGGGACAGCAGGCACTGACTTGTGGGATATTGCGAGACGGTCACGGTTTTGAGAGGCAGAGATGTATTTAAGCCACCCGTTTTACAGGTGGGAGGACTGAGGCCCAGAGGGGTCCCCCAGAAAGCCAGTGGCACAGCCAGGGTTGGACCCTGGACAGGGCCCACCACTCCAGGCTGCTCCTCAGCTGAGAACAATGGGGGCTCTGAGGGCTTCAGAGCTGGGCCCGAAGGACAGGTGGGATTGACGTGGGAGTGGGCAGGTCCTGACAGGTTTTCCATCCCTTGGCACCAAGGCGAAGGCTGGCCTTGGGCACGGAGGAACGGCAGTGGCTGGACAGCCCAGATGTCCCCGGCCACTCACCCACAGTCATGCCGTCCATGTAGCGCTTGATGATGTCGAAGGAGTCCCTCAGGTTCCCTTCTGTGATGTCGAAGATGATGTCGGCCTGGCTGGCAGAGTACAGCGGTGTGACGGCCCGGAGGAAGATGATCTCTGCAGTGGGACACAGAGGAGGGCTGACCCACACACGGACCCACCTCGTGGAGCAGGGCCCAGGTGAGGGGCCATTCACAGCAGCACCAAAGCCACGGCCCAGGGGTGCAGGAGATGGGAGAGTCCTGAGGGTCCCTCCATCCCAGCCCTGTCTCCTCAGGAGACACCACAGTCTGCTGACTGAGTCTTCCCAGGGGTCAGCACTGAAAATAATCGGTAATGAATATCCACGAATCCGAGGAAGGGGAAAGGGAAGGGAGGTGGAGAAGACGCAAAGGTACAGGGGGCAGGGGGCCACAAGGGAGCTGCTTGTCCCACTCACAGGGACCAGGGTCAGACCAGTGGCTCGCCTGGGTGGGCTGGGCAGGCCGATGGCCGTGTCCACCTCCCAGAACACGTAGCAGTGAGGCAGGGCAAGCAGCCTGGTCCAGGAGCCACGAGGCCTGGCCCACCCAGCTCTCAGTGATTGTGGGGCAGGGGTCCTCCCTTGGGCCTCAGTTTCCTCACTTGTGAAGGGAAGGAACAGCCAGCTGGTGACACAGAGGGTCCTTTCAACACTAAAGGTCAGGGTCTGGGTCTCCAGGGCCCAGGTGCCGGCAGGTGTTTACCCACACCCGGTCTGCGGGTGACTGACTCTCAGATCAGCGTTGCCCAGAGGCCACATGACCGGCCATTAGGGAGCTGGGGGGTGGATCTGTATGTGGTGGTGAAATCCACCGCTTTGCCCAAGGCAAACCCGTCCGTGATGTTCTCGGCTGGGCTGTGCCCAGGAGGCTCCTGTGCCTCCCCTCTCCTGGGGGAACAAGCAGGCACTGAGGCTACCCCTGCAGGCAGCTGACACTGGGCGTCACTCCTGCCCTCCCCTCCCTGGTGGCCAGGGCCACCCTGTACAGTCAGCTCAGCAGTGTCTTCCCTGAGCAGGTCAGGGGATTCATCTGCCACCGCGTCTCCAGAGCCTGGCCCAGAGCCTGAGGCTCGGTCAGCGTCTGCTGCAGGAACTAGTGATGCTGAGCCCCTCCTGAGGCTGGGACAGAGACCCCACCGAGGGCGGGTAGCAGGAGGCCGCACCAGCCCAGGTACACACTGCACGACCAGAAGCAGGGCAGGCAAAGCAGTGCGTGCACAGATGCCTTGGGGATAGGCTGTCTGGACAGGGCTGCACAGCAGGCCCAGAGCTGCCGGCAGTGCAGGGCATGGGAACACTGACCGCGTCCCTCCCGGGCTCCCTCTGTCCAGCCTTACCAGCTCCCCCCCCAGCCCATCTTTCCCCTGAGTCTGCAGGATGACGCTTCTGCATGCAAATCTTTTCCATTATAACCTCTCAACAGGTTCCCCTTGGGTTAAGACAGTTCCAAGTCTAGGCTTTTGCATATCCCACCAGTCCATCTCCTGCCACGCCCCTCCATTCCAGCCAGCCGGACTTGGCTTGGTTTCTCAAATGCCCACCCTGCCCACCGACCTCCAGACCTCCCCAGCTGTGCCCTGTTGGGTGCGGCACCCTCTCCCCTTCTTCCCTTTTACTGGCTCACCTCCTATTCACCACTCTGTCCTCCATGTGGAAATCCTTTCCTCTCAGGGAGCCCTCCCTGACTGCCCAGAGCTTGGCCAGACCAAGGCTTAATTGCTATTTGCTGAACGAGTGTTACTATGAGAAGAGACTCAGCACTGGGGCTGGGAAGTCTGGATATACGGAGGGGATGTGGCAGTGCCTATGAGGTTTCAGAACACACCTATCTTACCAGAAATGGCTCCTGCAGCCCAAGCGCTCAGACAGAGGCCCCGCAATGTCCCGCCAAGCCCACTCACCTTCAGGACGGGTGAACTCCCGGAAGGTGGGCAGCGAGACGACGGTGTGGGAGATGGTGTGCACCGGGTCCAGCACACAGGTGACGTCGCTAGGGCGGCAGGACTTGAAGCAGCGGATGGTGTCTGTCTTTTCTGGGCGGAGCCCCCTGGGGAGAACCACAGCACACGAGGCTGACTGAAAAGCGGGACCCGGCTGCCCGGGGGATGAGGTCCAGGAAGGAGCAGCAGGTGGCCAGGCGGGGAGCATCTGTCTCCTTCAAGAACCTGTGACCTCCAAGCCTACCTGCGCTGTGGGGTGCCATGTGGCATTTCCTGCAGACTGGACTGGGACCTGTCCATGCTGAAGACACCCTCTGGTGTCTGTCTGCTCCCATTATGGATCAGCACAGCTTTGATGCCTGCCTACTGAGCGTCAGCATCGACAACCAAAAACACACCACCAAGAACCTGCTCTACAATTATGTCTTGAGGCCTGTTGGATGCCAGCTGCTGGGGACGCCAACACCAAAGTGAATGAGAGAGACGTGTCCCAGCTCCCTGGAGCCCCTGGGCACCAGGGGTAGTAAAGGGTGGGGTGTATCCAAGGTGCAGAGCTGGCCAGGTGGGCAGCAGGAGTCATAAATGAGGGAGTGTGTGCCAAGTGCCGAGCTGGAAGTAAATGAGGGAGTATGTGTAAAGGGCTGAGCTCACTGTCCAGTACCGAGAAGTCAAATCTACGTGGTCAAGCAACAGGGAGGAAAGAGAAGAGCATAAGCTGATTATAGGTCTATGTTTCAGGCACTGTGCCAGGCAGTTTCAAAATCTCTTTATCCACAAATAAAACTGAGACAAAAGCTACACAAACGGAAGGTATAGTTGAGTGAATGACCATGAGACAAACACCTTTAAAATCACCACGAGGTTTAGAACTTGGGCACTACCCAGGCCCTCATATGTGCCAGGCACGCTATCAACTCCTCCTCCATCCCCCAAATCCCCAGGCCGGAGTCCCACAGCAACCCCTTGCTTGAGTTCTATATAGTTTTATCACACAAGTGTGTCTCTCTAGCCATCTTAGATGTGTTCGTGAACAAGTTTTTGTCCTGTCTTTTAAGTCCTTTTTAGTCGACAGGGTTCCTCTCCACCCCCTTTCTTTCCACAGTGGAGTCAGAGCATTTGCTCCACAGGGCTCCCTGCAGTCTGGCCTTTGCACCCTCCTGGTGCAGCTCTGCATGTGCCTCTGTCCTGATTTCCGCGCACTGCTAGCCGGGTCTGGAGGCCTGATCCGACAGAGGCCCCGTCCCTTTAGCAAGATGATAGAGGTGATGTGGCTTCCACAGGGCCACGTGGTATCTGGTTGTCTCCCTGAGATGCTCAGGGCTGAGACCCCATTAATGACGGATCACAAAATACTGAGAGTATTTCTATCATTTCCCATCTTCATTTATTTTTAATTTATTTTTAGGTCGTATGTATGTGCTTTAATTGCCAGAGAACATGTATGCTCACCAGAGAAGGGGAGGGGGCAGTTAGTCACACCACAGTCCCTTATCCTTCATTTCTCCACCCTGTTGCAATTTGGGGCATGCATGCACTCGCACCCAATGTGTTTTCAAGATGCTGGGGCCAGGATTCAAATTTCAGCCAGCCATGTGGGGCCCAGCTCCCTTAACCATTTGGTTATGGGGCCAGCCTCTCATTCTCACTTATTAGTTGGGATACCGATTTAAATAGATGCTTCCTCCCACGTGAGACTGCTCTTCGGTCACCAGTTTTCACAGAAAAGCAAAATCCACACTTGACTCTTTTCTTGTTTATTTCTGTTTTCAGGATAATGAGCTAGCTATCATTCCCCATATGACATTTTTGAGAAAAGGTATCAGTATGAACTCATGACTTAAACCAATATGGTGAGGTTTGATCCATCACAACTACTACATTTGTTGAAACTCAAATTTTCCCATCTATGGCCAGAGGGAAAATGACAGCTACTAGCTCCTGGGTCCTTTTGACCTGGCCCTCATAAATTTTCATAGCTTTCTTGCTGAGACAGAAAGACTACAGGATGTGGGCCAGCAGGTGGCATGGTGGCACTGGGCTCCCACGTGGCCAACTGCAGTTCAAGTTCCACACCCAGAAACTTGAAACTCATGCTGGGAGTATGTACATGTGTGCCCCAAATCCTGACAGAACAAAGAAGACGTTGTGGTGTGGCTATTCCCCTGGGGGATGATTTCTCACTTTCCCTAACTCTGTCACTTTCCCTCCCTCTGTCTCTTATCTCTCTCTGGTGAGCACACATACCCAATGCCAAAAACCTAAAAAATAAACAAACAAATAAAGACTATAAGATAGTCCAATCTTCTATGTTTATTGCCTGAGACCTACAAGCTGCCATTTCCCCAAGAAGTTCTAGACTTGTTATTTTATTTATAGTGGAAAATGGTATTTCAAGTCCACAGCCTAGATACTGGAGATTTTTGGTGTCACTGAGTTGGCCACTGTCCCTAGACCTCTTCAATAGACATTTTTAAAATAAAACGTCATGAGTTCACAAAGAGTATTTCCAATTTAAAACAAGGACCATGTGGCTTGTGGCTTTTAACTTAGTCTCTTTTACATTACAAAGGAATCTCTTCCCCCACATCAGAATCCTGGTTCTTAGGACCAGCAGATGTTAGAGAGGTTATATTGCTGGACTCCCACATGGCCGACCACAGTTCAAGTCCTGGACACAGTGACTTGAAAATCACACCAGGGGCACATGAGTTCATGCCTAAGATCTCTGAAGGAGAATGGAAGAGAAGGGGTTGTGGAGTGGTCGTCCCCCTAGGGAGTGATTTCTCACTTTCCCTCTCACTGTCTTTGTTGCTCTGTCTGGCAAATGCATATGCACTAAGGCAAAACCCTCTTTTTTTAAAAAAAAGAATCTTGGCTCTCAAGAACATTGGGAATGTCAGACTACCTTATAATTATTCATGTAATTTATCCCATATTTAGCCTTAGAATAACAATACTAAAATACAAATTACTGAAAACAATTTCTTTGATACATTTGCTCTAGTCTACGCATAGTTTTCTCTTTTTTTTTTTTTTTGGAGAGGTTTTGCTATAGGGCACGGGCGCTCGCCAGACAGACATAGAGACACAGAGAGACAGAAAGCGAGAAATCACCCCCCCAGGGGGGATGGCCACGCTGCAATCCCTTCTCCTCCATGCTCCTCTCGGGATCTTGGGCACACACACACAAGTGCCCGGCGTGAGTTTAAGCCGCCAGGTCCGGGACGCGAACCGTGGTCGACTACGTGGGAGTCCAGCAACATAGCCATTACGCTAACTGCTGGTCCCTACTCATAGCTTTCAAATAAATGTGTTCTATCTAATCATCTGAGCTCTGTAGTATTTCTTACTGTATTAGTTCCCTTGTAGTAGTCATTTAGTCATAGTTCTACAATTAACTATATGTTTAATGTTTGCATGTTCATAATAGTTTGTGCTGTTTGTAAGCAAAAGTTAGTTTTGCTGGATATAAAATTCTTGACTTGTTTTCTTAGTATCCTAAGTATTTTATTTCATCTTCTTCTGGTATAAAGTGTTGTCAAAAAGTCTAATGATAATAATTTTTTTCCCTTATAAGTCACTTGCTGTTTTTATCTAGAAGTCCATAATTCTTTCCCACTCCTCATCTCCACTTTTATTTATTTATTTTCTTCACCTTTTTTTTTTCTTTTCTGTTCTTGTTTTGTTTTGAGAGATTTTTTCTATAGGACTTGTGTGCTCATCAGAGACAAAAAGTGAGAAATCACCCCCCCCAGGGGAGATGGCCATGCCACAGTTCCTTCTCTTCCATTCTCCTCCAGAGATTTTGGGAACTCATGCACATGCAAATGATGTAAGTTTCAAGCCACCAGGTTTGGGATTCAAACCGTGGTCAACCATGTGGGAGTCCAATGCCTTAACCACTCTACCACCTTCTGGCCCCATTTCACCTTTTCTTTAAAGTCCAATCATTTTACCAAAGTATGTCTTGATGTTGGCTGCTCTGGCTTGATATTCTCAGGTATGTGTTGTATTCTTTCAATATAGAATTTCAATTTTTTTAAATTTATTGAAAGTTTTCTTGAATTTTTCATTTTTAATACTCTTCCTCCTTGTTTTGGATTTCTTTTTCAGAGCTTTCTACTATCTATATGTTGAATTTTTTTTGCCCATCTTGAATATTTATCCTTTTTTCCCCTCAAGAATTTAATCCCGTTATTACTTTTTTATTTTTAAAATTGTTCTTTTCAACTTTTATTTTTAAAGCACTTATTCATTTTTGTATTTAGTCTTTATTTCTGTTAAATCTTGATTTCTGAAAGTACTTCTGAAATTTTTGATTATTTCCTAAGTCTATTAACTTATGTCTCATGTTTTTTTCCTAATTTGGACACATTTTTCTTTCATGTTTTGATAATTTTTCTAACATCTTTGTTCTGAAAAAAAAAAAAAAAGGCTGCAGTTTTGCTTTAGTCTGTGAACATTTCTTTCTGATGTATGTTCATCATCCAGAGGGATATTATTCTTTTTTTAAATTCTCTTATTTTTTTTTTTTCTTGTAATAACTTTGTGTAAAAGTTTGCCAGGAATGTTGTAATAAAATACTATAGACTACAAGACTTAAAAACAGGAATGTATTCTCACATGGTTCTGGAGGCTGCAAGTTCAAGATCAAATTGTCAACAGATTTGGTTTAGTCTTCTTTTTATTTATTTTTTTGGAGAGTTCTTTTGTTATAAGGGGCATGCATTTGCTAGAGAGACAGAGAGACAGAAAATGAGAAATCACCCCCAGGGGAGATGGCCATGCTGCAATCCCTTCTCCTCCATTCTCCTCTCAGGATTTTGGACATGCAACACATGCACCCAATGTGAGTTTCAAGCTGCCAGGTCTGGGGACTCATACCATAGTCAGCCACATGGGAGTCCAGCGCCTCCATGCCACCTGATGCCTCCTGCCCCCAGTTTGCTTTCTTCTGAGGCCCTTTTCCTTGGCTCGCAGAAGGCCACCTTTTCACTGCCTTCATGTGGTCTTTGCTCTGTGCGTGTCTTTATCCTCTTCTCTTGTAAAGATACTGATATGTTAAGGAACCAGCAGTTAGCGTAATGGCTATGTCGCTGGACTCCCACTTAGTCAACCGCGGTTCGTGTCCCGGACCCGGTGGCTTAAAACTCACGCCGGGCACGTGTGCGTGCGTGCCCAAGATCCCGAGAGGAGAATGGAGGAGAAGGGATTGCAGCGTGACCATCCCCCCTGGGGGGTGATTTCTTGCTTTCTGTCTCTATGTCTCTCTCTGTCTGTCTGGCGAGCACACGCGCCCTACAGTGAAAATCTCTCCAAAAAAAAAAAAAAAGATACTGATATGTTAGATTAGGTCCCACCCATATGATCTCATTATTACCTTAATTACCTCTTTAAAGGGCCTGCCTCCAAATAGCTACACTCCTGGATACTGAAGGTTAAGACTTTAACATCTGAATTCAGGGAGCACACTTTGTATGGGATTATGAGTAGACCATGTAATTCCAAATAAAAATTATGTTGAAGTGCTCGCCCCCAGCACCTCGGAACATGACCTTATTTGGAAGCTGGGTCATTGCCAATGTAATGAGTTAAGATGAGGTCACACTGGAGTCAGTGGGCCCCATCCAGAATGACTGGGGTCATCATAGGAGGATGACCATGTAGACAGAGACACTCAGGGATAATGTCATGTGATGACAAAGGCCAAGAGTGGGGTTATATATCTGCAAGTCAAGAGATGTCAAAGACTGCCAGCAAACCACCAAATGGCAGGAGAAGGGATTCCCTTACAGGAAGGAGCACTTCCCTACAGGCTGCAGAGGGGGCACAGCCCTGACGACCCCTCAATGTCAGACTTCCAGCCTCCAGAACCATGAGGCAATATATTGCTGTTACTTCCAGCCTCCTCCTTTGTGCCACTTGTTACTGAAACCAGTGAATGAAATTCGCTGGTTTAGTCTGTGAACATTCAGAAAATTCATTTCCCTGAGGCTTTAGAGAGCACAGTTCACAACCACTTTCCCAACTCCCAGACTCTACACTGCTGTGTCTGGCATCTTGCTTTCTGGTGTCCTCTATGTCTCTAAGGTCTCCCTCCTGCTCAGTTTTTGATTTGGCTTCCAGCAGCTTCTCTCCTGTGTGAGGCCTTGCCCTTAAAGAAAGCTGAGATTACTCCATTTCAAAAGTTCCCAAAGGCTAAGCTGCTCCAGCCCCTCAGTCCCAACATGGGCTCCTTCCATGCACTGGCCACTGTGAGGAGCAAAATGCCTCCCAATTTCAGCTGCCACTCCCCAAACTGGCCTCCTTCACTTTCCAGGGACACCTGATGTGAAAGTTGTCAGGACCAAAGTGGGGTCATTTGTGTCGACTTGTGCTAAACCCTAACTAGACTAAGCAGGGGAGGCATGGAGGTGTTTTCTCATGCTAGCATGCCCACTGACGAGAACTGCTGCTTAGAAAACTCTGTCAGAACCACAGCCCTGCACCAAGACCACTATAACCTGACACAAGGGATTCTGCAAGGACACCTGTCCAGGGACTACCTGTTCAGCCCTGGACTGACCTGCCCCTTGATACGAGTCCTGGTAGCCAAGGATCACTGTCCCAAGACAACTGGCATCATGCCCTCTTCTTCTCCCCTCCTGCTTGTGGCTTTTACCTTTAAAACCCACGTGAGGACTCTAAGACCTTGGTAAGCAAGTTTGGGTCTACCTGAAGATGTTCATCTGGGTTGCATGCCGGTGAAAGTTCTCAAACTTATGCCCAAATAAACTCCTTTTGCAGTATGTGTTTTGCCTCAGTTTACCTTTTGAGGTTGACATTGCTGTTTGGGCCACGCAGGCGGGCCTGAATTGCATTTTGGGTTCATGGGGATGCCTTTTCACCTCATTTTGCTGTAAATGTTTCCCATGGATTTTTCATTTCCTGTTCAGCTGCTCTGTGTGTTTGGGATGGAGCTTCACTAACCAGGCTGCACACTCTGACCCTGTCTTCATGGTGCACGTCTCATACACGTCATTTCGCCTGCTCCTCCCGCCTTTCCTCTCCACACCACATGGCTTCCTCCCTTGGCTAAGAAAATGTCCTGCTCTGAACTTGAGAACTACAAAATGGGGAGAAAAAAAAATGGGGACCAATATCCGGAGCTCTTAGACAAGGCTGGAGAAACAATCTGACTAGCACCAGCCCATTCCAGGACTGCTGCCCTCTGCTCAGCAGCTGCTGCAGCTCAGAGCAAGGTTCAGAGCACACACACACACCCCAGATCAGGTACCCGAGGTTTGAATCCTGGCCCCACCAGACACCAGCTGTGGGACTTTGAGCAAGTCACTTAACCTCTTTGTGCCTCCATGTGCTCATTGTGAAATGGAAGTACTAACAAGACTTGGCTCACAGGTGATCCTGAGGATGAAATGGGTTGAGTGCCTGGAAAGATGCCTGGCTCAGAGTCAGAATGATGTAGGTGTCGCCTGTCACAGTTGTCACCATTATAATGATGCTATTACTGCTGTTGCTTCTTAGAAGCCAGGTTTACCAGTGACACAGCCAGAAAGCACAGGTCTAGGAGCCTGCAGTGACCACATCAGTGACCCTGGGTACGCCCAAACCCTCAGAACCTCACCCCCAATTTAAATCGAGAATCAAATGCACACTCAGTGGCCTCCCAAAGAACAAAGAAACCAACACCTACACACACTAACTGCCTGTGACATCTCAGACACTGCCCCACGGGCCATTTCACAGAATGGCCTAAACCGGCTAGGAGATGGGCCCTGAAGCTCTGCAAGGCAGAGGACTTATCTAAGGTCGCAGAACTAGTAAAGGTCAAGGAGGAGATCGGAACCCTGTTCCCAGCGTGCTTTGTAAGCCGCCAGGTCTGAGACTTGAACCACAGTTGGCTATGTGAGAATCCAGCACCTTAACCACGATGCCACCTGGTGGTCTGTTCTGTTTTCTGCACCATGCGTTCTCTCAGCAGCAGGATTTAGAAGCATGGTGCTAGGGTCCCAGGGAACTGCAGGGTGGAGGGGGGGGCACCCAGGCCATCCTGAGAGCACCCCTACATGTGCACACAGGCACACACAGAAACCCTGCGGCAGGTTAGGCCACCTTACGAGGTAGGGCTTCCACAAATAAAGGAGAGTTCAAGAGGAGTGGGAGCCACTCAGTGGGAAAGTTGTGGAGGGGATTCTGGCCAGCCAGGGAAGGCTGCTGCAAGACCTCTTGAGTCCTGAGGGCTGACCCCTCTCAACACTGCTGTGGACGTGAACACAAAAGTGCTCTTACTGGCCTGAATAACCTGGACCACACGAACAAATGACTGACCAGAACAATCACAGCCTGCTGTGCCTCGCTGGCTTCATAGAGGGGGTATTTGAAAATCGTATTCATTTATCCCCCCATCTACCCATCCATCATCCACCCACTCATGT
>NW_006203500.1:2519545-2523598 GCF_000334495.1 Tupaia belangeri chinensis
CCCCCCCCCCACCTACCCACTGACCCATCCACTCACCCACCCATCCACCCACTGATCCACCAATCCACCCATCTACCCACTGATGTATCCACCCACCCATCTACCCACCGATCTACCCACCCACCCATTTACCCACCAATCCATCCACCCACCCACCCATCTACCCACCCATCCACCCACCCAGTCATCCACCCATCTATCCACCCAGCTACATGTTTATTCGGATATTTCCTGAGCTCTTTCTTCAGTCTGAACATTCCGAAAGTGCAGAGAAATACAGAAATTAACTAGTCACAATCTCAGCCTTCACAAAGACTACAGTCTCAAGGACCAGCACATAGCATAATGGTTATGTCACTCGACTCCCACGTAGTCAACCACAATTCAAGTCCCAGACCCGGAAGCTTAAAACTCACGCCGAGTGTGTGTGCTTGCATGCCCAAGATTCCAAGAGGTTAATGGAGAAGGGATTGCGGCATGGCCATCCCCCATGGGGAGGTGATTTCTCACTTTCTGTTTGTCTGTCTAGCGAGTGCACATGCCTTACAGTAAAACAAAACTCTTTTAAAAACAAAAATAAACTATAGTCCTGGGCCAGCCAGTGGCATGGAGGTTAAGACAACTGGAACCCACATGGCTAACTCCACACTTTGAGTCCCAGATCCAGGGGCTTGACAATTATGCTGGGTACATGTGTGTCCATGCCCAAAATCCTCAGAGGAGAATGGAGAAGGGACTGTGGCGTGGGCATCCTCACAGGTGTGTGTGTGTGACTTTTCACTCTCTCCCTCTCTCTCTCTCTGTCTGTCTCTGTCTTTCCCTGGCAAGTGCACATGTCCGATAATAAACTGGGGGAAAAAATATCCCACGGTCCAGTGGGGTAAATGTTCTGAGGGAGGAAGCGTAGGGTCAGGGGCGTTCAGACTAAGGAAAGCCTCACTGAAGAGGTGGCTTTTGAGCCAAGAGGGATGGCATGGCCATGAAATGGCACTCAGGGAAGGGCAGCCCTGGGGGCCAGAACATGAACTGATGGGGTGAGTGCAGCGGGGCAGGTGTGCTGACAAGGAGGGTGGAGGCCCGACTAAGCAGGGCCTTGAATGCCACTCCAAGGGGGTCAGCCTTAATCTCCTAGAAGAAAGCCATGGAAGGTTCTAGAGAGGGGCCATTCATGAGCAAGCAGGCCCTCAGAGATCCTCTGGCTGCAGCATGGGGAATGCACTGGAAGACGGGAGCCTGGAAGCCCGCCCACTAGACTGACCATAGAGGGCTGGGAGGCAGAGTGGGAGGCGTGGGAAGCACAGCAAGGGGAGTGTGGACTGGTGCGGGATGAGTTGGGTGCATGTCCTCACCACCTGGCAGCAGGGGCATGTGTGCGTAGACCATGTGACTGGAGGGAGAGCTGCAGAACCCTGCAGTGCCCTCCTCGGTCTCCTCCGGAAACGGCGGCAGTCAGCAGTCCACACAGACACCAGGGCATGCGCGAGCCGGTGCTGGCAGAAAGCACTTGCTGCCTCAATGGGTGTGGACTGGGCACCTTGTATGCCAGACACCTTGCCCGCGGCAGGAGACACTGCAGAGTGACACAGGCCTGTCCTCACAGGGCTTTCTGGACGGCAAAGGCAGCATGCAGGTAAACGAGAACCACGGCATCAGAAGCACCATGAAGGACACGTGTGAAGACTGAGAGCGAAACGTAACCCGGGGTCTCAGAATGCCTTCCGAGGAAGGCGCACTCTGGCTGAGCGTCCCTCAGCATTCAGACCAAGGGTGTGAAGCACATGCAAAGGGCCGGGGCAGCAAAGGGCGTGGCAGTGCGGCTGGTGGAAAATGGACAAGGGAGGACCACCTGAGGTGACACTAGAGGTAGCAAATAGGACATGCATGTCCTCAAAGGCACATCAAGGATTTGCAGGGTTCAGCCTATGTGCAAGGACGCCATGAAGGGTTTTAGGAGAGGCTAAGAGACCACTCCAGATACTGAGCTGTAGGGAGAGCTGCAACCAATGGGGGAGGTGGCATCCTGGAGCGGGGGTGGATGAGCAGTCAGGCCGTGGAGGCACGGGTACTACACCCCATGGGGTTAGCCTGGCATGGTGTGACCTGCCCTCTCCGGGTCTCCATGGGGCAGACTGCTGCCTGGCAGGACTGGAGGGCACACGAAGGCTCGGGTGTCCAGTGCTCCTATGAGCAGGCCGGCCACTGTGCTCTCCTAGACCTCCTTTTTTTTGTTTTTTAATTGTTTTAATTTGCCAGAGGTCACGTACATTTGCCAGAGAGAAAGACGGAAAGAAGAAAACACCCCCAATGGGTATAATCACCCTGCAACTGCAGCCCTTTCTCCTCCATTTCTTCATTGTGTAGGAATTTGGGGGCATGCACGCACCTGGTGAGTTTTTTAAACTGCCAGGGCTGGGATTTGAACCACGTGATCAGTCATGTGGAGCCTGGCTCCTTTAACCACTAGACCACACGGCCGGCCCATGAATAATGCTTTTTGTCTGTTAAAGCTCAGGTCCCAAAGACACAGGGACCAAGCAGGGGCCTGGCTCAGCCAAGCTCTTCCCCTTCTCTCCGGGCCTCAGTAAGCTCAGAGGCCCTTCTCAGCCGTCACCTTGGCCTTCAGGGCCGCAGCAAGCACCGGAGAGAGCTCGTCTGATACGATGGGCGCCTCAGTCTCCCTCGCGAGCTCCAGCGGAGCACACGGGAGTTCTGCCGACGGGGACCCCAGTGCTCGCCCCTCCTGAAGCCCTCCCCAGCCAGCCCTGGGGCCACCAGGCGGTGGCAAGTGCGGGGCTCCCCCCGGGTGACAAGCAGCACATGACCCCCGACCATGCAGAATAAACCAAGGCACGCGAGGCCTGTGGGCGACGGCAGCTACTTTATTAGGACGCGGCGGCTGGGGGAGCAACGGGGAGCCCGGCCGAAGCGAGTGCTCAGAGCTCTGCGGACACAAAGATGTAAAGCTTGGCAACAAAGGAGCTGACGGTGCCGTGGCGATAGAGGTCCATCTTCACGGTCAGGAGCAGGTCCCTGGGCTCGGGGACGGGCTTGGTGAGGGCCACCACCCCGCTGTGGTGGCTCACCTTGCGGGTGGTGAAAAAGCCCTCCTCGTTGCCGCCGGTGATGGCCAGCTGCATGCTGTCCCCAGGGACGGCACTGGAGGGGCCCATGCGGAAGACCACCGCGGGCACTTGGATGTTGGTGGGGAAAGAGAGGTGGTAGTAGGTTATTCTCAGAGGCAGCCTGGAGCACTCCTGATTCTCATGGCAGGGCAAGCGCTCGCAGCGGCTGCAAGAAAGTGGACAGGAGACAAGAGCGTTAGGCACACTCGCAAGCGCGGGCACCGCGGCGGGGAAGCGGGGGCTCGCCGGGCGGGGCCTCCCGCCGCCCCTCTGGCCAACTCAGCCAGGCCAGGAGCACCCCTCACTCACCTGGGGGAGGCGCCGTGGACCTCCGGCCGCCGACTCGGGCACTAGCCTCTGCCAACACCCTCAGGGGGTGCTGGGTGGCTGGCGGTCAAGGGCTTGCCGGAGCAGGGTGCGTCCCCTTCTCACCAGCAGGGCCCGCCCACCCGGCTCGCCCACCCGGCAGCCACACCCTGCCCTCTGAGTGTCATCCAGGCTCCTGGCGCCTTATCCAGGTGGTGACATCTGGTCTGGCCTCTTAGGCTGTCTCGGAGACAACCGTGACGTGACGTGACGTGACGTGACACACCCCCAGCAGTCAGACTGCTGTGGCACACTGCAAGCTTAGCTACCGCCATGCCTTGTCTGGAGTGGCCCTGCAACTGCACCGTCATGGCGGCACTGTGCCAGCTCCAGGTAAGAACAGTGAAGCGTAGAGAGAAGCCTTCCTGAGGTCCCAGAGTGACGCAGGAACCAGATCTGTGCTCAGGCAGTGAGGTGTGCTCCCATTCCCTGTCACTAAGCCCCGTGCCCCTGGCCAGCTCCCTGTCACTAAGCCCCATGCCCCAGGCCAGCTCCCTGTCACTAAGCCCCGTGCCCCTGGCCAGCTCCTTGTCACTAAGCCCCGTGCCCCTGGCCAGATCACTGT
>NW_006203500.1:2527405-2536820 GCF_000334495.1 Tupaia belangeri chinensis
TGGAGTGCCCCTGCAACTGCACCGTCATGGCGGCACTGTGCCAGCTCCAGGTAAGAACAGTGAAGCGTAGAGAGAAGCCTTCCTGAGGTCCCAGAGTGACGCAGGAACCAGATCTGTGCTCAGGCAGTGAGGTGTGCTCCCATTCCCTGTCACTAAGCCCCGTGCCCCTGGCCAGCTCCCTGTCACTAAGCCCCATGCCCCAGGCCAGCTCCCTGTCACTAAGCCCCGTGCCCCTGGCCAGCTCCTTGTCACTAAGCCCCGTGCCCCTGGCCAGCTCCCTGTCACTAAGCCCTGTGCCCTAGGCCAGCTCCCTGCCTATACCCACAGCCAGTTCCAGCTCAGAGCAGAGATGGTGACAGCTCTGCCCCCGTGGCAGAATGGGACGGGTTCTAAGTTCCTATGAGGAGACGGGGATGGCCCCTGATTCTTGGAGTGGGGACAGGTTAGGGACAGAAACTACCTTCTGCATCCCGAGCTCTAGGCTCTGCGACAGAAATGGAGGCAGGTACTAGTTTCCTGTGGGGAAGCAGGGCAGCTGGTAACCCTGTGGGGAAGGGGAGGACAGGTGCTAACTTCTGGTGAGGGAGCCAGTGTAGGCGCTAATTTCCGGTGGGGGAGCAGCGGCAGGGCAGGGTCGGGGCAGGTGGAAACTTCCCAGGGAGGGAGATGAGACAGATCCTAACTTCCCATGACGGAGAGGGGGACAGGTGCCAACCTCCTATGACAGGATGTAGGTGGGTATTATCTTGCTGTGACAGCACAGGGAGAGTTTGGGGACAGGGACCAGCTTCTGCGTCCTGAACTCCAGGCGGGTCACACTCTGAAAGCAGCTGCAGGAGGAGGCACAGCCCCAGAGACCAGGCCAAGGATGTCTTAGGAAGTCCCACCTTGCCCCATCTGAGTCCCCAGCCTGGGCATCCCCTGCCCTGCTCCAGCTAGTGGCTCCCTTCGGCTCTTTCCACTTCGCTGTGCAGGGCTGGCTTACTTGGGCTTACTGTCCCCAGCCTCCTCGGTGAGGAGTCGTTTCCCACCTATTTCCAGCTGTCTAGCAGGGCTGGAAGGAAGTCTTTCGTTGCGTGGCCATTCACAACTCTGAGCCCTTAGAAAGGGCAGCCCTGGGAGGAGGTCCCAGGAAAGTGAGGCTTGGGGACACGGACGGGGGTCCTGTTCAGGCGGCGCCCAGAGGCAGCAGGAAGGAAGGTGGGCAGGGGCTGCTGAGGGGCTGCTAAGCGGCAGCCACCTCTGAGACCCCCAGGGCCAGACCAACCAGGAGTGCTCCGTGTGCCGAGAGGTTTCTACCAGAGACGGGGCATCTGAGGGCTGGGACTGTGGAGGGCGTGGAGAACGGGAGGCGAGGAGCTGAGGCCCAGCTGCTCCCCCGGGGCCGGGCAGCATCCCTCAGGGCCTCCTCTCCCACCAACTCGCTCAGTTCCTCACACTGTCCTGCAAACCGACGGAGATAGAGGGCGGGAGGACGCACGACCTGCTCTTAACCCAGTCTGCGGTCACTGGCCGGACTGGGTTTCTATGGGTCGTCGGGAACGTCCTGACGCAGGCTTTGCATAGAAAAATAAGTCAGCCGGTCTCACTGCAAAGCCTTTACACACCCATGCGCATATAAACCCACACACACACACACAGCTGCTACAAGCACGGCCTGGCTGAGCCTGGTCGGCAGGTGGCGCTGGAGTCCCCGTGTGAGACTGCCACTTCTCCCACGGCTGGGACTGGGAACGAACCCTGTTTGGTTGGCCAGATGGAAGTGCTCACAGGGCCCGTGTGGACGGCGGGAATGGGAGCCGTGCTTGACGTTCTAGTCCAGCTCCCTGGCTGTCACCCTCCAAGGGCTGGACTCCGTCCTCACCAGTGGCTCCACACCCTGACCCCTCCCCAGAGCACCCTAACCTCCCTCACACGAGGGTCTCTGAGTAGGCGCCTAGACATAGCCCCGGCTCGGTGGCCCCAGCCATGCTCACCCAGGATGGCTGCCCCTTTCCTGGTCAGGCCCGACTTCAATGATCCTACCTTCTCTGCCCAGACACACTGGAGCATGCCAGAGTCACAAAGGCTGGGGCCACACTGCAGCCCTCGCTAGCGGTGTGTCCAGTCAGGGACAGGCAACATCACTGAGTCCTCCACAGCACCCGCCCAGCCCCAGCTGGTAAGGAAGACCATGCTCAGGGACCCAGGCCCTGCTTTCCACAGACGTGTCCCCTCATCACACTGCATGTCAGAGAACAATGTGTCCCAATTTTTCAGTCCAACCCATTTGATCACGACACCCCAAGTTCTATAAGAATGATCACAAAGCACCGCCTTCCACAGAAAAAGGCTCCCAGCACCCAGCCCTTTCTGGCGCCCAGGCACATCCCTGGGTCTCTGGGATCTCCCGGATCTCAGATGTTCATCATTCAGACTGGCGGAGCAGGGGCCATTGGAGGCTCCACCCTCGGACCACACTGTTCACCTGCACCCCTTTCCAGAATGGACCCAAGGCCACCTAACTTCCCTCCGACTTTCAAGACCACAACAGCAGGTGTCAGCCCCTGAGGGGAGAGACCATGTTTCCAGAGCCTCTGAAAGTCCTGGGTCAGCTCTGAGCGCTTCCTCCCACGGTCGCAGGGGCCTCCACAGCCTGCCTGGGCGAGCCACGAGGCCAGCCCTGTGGTCTGTGGCCCAGCGTGCCAGGCCATGCTCCAGTGACCCGCAATCGACCCCCACCACCCAGAGGCCATGTGTGTGGGGAGAGGAAGAGACAGAGACAGAGAAACACAGAGACTAAACCGCGCCTGTCCTTGCGAGTGTTGGGCGCGGAGCACTGGCCCTGGTCCTTTCTAAATATGGCTCTTTCTAGATTTACAAATTGCTTTGGAGGTCAGATAAGTTCTTTAAGAGGACTGGGTTTTGATGAGGAGGAAGAGGAGCTGCAGGATAGAAAACTCAAGGCTGAGGGTTAGTCCCCCCGTGCCTTGTGGGCCACTCACTGGCCCGTGTCCCTCCAACTTTGATGAGTCTGCTCTGTGGACGACTGGTCACCACAGCTCACACCACAGCTCACGGTGCTCCCAGACAGGAGCAGGCAGCCAGGACAAAGCCCTGCAGCCCCTCCAATGCAGATTCCAGGCCAGCCCCCACGTCCCACACCCCACACTAGGCTCCTGCTGGGCCAGGCCTCCTTGGTGAGTCAGTGAAGGAGAGCCATAGCCCCATAGCCACGTGCCCTGCCCCCCCAGTGAGCCCGTCTCTGGCCTCGGCTCGACCCGAGTCACATAGAGACTGCTACAGAGAACCAAAGCGGCAGTTACTGGAGGCGCCCTTGTCTCCGACTCGGTGCCTGAGGAACAGGTGGCCAACCCTCCTTGTGCCCGCATCTACACAGGCACTGACTGCACCACAAGGCCGGGCACACTCTGCTCATCGCCTCGGATCCCCAAGGCCATGCCTGCCCAGCAGGGATTCTCAGACACATCAGAGAAGCAGAAAGGGCCCCTGGGTGGCCCAGAGGGAAGTCCAGGCCACACAGCATGTGGCAGGGCCAGGACAGGGAGTCTGACCATGCCACGTCCCAGTCCTGGTCCTCCCTCTGCACGGCCTTTCAGGCCTGGACACCACCTCCCTCTCTCCATCCAGAGCCTGCAGGGGCGGCATGTCTCGGGGTGCCCACCACACCCCAGCAAGAGCTCTCTGAGAGCAAGTAGAGATGCTGTGCCCCCAGTCACAGGTCAGCCAGGGGAGACCAGGAGGGAGGCATCACCCCGATTCACCTCGAGACATGGAAGCCCCCAGCCACTCAGGAAGCTGCCCAAGGTCAGGTGGCCTGGAGGTAGCTGATCCGGGAGGAACCCCGGGGCAGACTCTAAAGCCATGGTCTTTTCAGGTGCCCAGCACCCAGGAGCTCAGAGTCCTGGAAACTCAGGTGGCTCTGTGCAGGCCAGGACCCAGCCCCATGCAGGCCCCAGGGGTGTGGGGGTGCTGGGGTGCTGGAGCCGAGCAGCTGAGAGTCTTTACAGTGGGTGAGACTCACTTCCAGCCCTCTCTTGTGGGCAGTGAGAGTCCCCTCTTTATCAGCCCCAGGGGTGAGAGAAACCCTGCCATGGGACCCCCTCACTGAGTGGAAACAAAGGGCCCGGGTCTCTTCCTAATACCCCTTTCCATCAGACAGGCCCGCCTCCCGCCTGTCTGCCTAACTGGGCTTATTCCACATCACCCAGGCAGACCCAGGCTCGCTGTCTGCCCAGGTCTGCATGGCTGGCCTGCATGGAGGTGCCCTGACATCAGCCTGCCCAGTCCAGCCACAGCCCTGGGGCTCAAAGCCCACTCATCCACCCTTGGGCCAGGAGGCGTCCAGGTCCGCACAGGGCAGCTCCCCCTCTGGTTCTGGTTGTGTGTGAATTAGGACTGAAGTCATGCCCCAGCTAGTCTTGTAGAATCCCCAAACTCAGACACCGACAAAGGCCTGGGGGACAGCAGGCTCCCTGCGACAAGTGGCTGCACAGCACCAAACCAAGGGCCTTCATCACGGCCCGCGACCATGTCCCCCACAAGCTCGCTAAGACGCTGGGGGTTGTAAGCCCTGACCTGGGCTGGCTCTCCGTACCGCAGGCGTGGGAAGGGTGCAAAGTGCTGGGCTTTCAAGTCAATGAAAATACGCTGGGGACTTGGCAGGTAGGGAAGCGACCAGTGAATGGGCAGCCCCAGTGCTAGAAAAAAACACACAGGGCCACTCGGCCAACACAAGGCCATGTGGTGACCCCTAGGACCTACTGCCTCGTCTGTGCAAGAGTCTGATCCTCGGAAGAGAGGGACCACCCGCTGAGACCAAGGCAGGCTCAAGGTCATGGGCCCGAGGCTGGGATAGGCAGCCCAGCCATGAGCCTGCCTGGGAAGCCACACTCTGAAACAGCCGGCAGGACGAATGAGACTCACTCCATAACCAGGGCTAAGTGAGGTCTGAGCAAGAACCGTGGCCCAGAAGTCTGTGCCTCCCTGATGAAGAGGCTCCCTGGACACCCCAACAGACACCCTGGTGGCCTGGGAGTGAGTAGCCTTAACAGGCACACGGCTACGCAGCCCCAGGGTTCCGACATGCAGCTCCTACGCAGCCACAGGCCTCCCGCGTCCGGAGAGCAGGCGGGTGGCAACAGCAGTGTGCCCAAAGCCCTCAGCCCCGTGCACCTGGCTGACAGGGAGGGAGCGCTGCCCGCTCACTGAGCGAGCGTGTTCTGCACCTGCGTGCTATGGGGGGTGGGGAGACGGGGCCCAGAGCTGGCCCAGGGCACACCAGCCAACAGCAAGGCTGTGGTTCTGCCTGGCTCCAAACACAGGCCTGGCTTAAGCATTGACGAGACCCCGACCATTCCCATGGCTTTCTGAGACGCCTCACAGGAGTTTTCCGGAGTCCCCCGAGAGGGGCATGGAGGCCACAGCTCCTTAACTGCTCACCAGGCCCAGAACCAGGCCACCAGGGAGGCCGACGCGGACGGAGGGCAGCGGGCCCAGGGACTTACGTGTCTGCGGAGCGGCGGTAGTTCTCCGGGCACTCGAAGGCCAGGCAGCGGAAGCCACCTTGGATATTGAAGCAGGTCTCGTTGATGGAGCAGTTGTGGATGCCAGTTACACACTCGTCAACGTCTGCAGGAAACACAGAGGCACCACCGTGAAGGCGAGGCCGCAGGAGCCATCCCCACCCACAGATAGAGGCATCCAGGGTCCCCACGAGGGGTCCACCGGCTCTTCTGTCTTCTGCCTGAGTTTACACAGGGGCAGGACCCGCCCTTACGTAAGCACACCCAGGTGGGAGACGCTAAGAGAAGATGGAGGCAGACACTCACTGGGCCCTCCTAGGACTCCAGGAGGCAAGTTTCCTCACAGAGCTGAAGGGACCTGCCCGCACTCACGGATTCTGTAAGTGGCGGAGCCACCCTGAGCCCGGGCAGGCTGGCAGGAGTCCTTGCATTCCCCGCCCGGTCTCTGCAGCTCTCTATACATGTCCCTACCTTCTCCTGGGGGGAAGAAGCAGAAGCCAAGACCCCAAATCATTGCGAGGATGCCAGGCTAGAGGGACCGCATGCCAAGCCCATGTCCTGGGTCACCAGGGTGGGTGACTATCCAGCTAAACCAGAGCCAGGGCGGGGGCTTCTGTTGTGGACCCTACAGAGCTATGACGAGAGGCCCTGGGATGGGGTGAGGGTCCCCTTCCCACACACTCAGACACTGCCAAATGACAGGGTTCAGGGGACGTGGCCACAACTGGGAGGCACCTGTCCAAGGACCAGCCTCTGTGGCCCAGTGATCACAAAAGTGCCGGCAAGGCTGGAAGCCACCTGGCCGACCATGGTGCAGATCTCCGGGCTGGCCTAAGAACATGGCGAGGCTCAGATGGCACCCAGAGCCCTGTGGAGTCACAGGGCTGGGGGGGGCCTAGCCTGACGAGACCCTGTCGGGGCCTCTCGCTCTCCCTCTGGCTTGTGTGTGTGCACATGCTCTCTGTCTTAACAAACAAACAAAAACCAGGCGCCAAACCCTTGATCCTTGGTAGCAAAACAGCTCTCCCCATCTCGGAGCCGGCTCAGATGTGTCTGTGTCTGGGCAGGACCCGGGGCTGCGGTGAGGGCGCCTGGCCAGGACAGAAAAGTCATCTGCTCCGGCAGAAACGCCCAGCAAAGCGCTTCCATGTGGGGCTCGGGCGAGCCGAGTGGGAACTGCCACAGCCAAGGCTGCCTTCGACCCAAGCCACCCCCTTCATGACCAGAAATGACGTCTGCAGAACCGAGGGCCTCCATAGCCAGTGGAGGCACAGCCTGTGGGGGGCTCAGGTGGAAGGGCAGACGCTGCTCCTGTGACCCAGCCTCAGGCCTGTTCCCTGAGGGGAGGCCAACATGCATGCCCCTTGAACGTTTGTTCACAAAAGCTACTCGTCACCCCTCTCAATGATCAGAGGGGTGGTTCCAGGACACAGACAACCCCCAGGGGTCTCAGAAATGGAGGCCAGGGCCCGGCCAGGCGGCACAGAGGGCGTCCCACTGTGTGGGAAGTTGGAAACGCATGGGGGGCCTTGGTTCAGGTCTTGGGCCAACCAGAATGTGCCAGGCGTGGGTGTGTGCTCCTGTGCCCCAAGCTAACCAGGAGGCTGGGAAAGAAGACCCACAACATGGCAAAAGCCTGTCAAAAATACCTTTCTAAGGGCCAGCAGATGGCAGAGTGGTTACATTGCTGCACTCCCCATGACCGACTGCAGTTCGAGTGCTGGACCTAGTGGCTTGCAACTCATGCTGGGCCCATGTACAAGTGTGCCCAAGACCCCAAGAGAAGCATGGAGGAGAAGGGATTGCACAGTGGCCAATCCCCCCCGGGGGTGATTTCTCACTTTCCCTCTCACTGTCTTTCTCTCTCTCCCCAAGTACACATGCCCTGTGGCAAAAATCTCTAAAAATAGAAACAAAACCAAAAAACTTCTGTCTTTCCTTCCCTGTTTCTCTCCCATAAAGATTAAAAATGGGCACCAGCAGATGGTGTAATGGCTATGTTGCTGGACTCCCATGTAGTCGACAGCAATTCGAGTCCCGGACCCGGTGGCTTAAATTCACACCTGGCACATGTGCATACGTGCCCAAGATCCCGAGAGGAGAATGAAGGAGAAGGAATTGCGGAGTGGCCATCCCCCCCTGGGGGTGATTTCTCGCTTTCTGTCTCTCGGTCTCTGTCTTTCTGGAGAGCACACGCACCCTATAGCAAAAACCTCTCCCAAAAAAAAAGATTAAAAATGAAATAAAAGAAAAAAGGAAATGGGAGCTGAACACAGGTGGAAGCCCCTGGCCCATCTCTGGGCTCCCATGGAGCAGACTCCAGCCCCAGCTAGACCCCCCCGCCCTAGAGCCCGCCAGGCCTTGCCCAGATGGGGAGGCTCCCCCAATAGAGCTTGTGCCCTCTGCTCTCTGCTGCCACGGAGGCCGGGCCACTGTAGGGGTGTCGGGTGACCAAACGAAGGGCGGGGTTTCCTGGGCACAGACTTCCCATTGCCTCCTGGGCAGGCCTCGTGCTGATGGCAGCCAGCCCTGTCCTGGCCTTCTCAGGGCTGCCGAGGTCAGCCTGGGGGGCTCCGATACTCCCAGCCACTAAGCCTCGGTGGGCTCAGACCAGCCAGGATTGGTGTGCTGGGTCTGGGTGAGGGAGACCCAGGTACCCGTGGCCCCCAGGACACACGGTGGATGCGCAGGCCCCTTTCCCTGAAGACACCCGCGTGTGGTGTGGCCTCTGGGCTGTGGGAGCTCATCCTCTGCTGCCTGGTCTCAGCACCAACACTGCAGATCCCGAGCACAGGCGAGCGGCCCAGGGCCTGCCATGCTCACCTTGACAGTTGCGTCCATTGGGGGCCAGCCTGTAGCCAGATGAAGGGCAGCTGCACTGGAAGCTCCCGGGGACATTGATGCAGCGGTAGGAGCAGATGTGGCCCCCGGTGGGCAGGGCACACTCGTCGATATCTGCAACGGCAAAGCACCCACGTCCTGGATTGGAGCATGGCCACTGGCCAGGCCACCTCCCCTCAGCACCCACGTCCTGGCCCGGGGCACGGCCACTGGCCAGGCCACCTCCCCTCAGCACCTGCGTCCTGGCCCAGGGCACGACCACCGGCCAGGCTCCTACCCCCTGGGGCCTGGGAGGGCAGCACACAGGGCAAGCTGGACACAGGAGGCCTCAGAGCATGAGACCAGAGAGGGCTGGGACCAGCCCAGGGTCAGAGAGCAAGTGCCTGGGGCAGAAGGGAGGGCAATTCGCTCACAAAACACCTCTGGGGCCAAATAGTGGCAGCAGGAAGTGCCACCCTCTGTGAGGCTGACCCACGAGGGCAGGTTCCGTGTTTGCAGCCGGAGGCCTCTCTGAGCGCTCCGGGCTCGCACATGGCCATGATCCAGGGCAGGCTGGAGGCAGGGGTCACAGCGCCGGGACCCTGTTGGGGGTGCTTCTTCCCCCACCTCCAGCTCACGGGAGAGATAACTGAAAACAACGCAAGGCCAGCCCCGAGTGCAGTAGTTCAGCTACGCACGGGCTCCAGATCCCACGTGGCCCAATGCACTTCAAAGCCTGGCCCCAGTGGTTTGAGGGACACGCTGTGCACATGTGCATATGGACCCCAAGTCCTAATGGGATGGAGAAGCAGGGAAAGGGAGTGGGGTGTGGCACGCTCCAAGGGGGGTCCTCTCTTTCTGTGGCAATGAAAACCCAACAGCTGTGACCTAGAACACGCCTTAGTGAGAATGGCAAGCGCAGTAACGGCTGCCCGTGAAGCACCGGCACTGTGCAAGTGAAGGTCCCTGCACACTGCGGGCGCCGCACAGCGGGCAGGGTGCCCTCACCTTCGCAGGTGACCCCGTCCACGTCGCTCAGCTGGTAGCCTCGCCGGCAGTAGCACTGGTCG
>NW_006203500.1:2541614-2553109 GCF_000334495.1 Tupaia belangeri chinensis
GCGCCGGCCCGGGGACGGGCCCCTCTCCGGGCCCCCTCCCCTCAGCACCTGCGTCCTGGCCCAGGGCACGACCACCGGCCAGGCTCCTACCCCCTGGGGCCTGGGAGGGCAGCACACAGGGCAAGCTGGACACAGGAGGCCTCAGAGCATGAGACCAGAGAGGGCTGGGACCAGCCCAGGGTCAGAGAGCAAGTGCCTGGGGCAGAAGGGAGGGCAATTCGCTCACAAAACACCTCTGGGGCCAAATAGTGGCAGCAGGAAGTGCCACCCTCTGTGAGGCTGACCCACGAGGGCAGGTTCCGTGTTTGCAGCCGGAGGCCTCTCTGAGCGCTCCGGGCTCGCACATGGCCATGATCCAGGGCAGGCTGGAGGCAGGGGTCACAGCGCCGGGACCCTGTTGGGGGTGCTTCTTCCCCCACCTCCAGCTCACGGGAGAGATAACTGAAAACAACGCAAGGCCAGCCCCGAGTGCAGTAGTTCAGCTACGCACGGGCTCCAGATCCCACGTGGCCCAATGCACTTCAAAGCCTGGCCCCAGTGGTTTGAGGGACACGCTGTGCACATGTGCATATGGACCCCAAGTCCTAATGGGATGGAGAAGCAGGGAAAGGGAGTGGGGTGTGGCACGCTCCAAGGGGGGTCCTCTCTTTCTGTGGCAATGAAAACCCAACAGCTGTGACCTAGAACACGCCTTAGTGAGAATGGCAAGCGCAGTAACGGCTGCCCGTGAAGCACCGGCACTGTGCAAGTGAAGGTCCCTGCACACTGCGGGCGCCGCACAGCGGGCAGGGTGCCCTCACCTTCGCAGGTGACCCCGTCCACGTCGCTCAGCTGGTAGCCTCGCCGGCAGTAGCACTGGTAGGAGCCGTACACGTTGGCGCACTCCTGGCTGCACGGGCTGCTGCTGCACTCGTTCACGTCTGGGAGAGATGGGACCCAGGTCACCGCACACCTTGGCCCTGCCACCACGGCAGCCTAGCACTGCAGCAGCTGACACGGCACCTCCTGCACCCCCCTCAATACCCGCAGGGAGGTGGAGGTTAGGGTGGCTGGGCACCCGCCTGGTCACGCCCCCGGGGAAGAGACCCGCAGCCCCGCAGGGCTGATGACTTGGGACTCTGTCCTGCCACCACTGCTCTAAGCCACACCATCTCCTGCCAGATGACCTAGCAGCCTCTGTTCTCAGAGCCAGTTAGTCCAGCCCCACTGAGCTGCCCGAGTCCGTGCCAGTTCTTAGCTGCGGATCTGGTCCTGCCCATGTCACCTCCCAGCAACGCCCTGGGCTGGTGATGCCCAGAGGACCCAGCCCAGGGGCCGCTCCTCAAGTTCCCGTGCTCTGAGTTCACCGGGCCCCTCGGCAGCTGTGGGCTGTGGCTCACCCATGCCCTTCGCCTAGAGCGGAGGTCGGAGGGCAAACCAAGGCCCAGGGGCTAACCCTGCCACCACCTATTTGTGAATAAAACGTTACTGTAGCAGCCACGCTCGTTCCTCAGCCGCGGTCTCTGTGCCTGTGCGCTCCGTGGCAGGGTGGGGTTAGAGACTGTGGCTGCCTGAGATGTTGACTACGGGCTTTCAGAGGAAGCGCCAGCCGATCCCCGGCGTGGAGGCCCGTCTCACACCAATTTGCTTCAGGACAGGAGGGGACGTCCGCGGGCCTGGGCCCCTGGCTTCGCCTCTGGCCCCCACGTGCTGGTCTGGCTCAGCTGACCTCCGTGCCCATGTTTCCCAGCATGTCCACCATCCTATATCCTGGAGACGCCATCCCCTGGGGCCAAGTCCTTGCTCATGCCGGGGCTGAGCCACATGCAGGGCTGGGGGGGCCCAGTGTCGCGTCCTCAGCACCATCCACCAGTGTCCACGGGAGGCTTCCTTCTTCTCACATAGTGTGCAGGGCATGCAGCCAGGATGGCAGTGACCCCGGCAGTGGCCTCCACCAGGCGGGCGTCACCCCGCACCAGGCCCTGTGCCCACCCTCACCTTCACACGACACAGTGTGCATGTGTCTCCCCCTCACCTCGTGACTGCGTGAGGTGGTCCTGCCACCTCCACTTTAGGCGAGGACCTCGGGGCCTAGAAATGCTGAGCAAGGCCACAGGAGTGGCAGAACTGGACGGAGCCAGTCCTGAGAGACCCCATCTCGGGAGTCTTGCTCTCTGCCAACACACACCCGCATGTTGGCTCTCGCTTTTGGGGACAAACCCCAGAATGCCCACGGAAACATAGGGTCCAGGACCCCATCTGCACTCAGTGGGGGTTACGTGGGCTGGAGCAGCCGGGCCTTGTGAAAGCCGGGACCCCATGCTCCTCTCTACACAGGGTGTGGGACGTGGGGCTGCGAGCGCCATCAAAGTTCTCGAGCTCTGGGGCTTCAGAACCTGCCCCTGCCTAGGGGGTCACTCCACGGCTGTGCCCCCAGAACCTGGAGATGGCACGGAGCACTGTCCTACCACGACACGAGCTCAGAGTTGCCAAGAGTTTCTCCCGTGTCCAGCCAAACCTGGCTGCAGCCGCGCCCTCCCCTCTTCTTAGAAGCATTTGCTTCAGAAAAACTTGTGAATGCAAACTGTGTCTCTGCCCCTTTGAGACGTAGGTTCGATGACCCAGGAGGGTCTTTCCCCAGAGAGTGGCAGCCTCTCCTTGGGGGCAGGAGCTGGGTCTCCACGAGGGGCACTTGGCGTGGCAGTGAGCACACCCCGGCGGTCCTAAGCACTGGCATTGGCCTTGGCCGTGCATGACGTTAAAGAAGCCCCGGCCCTGGGCAACCTGAGCTCAGTTTCCCTCCGCCTCATCCCCTGCACGGTAGTCTCAATAACTCTCGCCCATGTGGCATTTAATTCATGCTGGGAGACAGCTACGAATCAGCCCTAACAGGTCTGCGGGGAGGGTGGCTTCCCGGGAGAAGGTGGCTGGGCAGGGGGACTGTGTGAGGTCCCTACCCTCACCTTCACACGAGCGGCCATCGACAGAGAGCCGGAAGCCCACAGAGCAGCTGCAGTGGTAGGAGCCTGGCGTGTTCTCGCACTTGTGGCCGCACAGGCGCCCGGGGTAGCGCTGGCACTCGTTGATGTCTGGAACAGAGGGTGTGGGCAGCTCAGGGGCATGTCCACCTGCAGCGGGCACCAACAGCTCCCGACCTCCCTCCCCGCCTCCTCCCACCTGTCTCTCAGACAAAACGGGAGGGACTATTCCAAACATGAAGCAAATCAGTGGGAGCAGGACCACCCATGGGCCTGTGCCCTGGCCAAGCCTCGTGCTTTCTTCACAGTGGTACACGTGGCCAGTCCTTCCCGCCAGCCCTGCCCCACTGCCTATGAGGAGGGGCCTTAGAAGAGGGGCTGAGGAGTGGGGGCCAAGAGGGGGAGGCTACCAGCCAGCCTCTTCTGAGCACCCTGGTTTAGCGAGAGCAGGCTCGGGCCGGGCAGAGCTGCCCTGTAGCCCTGTGGGTCTACAGGGAGTCTCAGGAAATGTCGTGCACTTGGCATTTGTGCACCTGGGCCCGAGCCTCATGGAGACTTGGCTCTGGACAAGTAGGGTGCTCTCATCTGCCCCACGGAGTGGAGAGGCCAGCTCCACTGGGAGGGCCTTGCCTGTGGCCATCGGTTGGGCAGCTGCTGGGGTGAGACAGGACAGGGCAGGGGTCCCCCTACTCGGGGTCTCTTTGGGTCTGCCTGCACTTGGGGTTTTCCAGGGTCAGAGTCAGACCACACATCAGGTGCCACAGACTGTGCCCCTGGTGCCACCTGCGGGGTCCCCAAGGCCTGCAGGGACAGCCACGTACCCACGCACGTCCTGCTGATGCCATCGAAGTAGTAGCCAACCCTGCACTCGCAGCGGAAGCTGCCCGGGGTATTCACACAGCGGTGCCCTGCCCCACAGGGCTCTGAGGGCGGCGCACATTCGTCCACGTCTTGCAAAGGAGAGAGATAGAGACACCAAGAGACATTATTGTGGTTCTTCCCAAAAATGGCCAGAAAGGAAGGCAAAAGAAGGACTGAGCTAAAATGACAGCAGCGTCGCGTCATCCTTCCACACATCTCACTGGAGCGCCTGCTGCGTGCTGAACCCAGGCCAGGACACACTCAGCCCGACGCAGCCCCCACCCTCAGGGAGTCTAGCCACGACCCTCATTAAAGGCAAGAAGTGCCTGTTGATCTGGGGGAGGTTCTGGGAGCCATGAGCAGGACTTGCTCCTGGCAGAGACCTGGGCCGCCAGTGCAGTAAGTCCAAAGGAACGTGGGTGCAGGGGGGCAAAGGGCGTGTAAGCACAAATACCATGCCATGCTGGGTTGGGGGGTGACGAGGCTTATGTCATGTGGTTTTAGACGGTTTGTGAGGTTAGGGCCAAGTTGAGAGGACTGAATTACAAACAGGGGCATCTGTCCTTTGTCACCAGGAAGCCGTGAGTAGGAAGCAGGGGAGAAATCTGGGCTCAGGATGAACTGGACAGACAAGGAGGCTGGGCAATGGCTGGGCTGCTAGTCTACTGCAATGGTCCAGGTAGGGCAGTAAAGGTCATTGCCTTTGGCAACAGGATGGCTAGAAAGAGGAATGACTTCACTCTGGAGACCTTCAGAGGAGGGTGTGCGCTAGAAGCAGGCAGAAAGCCCTTCTTGGATGTGTTCTTTTAATACCAACCTACACAGCGAGTCCCCTCCTCGTTGAGGTGGTAGCCACGGCCACAGTTGGGCACATTCTTCTGGCACGTGTAGGAACCCTCCGTGTTGATGCACATTTGCCCGACAGGGCATGGGGCACTGATGCTTAAACACTCATTGATATCTGCGACGGGGAAAGAGACAGCGTGGTCAGATGTGGACGGCAGCTGGAAGACAACAGTAGGTCTCCAAAGAAAGCCTTCCCTCTTCTTTGCAAAACCACAAATGGAGACACCACAACCCCAAACCTTGTCCATGCAGCAGCCTCCCACCTGGCTGCCAATTCTGTTGACCACTGCCTCAAATGCTGCTCCCAGGCCCTCTTGCTGGCTACATCTCAGCATCACCATCACTCACAGTAAGCGTGGACCTGCCTGTCTAACTCTGCTGGACCCACTGACCCACCTAGGAGGCGATGGAGCTGCTTCCCCGAGCCCAGTGCTGGGCAGAGGGAGGTGCATGCCCCCTGCACCAGCGCTCCGGCCCCCGCTGGGCTCCAGGCCCCTCCTGTAGCTTGCCAGGCCCTGCCTACTCCCCCACCTCACCTGGTGGTGCCCTTCTATAACCCTAACGTCACAACTTGCCCTCCTGGCGGGGCCTTGCAGACCCCAGGCGCCTGCCTGCCTGGTAGCCGGGCCTCCGTGAGCATCACCTCCCAGAGACACCCAGTCCCCCCAGCCAGGCTCCCTGAGGTCTGCTCACTGCACAGTGGTCTCCTGCCTCGACTGGTCATGCCTCTGCTGTGGGCACGGGGGGTGCCCACCTCTGCAGAGCAGAGGATGAGTGGGCATGAGCCCGCCATGGACAGGGACGACTGACTACACACCGCTCGCTCTGTCTGCTAGAATTCAATATAAAAATGCACGGATTTGGGGAGGGGGGTAGCACAGTAACCCCACTCTGCAAGCTGACCCGAACAGGAAGGGCCCAGTGCCCTTGAGAGCCCATAATGGAGGCTGGCGAGGCTGGGGCGGGGGGTTTGCAGTGTGAGGACCCTGATGGGGAGGCCATCCCTGTCTCTGACTCACTCCAAGAAACTTAAAGGAAAATGCACTTCCTCCAGTAGTGCTCCAGAAGGACCTCCGTTTCTGAATATCACCTTGTTCAGGTGCTCACCCAGCACCTGGGGATGGGGGACAAGAGAGGGAAGTGAGGCTGGGAGACCCCTGAGCTCAGGTTGGCAGGGGTTGGTGTGCTGCTCTCCTGCCACTCGGCCTCACCCTCCTTAGACAGATGGGAATCAGCCCCTTGCCCAATTCCCCAGCACTTTACAGTTCACAGAGGCAGAGCTGGGATTAGTATCTGCTCTTCATAAACAGGAAACGGGGGCCCAGAGAGGAGCAATTCCCCAGGCTCACTGCTGGAGGAGGTTGTCGGCCACAGCTAGAGGCTAGAGTCAGGGTCCCCTGCCTCCCAGCCGGCAGGAGGCCCCTTGAACTGGGGTCAGCAAATGACAGCCTTTGGGCAAACCCAGCCCAATGCCTGCCAGCAAACAGCCAGGCCGCTCCAACAGAGACCAGATGGCCCGAAAAGCTGACAGCCACTATCCAACTATCCAGCCCTGCAGGGAGGAGGCTGGGCAGCCCCTGCCTGGAATCGAGAATAATCGCTGCATCAGCAGTCTCGAGGGAGCAGAGCCCAGAAGGGCCAGAAAGAAGGTTTGGACTCTCAAGGTTTGCTTGCTAATTTGTATTGAAAATGTACATAACATTTAAACTAGAAAGTCATGCTGTTCTAAAAGAATGAATTCTGAGCTTGGTGGTGAGGACTGAGCCCCAAGGAGACACTGAGCATGAAGACTGGGCTTTGATGCTGTCCCTGGGAACTCAGGGCAACTCAGGAAGAACCAACAGGCTACACCCCAGCTCTGCCCACTGCCAAGCTCGGATGAGACCTGGGGGTTAGAAGTCACTGTTGTACTTTAACTATGTGGGGTGGTCAAAAATGGGGGTGGAAAAACCTCCCATCCAAACTACCATTTCAAGTAAGTGACCACACAGGCTGATCCAAGGGAAGCAAAGAGAAGTAAGACAGGAATCAGCCAGACCTCGCTCAGACGGTGCTGGCCGTTTGGGAGGAGGGGTGATGCGGCCCCCATCAGGGTGGGGGTCTGGCTATGGCATCTGCAGCTCAGATCAGGAGAGTCTCTCTGCCCTCAAACTTGGCCTGGAAGCTTCTACAGAGCAGAGGGCGAGGGAAAGCTGCTCGGTCAGGATTCAGGCCTGACAGCTAACAGTTCCCGGCCAGGAGGCTGGTCTAGACATCCCCTCCAGGTGCCCAGGACCTGCCCCTGTCCTCCAGGGACAGGGCACTCGGGCCTGGGCCCCCTTGCAGCTCCCCATAGCTCCTCCAACTTGAGCAGTCTTACCCAGACCTCTAGTTTCTAGACCAGGGTCACATGGAATGTTATTTTTCCTCCTGTCACATTTGTCTTCCCCTGATATCCACACAGAGTTTTTTGTTTTAGGTTTTTGCCATAGAGAATGCGAGAAACTGAGAAAAATACAGAGAGGAGAGGTAAGAAATCACCTCTGGGGGGATGGCCACACTACAGTTCCTTCTCCCCCATTCTCCTCTCGGCACACGCACACGTGCCTGGCATGATTTTCAAGCTGCCTGGTCTGGGACTTGAACCACTATTGGTCAGGTGGGAGCCCAGAGCTTTAACCACCATGCCATCTACTGGTCCTTTTGTTTTTCAAGAGAGGGTCTCACCAGGTCGCATGCTCCTGCTTCAGCCTCCTGAGTGGCCGGGACTTGCTGGGATTCTAGGTGCACACCTCCCATAGTCTGGCCTATAGAGCCCACGGTCCTAGCACACGCTACATAGCTAGGCCAGTATAGTTTTTTTATTTTTATTTTTTATTTTAAACCATTCATTCATTTATTTTAATTTGACCAGAGAGAGATACAGAGAGAGAGAGAGAGGGAAAGTAAGAAAACAAGACACGAGGTCCAGGACTGGAACTGTGGTTGGTCACGTGGGAGTGTCCAGCACCTTAGCCACCAAGTCACCTGCCGGCCCTGCCAGTATCGTTTTAAAAGCCTGCCTGCTTGCTTGTTGGGTATTTATTTTTGTGTGTTTGTTTATTCCATGAGCAAGGAGAGTGAGATAGAGAAAGACAGCACCCCAGCTTGATGCCAAAGCCCACCCCTGCCCTCAGTCAGCCCCAGGTCATGGGCACACATGTGCCCAGAACACTCAGTGATGTCTCTGGACTTGAACAGGGAACCTTCCCACGTGGAACAGCCTTGCAGAGCGTTGGGTTTCACAGCTGTGTCACTGTGTGGCCCTGTGTGCCTTTTGTTGCGGTGAAACAAATGCGACATAAACTCTGCCATCTCACGTACACAGCTCAGGCATAGCTACACCCACACTGCTGTGCAGCACTCCTCGCTGCCCAACCCCAAACTAAAATTCCGCCCCAGTAGACATGCACGCCCACCCTCCTCCTCTAGCCCCTGGTAACCACCACTCTTTCTGTCTCTGCCTGCTGAGTAACTGTTTAATACAAACTTTTTTTTTTTTTTTAATGTACTGGGGACATGTGCTCTCACCAGAAAGAGACAGAGAGTCTCTTTCTCCAATCTCTTCCCCTCCATTTCTCCATCCTGTCAGGATTTGGGTACAAATGCACACATGCCCGACATGCTTTTCAAGCCACCAGGGCCAGAATTTGAACTCTGCAGCCAGCCATGTGGGATCCAGCTCCCTTAACCACCAGGTCACAGGCTGGCCCTTTTTAAAGACAACCTTTTAATAGACTTAACGGCTATTCCCTTCACTGAGGACTCACGCAGTCCAGGCCTGAGCTGCGTAATCCTGGCCTGAAGCTGTACGTGAGTTACTACGAGCGCTCCCATGTTAATAAAGGAAGGAGCCGAGACTCAGAGGAAGCACATTTTCTTAGGCCACTCAGTTTAAAACCAGGTTCTCACTCCAAAATTCACTCTTTCTTCTAAACTAGCAGAAGGCAAACCCCAGCCCTGAGGCCAAATCCAGCCTACTACCTGTGGGATAGATAGTTTTATTGGAACGTGGCCTCACACATTTGTTTGCAATGGCCCGTGGCAGCTTTCAAACTATAACAGCAGAGTTGAGACCGTACGGCCCATGATGCCTAAGATACTCGCTCTCTGAGCCTTTACAGAACAAGTCTCCAACCCTGTTTTACAGGCTTGGCGGCCCCTCGAGCTTGGGCTCGGCCCGTGGCCAGACCGTGTGCCCTGCCTGGAGCGCCCTGCTCGCCCTGGCGGAGAGGTCTTACCAATACAGTTGCCTAAAGCATCTTGTATAAAGCCATTCTTGCACTGTAGTTTGGGTCTGCAGCGGAAGGATCCCAGAGTATTCTGACAGATAAAATCGGGGAGGCAGTTATGAATACCACTCTCACACTCGTCAATATCTGGTACGTCATAAAAAAAGGAAATTGTTAGCAAAGTCCTGCCAGAAACATCTCACAACATGTTAAAATCACAAGAACGTTTTCTTAAATGCTCACTACTCAGACTATAACCCACAACATTGTGACAGAGGCATCGCGTGCAAAAGAGTCATACAGCCCGGATTGCTGAAGACTTAAGATGCTGACTTCTTCCCAAGGCTCTTAGGAGGCAAACTTCCTGCTGTGTTGATACAGTACATAAGCCAGGCGTTCTCCTGGCAGGTATAGACTGCATACACTCATTCAGGCTAAGCATGTTTGGTTTCGATCACAAAGCAGTATCTTAGGGGCAGGAAACACAGCCTCTATAAACTTATTCATCCTGAAGTCTTTGTGATATTCCAAAAATTAACAATGGTTACTGCCCTGACAGGACGTGATGGGCTGCCTGCCCACTTGAAGTTCACAGCTGTCAGAGGCTCCAGCGTGTACACTCAGCCAGTGTGGCCACTCGCCTCTCAGGGGCCAGCCGGTGCGCAAGGGCAGAGAGGCCTGGGCTCCCTCAAAGGCCCTTAGATGTCAGGAGGGTGTGCCCTGCTTTGGAGCCACCCTCATAATTCAATGACCAACATTTTTGCACAAGTGGTTTTGTCCTTCTGAAAGGCTCAAAACCCTCTGTAGAAAACTTCCTTCCACAAGCTCTTCATCAAGGCCTTGTCTGACAAACATCTATGGCTTAGAGGGAAAGGCCGACAGCCAGAAATGGCATGTTTTAGCTTTTAGGCAGCGGAAGAGGATACGCTTTGAACTTCAAGGAAGCCTAGACTCAGATGGAAGGCAGCTGTTATGTAAAAACTGCTGTTTTATTTATTTGTTTTGCTTTTTTGTTTTGGGGTGTGTGTGTGTGCGCACACGTGTGCGTGTGTGTGTGTGCAGAAAGCACATGTAAGCACCTAAAGGTCACCCTTGGTCGTGTTTCTAAATGATCATGCACTGAGCCTTTTCAGAAACCCAGATTTGTCATCACGGCAATCTGAGAAACACCCCCTCGCTGTACAGGTGCACTACGGTCGGCTTTCTAGACTGCTGGCCCTCCTGCTTTTCACCCCGCTTGTCCCAGGACACCCCAGGCACTGCTCAACCAGGTCTGACCCCTCCCTGCTGCAGAGAGGAGGCGGTAGCCCAGGCAGCCACATGGGGGGCAGACCGTGGTGCCCAGACCTGGGAGCCCAAGCCCTCCTCACCCACCACGCTGTGCCTACACCTGGAGGAGGCTCCCAGCCCGGCCCAGGCTGTACCTTTGCAGTCATTGTTGTCGGTAAGCTCGTAGCCAGTGCCGCAGCTGCTGTCCCGCTGACAGCGGAACGAGCCCACGGTATTGATGCACGACTCCCCGAGCCGGCAGCTGTGGCTGGCCGTGATGCACTCGTTGACATCTAGAGAGACAGGCAGTGCAGTGAGCCAGGAGCAGCGACTGACCTGCGCCACGCCGAAGCCATGGTGGAACTGATCCCTGTGTCCAGCCACCCAGCGCTGAAAGTCCCACAGGGCACACCAGGGCTGGGCCTGGAAGTAGAGTCACAGGGACCCAGAGCCAAATTGGAAACGAGGATTTCTCTCCCTGCTAGGCCCAGATCGCTTACTTGCCCAGTGCCAGGCCTGGGATATAGGACCCTCACAGACCACAGGTGGGGCGTCTTCCTCCCCACATCCCCGATTTCATAAATGCAGTAGGCTGAGAGCGTGCCCATGGCCACCAGCACAAGAGCCTGGATAGACCCCAAATCCAGTCCTTTCCCGACCCCTAGTTTCTATTCCCCTGGGTGAGAGCTGGGCCTGGTTGTTCTCTACCCATGGGGCCACAGGCTGTGCATGGCAAGCCCTGCTTGGACTTCAAGCTCAGGCTCCAGAGCACGGCCACCTGCCAGGCCTGCTGTTCCAGCCTTGGGGACATTTACCTTCACAGGAGACGCCATCTGGCAGCAGCTGGTATCCCACAAAGCACGAGCAGACTACCTCCTCCCCCGTGTCACGGCATTGCTGTTTGCAAGGCCCACCGCCTGGAATCAGAGCACCCAGAGACCCTGTGGTTTCCAGTTCCGACTGGGAAAACACCCTCAGGGGGACTGACAGGACGGCTGCTCCTTCATAGCACTGCGCCCCACGGGAGACCTCCAGAGTCTGGCTTGGGGCACCCTCAGGCCTGCTACATCAGGTCCCAGGCCTGGTCTGACAAACGGGTGGTGAGCAGGACAGTCTCTACAGAGACTGGGACTTTTTTTTTTTTTTTGGAGAGATTTTCACTGTAGGGCGCGTGCGCTCGCCAGACAGACAGAGAGAGACATAGAGACAGAAAGCGAGAAATCACCACCCAGGGGGGGATGGTCACGCCGCAATCCCCTCTCCTCCATTCTCCTCTCGGGATCTTAGGCACGCACGCACACGCGCCCGGAGG
>NW_006203500.1:2553220-2556189 GCF_000334495.1 Tupaia belangeri chinensis
GGCACGCACGCACACGCGCCCGGAGTGAGTTTTAAGCCACTGGGTCCGGGACACGAACCGCGGTCGACTACGTGGGAGTCCAGCGACACAGCCATTACGCTAACTGCTGGTTCCCCGAGACTGGGACTTTTATGGAGCTAGGAGTGAGGCAGAGAAACGCGGGCTGCCTACCTCTAGGAGCGACAGAGAGCAGGCCCCACGTGGGAGGCCGGCCTCTGAATGGGCCCACTTGCCCCTGCAGAACTCTCAGGCTGGTCCCACTGGCCTGCCCCCTCTGCCGGTAACTCAGCTCCAGCCACTGCTCACCAGATAGCAGCCTCCTCCTATACCTGGTACCACCCTGGCAACCCATGCCACCTGCCAGGCAGCTGCGATGCTCAAAGTGCAGGAGTCGGCAGGACAGGCCTCTGTCAGGTAACACTCCTACATGTTGGCATTTCTACCTGCTGCCCAGGGCCCCCAGGGCCTGCCTGCTCCCAGCCCTTCCTCTACCCCTCCATGCCCAGCTCAGCCCTGTAGCCCACCAGCTCTGGCTGCTGTGGGTCTGCAGCTCCATGTAGCTCCAGGCCTCCACTTTCACCTGGACCTGCTGGTGCCCGGCCTGGTGTGCGTTCCCACTGATGCATCCTCAACCTTGCAAACCAGAGGGCCTCTCCCCCAGGAGGATCCTCCCGTACCCCCAAAGAGGGTTGCAGGCTTTCTGGGGCTCTCTCTCCCTCCTCAGGCCTCTGTGCCTGGCCCTTGTACACTGACATCATCTGGTCGTTAAACTCCTCCCTAATTAACACCCAATCACAGCGAGAGCAGCAGATGAGCCTGTGCAGCAGACCTGCCAGTCTAGACATGCTAGACTCTTTCATGAAAGAGAGTTAACCTTTTATCACATAGAAAGCAAGACTGGGAGGCCCTCTGTACTGCAAATTCGCAATGTCTCTCTTGTAAGAAAAGAGAATTTATTGAGGGTGGTTGGAGCTGGGGACACAAAGGCACCCTTAAATCTCCTTTTCGAGAGGCCCCCAGCCTCAGGGGAGTCTACTAGTGGTCACCGTCCAGAGTGGATGTCCTCTCTCCACAACCCACCTCTGTGCCCCGACCCGGGCCCCCAGCTCTGCAGGATGTTGGGAAAGGGGAGTGGGGCTGGGAGTGCCTGATGGCAGATGTGGCTAACAGCTGACTCCCAGCCTCGGGGCACCTCCCAGGGAGAACTCCCATGAGACCAGACCAGCTTTCCCTTGGTTTCCTTCACCACCAGATGGCTTACCCCGGCAGCGGTCGTTCAGGTATGGGTCCTCTTGCTCCTCCTCGACCTCAGAAATCTTCGCTAAGGGGGAGAGAGAGAGACCAAGGCAGACGTTTAGCCAGTGTCCTGTCTTGTCTTAGAAGAACCTTGTAATGTTTTCGCTTCATGCCACTATCAGGCAGGAATGTCCATTTGTAAATCTCAAAGGAGCCGAGTATTAATTTGATCCCTTTTCAAAGAGAATTACACTCGGAGGGATGGATCTGTAAACCCCGAGCAAGGTTTTGCCTGCCCGAGGCAGCTGCTGTGCGGAGAGCCCTGGTGAAGCCACTGCCACCCTGTCTGACCAGGAGACAAGACCCTCCACTGAGGACTTGGGGGATAAGAAGGAAGGAGAATACATTAAACTCGAAGTCACTGGACAGGATGGCAGTGAGAGTCGCTTCAAAGTGAAAACGACAGCACGCCTCAAGAAACTCAAACTCCGGTTTCTCCCTGAAGGCCAGAGAGTGGCTGAGAGTCACCCTCCAAAAGAACTGGGAACGGAAGAGGAAGAGGTGTCTGAAGCTGATCAGACAAACAGCGGTCATTCAACGGTTTAGATTTTCCTTTTATTATTTTTTCTCTTCTCTCAATTCTTTTTTATTTTTAAAAAATAGTTCTTTTGTAATGTGGTGTTCAAAAAGGAGTTGAAAACCGGCTCCCCATCTCTTTAAAATACCTGAGAATCTGACTCCCAGCGCTCACTCTTGGTTACCATGTCTCACTGGGCTGGCGCCTCGGCCCCTGCACAGTGCCCTCCTCTGTGGAAGCCACACGTGTGCAGACGGGGCACCTGCTCCGGACTCCGCATGTTCAGGCCTGTGGTGGTGGCCAAGGTCGGCCAGTGCGCGTGTTCACAGCGACTTCCGCTTGTGACTGCTTCGCCCGGACTAGGACTTGCAGTGGAAAAATGGAAGTTTTTCAGAGAACTGAACTGTGGAAAAATGACCTTTCCTTAACGTGAAGCTATTTTTAAAATCTGAGGGTCTAGACCAAAAGAAGAGGAATATTAGATTGCAGTCAAGATGACAGATACGGTGAGAGTTCACTAACTCCTAAAGTGGCTTCACTGAAGAGAACGTATTTTAAGATGAAAAAAATCTTGAGAACCAGCAGTTAGCATAATGGCTATGTCGCTGGACTCCCACATAGTCAACCGTGGTTCGTGTCCCGGACCCGGTGGCTTAAAACTCACGCTGGGCACGTGTGCGTGCATGCCCAAGATCCCGAGAGGAGAATGGTGGAGAAGGGATTGCGGCGTGGCCATTCCCCCTGGGGGATGATTTCTCGCTTTCTGTCTCTATGTCTCTCTCTGTCTGTCTGGCGAGTGCACGCACCCTATAGCAAAAAACCTCTCAAAAAAAAAAAAAAAAGATGAAAAATGTCTTGTCCAAAAATCCCAGGAAAGTTCCAGTTCTTCATGCAGAAGTATATACAACAGAACACGGATCTTTTTTATTTTATTTGTACTTTCTGGGATATGGGTTTTAAAAGAACATTGCCTATATCAACTTCATTAAAATGAATAAACAATATTCGCAAAAATCATAAAAAGAGAGAGAGAATTGCACTCATAAATGCAGTTAAATCCCTACAAGGCTTCCGATAACAGAGACAGCCTGCACACAGCAGCCCGCCGGCCTTCCTCTGCCAAGTCTTGCGACACCGTCCAGCGGCTGCCCCCCCT
>NW_006203500.1:2556634-2579519 GCF_000334495.1 Tupaia belangeri chinensis
CCTCGCGACACGGCCCGGGGGCTGCCACGCTTGAGCAAGCGCTGCAACCCAGACACGCGTCCCAGACTCCCACGTTGTGGGAGTGAGGACGGATTTCTAGTCTGCCTCTCATTTTCTTCACTTATTCCATTGTGGGCCAGCGCTAGTCTGTGGCCCTTCTGCAGAGCCCCCAGGCAGCACACAGTAGGCCCACGTCCATGCTGGCGAAGGAAGGACGGCATATCTGTGACTGGGAGAGGGAGACAAGGTAAGGGAGGCCCAGAGGAGTGTGCGGGGGAGTCTGCAGCAGGAGCAGAAGCGGGGAAAAGACGGAGAGAAGCCATCTGGAGTGGAGGAAAGCCTGGGGTGGTGAGACGGCAGACATAAATCACCCACAGCGCTCCCCGGAGACAAGGAAACCAGCCCAGGATGGAGAGCTGGAGTTCATGTACTGTGAAAAACATCATCTCTGATTTCAAAAGCCAGGAAGGAGCCGGAATGTGCTCCCAATCCCCCTTTAGGGCTGTGACACCTGAAATCAGCTCAGTGACATCCAAGGGACCCTGGATTCTAAAATGAGCCAGAAGTGAGAGGTGGTCCGTCTGTCCCGGGACCCCACAGCAGTGCGTGGCCTGCTGTGGAGATGGTGGGCCATGAGCTCCTCCCTGCAGCCAGGGCAGGGAGAGCTCCAAGCAAGGACAGCACAGCCAGCCTGGACAGACTGACTCCTGCCCTTCCCAGGGGGATTCCCACTGCGGCACCAGAAACCCTGCACCCGTGACCAAACCGCTAGACGCCGAGCTGCCTCCTGAACCGGGTAACAGCCCAACGCGTGGGCTCATCTGGCTTCGCAGTGGGCGGTGCAGAGGCGGAACAGGCAGATACAGCTGGGGCCTCTCCTGAAGCTGCTCTGAGGGTCACACAGCCCTCTGCTGAGCGAGCGTCTGTTCTTCGAAAGAGCAAGGCCCAACATAAACAGGACATGACCCCTGCCGGGGTTCTCTGTCCCCGAGCATCAGGTCCCCACCCAACAAAGGAGAGCGAAGCCAGCCACTCATGCTGCCGCGGGTGAGCGGGGAGGGCAGGAACTGGGGCAGCCAGGGGCCGCATCAGCATGCTGCCCCACCCCCCAGCACCTTGAGAAGTGGGCTGCAGTTATCCCCATTTCACAGATGAGGGCCCTGAGGCCCAAGGCATTCGTTAGGGCAGGACATGGCATGGGTTATCCAATCTGGATCCCAATCCCTGAGGACACAGGCTCTCACATAAGGTGACCAACATGACATGGCTCTGACGACAAGCAGCCTCCTACACTGAGTTCAGGTGAAGACATGCATGTTCACACAGCTTGGGACGACTACTTCATGGGTCACTTTGGCCAGGCCATGGTACCAAGAGATGTAGTCAGACACTAGTCTAGATGTTCCTGTGACGGTGCTTTTGGACAAGTTGACAATTGAAGTCGAGGGGCTCAGAGTCAAGCAGATGACCCTCCAGTGTGGTGGGCCTTGTCTAATCAGTTGAAGTCCTGAAGGGAACACAGGCTGACCTCCCCTCAGGAAGAGGGAATCCTGCTTACAAATGACCTTCAGACTTGGGCTACAAGGTCAGCTCTTCCCTGGGTCTCTAGCCTGGCCGTCTGCCTCAGGGTCTAAACAGACTTCTGAGCCCCCACAATCCTGTGGGCCAGTTCCGTAAACTACACCTGTCTCTCCTCTCCCCTCCTCTGCCCCCCTCTATCTCGATCTCCTTCTCCCTCCAATAACACCCCCTGACCCAGTTTCACTTTCTATGGTTTCAGTGTCCCGTGGTCAATTACGATCTGAGAGTATTAAGTGAAACATTCCAGAAATAAACAACTCACAAGTTTTCAACTGCACACTAAGTGACACGCTGAAATCTCATGATGCCCTGATCCTCTGTCCCGTGCATCCATGCCCTGGACACTCCTGCCCACCAGTCACCGAGGGGCTATCTCGGCTCTGGGGCCGACTGTGACACTGTGGCGGTGCTGATGTCACGGAACCCTTCCTTCACTTTCGATGGCCCCGAGGGCAAGAGCAGTGATGCTGGCGTCCTGTGACGACTGTCCTACTGTCCCCTCAGCTACTGCTGTTAGCCTTACGGCACTTAATTCATCAGCTCAACTTCGTCACCGGCAGGTGTGTGCCAGGGTCTTTGAAAAGTTCATGGAGATGCATATTATGATAAAAACACGCAGAGATTTAAAAAAATTGGGGGCAACCAAGATTAACTCGTGTTTTCATTTCATTTTTCTGTGAACTTTTTGAAGCTTCCTTAGGAAAAAGCAGCACACATGGGGCCCAGGACTATCTGTGCTTCTAGGCATTGTGGGCTCTTAGAACCTACCCCATGGGTCCTGGGGACCAGGCACGTGTGTGTGCACACCCGGGGAACCCTGACTAACACCTGCCAGGGTGGGTAGGAGGGAGTTACCGGTCTCCTGGAGGTCTCCGACGTCCCCAGGCGCGAAGTCCGCGTTCTCCTGGCCCTTCACGCAGCAGGCCCGGAAGACCAGCCCGCACTGGTAGCCGACCATGAGGCTATACTCGCAGCTCTGGCCCTGCGCCTGGGCCGCCCTCCCCAGCAGGCAGCAGTGGCAGCACTTCTGCAAACACAGGTGAGAGTCCAGGTGGAGATGCCGACAGACGGCCCAGCAGGGCCCATGGCAGGGCCTCGGGGACACCTCTCTGGTGCCCCCTTGCCCACGCCCCCGGACTGCAGTGCCTGCTGCCTAACTTTGGCACCATGGCTGAATGTCGGCAGTAAATAGCGAAGCAAGCCTCACCCCCTCGAGGTCCCTAAGTCCTGGTTTTAAAAGAACCTTCAAGGGCCTTGCACCCAGCATGAGCTCCACCGGCCCTCCGCACCTGGACACCTGACTGCCCCCGACATCCCTATCCAGCTACATAGGTGTAGCTGCCCACACCTCTGGGAAGAGGGGGTTACCCAGGGAGGGTCACTCAAGAGCTCCAGGGGCCCGTGCCTTTTGAAGGGCTCACGTCTCCCTGCCATGCCCAGAGGAACAAACATGCACCTGGTCTCTCCGCCAAGGAACAGGGCTTCAGGTAGCAGGAGTCACAGGATGTCTTTGGACATCATGGGAACCTCGACCAGGTCACCAAGTAAGGTAGGGGACAGGGTTGCTGCCTATCACCTAGGCCCCAGCTCCCAAAATCATGGCTGAGTCCAGGGGACAATATTCATCCTGACTCAAGAAAATCCTCACTCAGTCCTTATTAAGCAGCTATCTTGAGAAGGGGCAGAACTTTCTGGAAAGCCCAGTGCAGCATCCAAGGTAAGGGCTTTGGTTTAGTTCTTGAAAGGCTACTAGGTCTCCCAGGTGCTAACCCTTCCCCTCTGCTGCCAGAAGAGCAGGGAGCTGGGACCAGCAGTTAGCGTAATGGCTATGTTGCTGGACTCCCATGTAGTCGCCCGCAGTTCAAGTCCCGGACCTGGTGGCTTAAACTCATGCTGGGTGCGTGTGCATGCGTGCCCAAGACCCCAAGAGGAGAATGGAGGAGAAGGGATTGCGGCGTGCCCATTCCCCCTGAGGGGTGATTTCTCGCTTTCTATCTCTCTGTCTCTCTCTGTCTGTCTGGCGAGTGCACACGCCCTATAGCAAAAACCTCTCCAAAAAAAAAAAGAAGAGCAGGGAGCCTTCCACACCTCCTGTACTTTGCGGGCTGTGAGTACTCTCTCCTGGAAACACCAGTTCCCCGTGGGCCACAACAATCTGTCCCCAGTCCCGTTAGAAGGCCCCACTTCCTCCACACCGTCTCTCGCCTCACGTCTCAGGATATGGGCACTGCTATCTGCCAGGCAGATGGTGTCTGCAGAGCCCAGCCCTGCCTGGGGAGGCGGCCACTGAACACCCAGGGCCTGGCTCCCATGTAGCCGTGACCAGGCCACCCTGCCCTCGCCCTGCCTGGTTCCCTCAGGCCAGAGCCTCCTCTCATGAAAGCCCACACGGCTGAGGCAGGTAGGGGCACTGGACCCCTATCCCTCCATGACCAGCACCTGTGGAGAGGGAGGCCCCAGAAAGCAGCCCAGGTGCCCCTCCCCCCAGAACCCTGACTTCATTTCAGTTCTGCTCCCTGAAACCACCTGTCGCACTCCTCTCTGCACCGGGACAGAAGCCCCTCCAGGAACTCGCCCTGGCCATGCGTCTCCAAACCTGAGCTCCCTGGCCAGGCAGGCTCTCCAAGCAGGAATAAGGGAGAGACACCTGGACGCCTCGGGCTCACCTGTGCACAGGGCGACGGGGAGATGCAGGCGCTCATAGCAAGGGACCCCCGGGGCCCGGCGGCTGTCAGAGAAGGAGACGGCACAGGGCCCTGGCCACTTTGGAGTCTGGGTTTCTCTACATCTCAGTTTCCTCCTCGAGGGTGCTCCTGGAGGTCATACCAGGCCTTAGCGGGGACCCACTCTGAGCTCTGGGCTCTGACTGACCTTGGGGGCAGAGAAGCTTGAGGGCCTCCTGGGCAGAAAAGAGAGTGACTATCCTGGGTCGAAAGAAGGTTCTGGAGGACCCAGATGACCCTGCTCTGACCTCTACATTCTCCCTACGGCCTGGGGACAGGTGATCCTCAGGGCAAGGCCAACTCCCTTCATCCTGTTCCCCCAGTGTGGGGCTAGGCCTGGTGTCTTTCAGGAGGATGAGGGGACACTAGGGCAGGCCCTCCTGTCTCTTGGGCCAGGCACCCCTGCAGCTTGCGGGAAAGGTAGGCTGGGATGGGTGTGCTCACAGACAGCACAGGTCAGGGAGAGGGAGACAGACTATGGCCCCAGGTCCTCACCTTCACGAACATGGCCTCCAGGCTGGCGTTGTCCCTGTGGGGTGTGGTGCAGCTGTCCTGCTCGCTGGCTAGGTTGATGCCGATGGCACAGTGCAGCTCCTCCAGGCGGCCGTGACAGCACTGCTCCTGGACCATCCTATAGACACAGCAGGTGTGGGCCAGGGCTCAGGCCCGGGCCCAGCAGCCCTGGGGACGGCTCTGTCACGGCACAGAGACACACAGGATGCCGGCACTGCACAGAGCGATGCCAGGTCCACCGCACTGCCAGAGGGGATTCGCCTCCCTGGGCTCTGAGTGGCACCCAGAATGCTCCACCATTGAAGAACCAAAGCCCCTGGGCTGTGACTCCGGCTGGACATGCTCATCCTCTCATCAAGCTGAATTCTTCTCAGGGCTCATCCCACCAGCCAGGCTCAGAGCAAACAGCTTCAGAGAGTTTTGTTTTTTAAGAGGTTTTTGCTATAGGGCATGTGCACTCGCCAGAAAGACAGAAAGCGAGACCCCTCCCCAGGGGGATGACCACACAGTAATTCCCTTCTCCTCCATTCTCCTCTCAGGATCTTGGGCACGCATGCACATGCACCAGGCATGAGTTTAAGCCACCGGGTCCGGGACTCGAACCGTGGTCGACTATGTGGGAGTCCAGCAACATAGCCATTACCCTAACCGCTGGTCCCTTCACAGCTTCAGAGAGTTTTGCCCGAGACCCCAGAATGACAGGCGATGGTGACAATAGTACCCAGCTGCAGTGCCTGTGGCGCCCCACTCTTGGGATCTAAGGGAAAGTCCTGGGAAACCGAAGGCTTGGGTCGGACAGTAGCCTGCCAGAGCAGTCCTCAGGCATGGCCATGGGGCTCAGCAGCTCAGGGCATTGCAGGCTGGCCCCACAGGCATAGGTAGAAGGTGTATGTGTCAGGTTGCCCCTGCCCAGGCCCCAGGTAACCCTAGCTCCGGCCAGAGCCAGTATGGGAGGGCCTGCGCCCCACAGATGAGGTAGGGGCTGCCCAGCTTCCTGCACTACCAGCCAGGTCCCTGCCTGGGGACAGCAGCCCCCAGCCCCACGTAGCCTCCCGGCGATGCCAGCCAGACCCCAGTCGCAACCTCCCCACCAGAGCACCTAAGGCCTCCCAGGAATGGACAAGGCTCAAGGAACCCAGTTTGAAATCCAAAGGACCAGCCAGTCTGCAGGAGACATTCTGGAGGAAGACGCACAGTCACCATCCTCGGTCTGACAACACCCATGCAGCCTGCCCGACACTCTCACTGGCTCGAACTCCCAGGACTTTGTGCACCTGGTGGGCATGTGAGGGCCCATCCGCCCCAGCGAGGCTGAAAGGTGAGAGCTGACCACTAGGGGAAGGGGTGTCCAGCTACCTGGGGTTCATCACCCCCATGAGCTCCGCCTCACACCTGCCCTCCTCCATCCATCTCATCAGCTTCTCCCCTTCAGGCCACTTAGACCACCAGCTGGGTGTCCATGGGCTCTTCAAACTCAACACGGCCACACCCACCTTGCCCTTGCCAGTACGTGCAGCCACTCTCCTGGGGCTCGGCCAGGCAAACGTCATCTGCCCCTCGCAGCCTCCGCCTGGAACCCCACTACACAGCCAAGTACTGAGCAGACCTGGCGGCCTACCTTAAGGCCTGACCACAGCAGCCTCCGCCACCAGCGAGCTATGCTCTCCGCCCTGGTGCTCCGAAGCTCCCACCTCTCCCTCAGTCCCTCCTCCACATAGGGCCCTTTGGAACCGCAGTTGGGACACACAGACACGTGGCCTCCAGCAGCTACACGTCTCACTGTCCCTATGATGGCCTGCACGGCCTGGGCAATCGCCCTTCATCCACGACCATCCTCTGGCCTTGTGTCCTCGCTCACTGCTCTGGCTACCCGGGCCACCTTGCTGCCACCCGCCCCACCTGCACAGCCTCTCTCCAGGTCTCGGGCTGCGTATTCCCCCTGCCTGGAGCACTCTTCCCCACAAGCCACGTGGCTGGCTCTCTTGCCTCCTTTGAGTTCAGGCCATTCCCAACAGATCTGTTTGAAATCATAAGATCTCCATGACCAGGAGACCCTCCTCCCTGCCTGGCTTTCCCCCCCAGCACACACTGCGTTCTTACAAACTGCCACACGGACAAATGCTTGCCACATGGAGGAGGTATTTTAGGGCTGCCCGCATAGCCTAGTGGTTAAGGGAACCAGATCCCACATGGCCGACCATGGTTTGAATCCTGGCCCCATTGGCTTGAAAAATATGTGCATGTCCCAACTCCAACGAGATGGAGAAATAAAGGAGCAGGGACTGCAGTAGGACCACCCCCTCGGGGCGAGCTTCCTCCCTCTTTCTTGCTGTCTCTCTCTGGCAAGCACATGCGCCTTCAGGCAATTAAAAAAAAAGTTATTTCCTATTTCCTAGGTCCTCTGTGACCCATTCATTAAAGAAAACTCCAGAAGGTATCAAAGACATGGGTGAGCAGTCAGTAGTCAATCTAGTAGTGAACCCAAATTCACAAGGGTCCACAGACCTGCTGGATGCGTGGCTTTGGTTTCTGTGTCTGCACACTGAGGGGCTCATCTGGCTGAGACCTCATTTTCTTAGCCTTGATTTTAGTAAGTGTTAATAACAGTGGCTCCCTGTTTGGGGCTGAACTGCCTGCCCCTGCCCGACTCGTCTACTGAAGTTCTAACCCTGGACCTCAAGATGTGACTGTTGGAGATGGGGCCTTAGTCATATCTGTTATGGCTAAGGGGATGGGTGAGCAGGTGGCCCTGACCCAGTCTGACCGATGTCCCTAGAAGAGGACATTAAGACACAAACATGCACACAAGAGGACATAAGCCAGGGAGAGAGGCCACAAGAAAACGGCCCTTTCTAATACCCTGACTTTGGACTTCAGCCTCTAGAACCGGGACGGGGAGGGAATGAGCATCTGCCATCTGAGCTGCGTCGTCCGGGCACTGTCAGGGCAGCCCCGCTGAGGAATGCACTCTCGTTTGGCTTGTGGTGTAATTTCACATCACCTAGGTTCACTATGACAACGTGGAAAGGAAGGAGATCATGCTCCCCATTTAAAAAATAATTTTGCCAGGGAGTGCATGCACTCACCAGAGAGAGGGAGAAAGCTCCCTGATGGGAAATGGTCACACCACAATCCATTCTCCACCTCACCCTCCTTTCAGGATTTGGGCATGCACGTACACATGTTTTTCAAGCACTGGGTCAGGGACTTGAACCTGGCTCAAGTCCCATGCAGTCAACCATTTGGGATCTAGCTGCCTTAACCATCAGGCCACGGGCTAGCCTCATGCTCCCCATTTTACATTTGGGGACCCTAAGGCGCTCAGCTGGCTCAGGTCACATAGCCAGAAATCCACCCCAGGTCGGTCTGCCCTCCCAGCCCTCCCCCTTCCCAGCCAGGCTGCCCCCATCAGAACAGCCTGTAAACAGAAGACTCAGCGCGGAGCCAGCGGCCTCCGACACATCCAGCACTAAGCCGCACGTGAGCCAAGATCCCGGCCCACACTCGTCAGATGCTCCGTAAATCCTGGCCACATGCTCTTCCACCCCATCCAAAGGATTTGGGCTCTCTGTCTTCTCTGCCTTTGTTTGGTCTATACTGCCGCTGGCTTTTCAGGAATTTCCGCAGGCAGGATTTACATCTCCGTCACTGCTGGCAGGCACGGCCTGCGCTCCATGCCAACACAAACGCAACCGCAGCACGAGGCTAACACCCTGCACGTTCTCCACGACAGTCCCCCGCGGCATCCCACAGCTCGAGGGGCAGCTCTGCTCAGCTTTGGATTAGAGGCAGAGACAAAGAACGGATGTCAAGCCCTGGGCACTTTCATACCCTCACCCCTGCCTCGTACTGGCCAGGCAGTAGGGCTGAGTTCAAGCCCTGACGTCGCTGCTTACACTGCGCACACAAGGGAAAGCCCAGAGCCGTTGCCGGCAGGCAGGACTAACAACCAGCTTGAGCGACTAACACGGCCCCCTGCACAGCACAACTAGCGGCGCCATGAAAGCCCGCCGCTGCTCTCACTGTTGTCTGGACCTATTTTCATTGATTTATTTTAAGCTAAAATTATTCCCAAACTTTGAGGGTTCTTGAGTCTCTTTAGGGAGAAAAGCCTGAAAACAGTCTGGTTGTTGGCTATTGCATTAGGTAAACAACTGCCTGGTGGGATTCTTTTCCCTGGGTCAGGCTCATCTGCATTTTGGGGGCCCACGGTGGCCCACGTTTCTGTTTGCAAAGCACCTCCAGACACTCATCTCATCTGTTCCCACAACGACCTCCTTTTCTCAGGAGAAGACTAGCCTACCCACAGCTTCCCAGCTTACACAGAGTGGGCTGCAAACCCCGCTTCTTTCCAGCCCAGGGAAGGGACAGATGCCCTGGCAACCACAGGGCATAGGACGGCAGGCTGAGACCGTGGGAACGCAAGGATAGAGCGGCTGGGGAAGGGAGGCAGGGGCAGCCCCCACACCTCCCACAGCCTGGGTTCACCAGCCCCGGGTCCCAGCCTCTCCCTGGGGGCCTGGCACACACTGTCCCTCCCTCCTGACTCTCTAATAGAGCACTGCCCTGGCAAGATGGCGGCCCAGGCAACCATACCTGCATTCTTTGGATTCCGAGGCATAGGGCAGCGAGCAGTCCTTGTGCTGAGTGGCCATCCGATGTCCGTCAGCGCAGCAAGCCTCCATGAAAATGTCTGCGCCCACTGTGCAGGAAGGGAACACCAACAGTGACTCACCACCTACCTGCAGGGCCCCCTCCCCCCACGGCCGCGCCACTGAGACACCACCACCTTAGGTGTCACCCAGAGCCGCAGGCCGGGACGGTGGGCAGGACGGCACACCTTTCAGTCCCATTGCAGATGTTGGACATGCACCCACTCCTTTCTAAAAGGCCCAGACGGACCATGATAACCTTCCTGCCTGACCCAACTCTGGCAGGGCTTCAGCCTAGCACCTGCAATCTAAGCGCATGTGGACAGACTCCCTGCCCCGGCCACATGTCAGGGATGCAGGCGGGGGCCCTGCCAGGACAGGTGCTCTGGTCATCCTGGACAAGCCATGTCTAGCCGGTGGCCTGAGAGTCCAGAGCACGGTCAACACCTCTCTCCAGAGGACAGGTTGGAAGTGGGGAGGGCTCAAAACACAGCAAGCCAGGTCAGGGCCAAAGGAAGAGCCCGCATCCTAGATCAGTTTCTGTGTCCCCTCTGCGTTCCTGCATTTAATCTTGTTGTTGGGGAGACGTCAGTTTCCCTCCCACAGCTGTAAAAGCCAAGTCTGGTGAGGGGCTCCTCCCTGGGCTGACTGCTGGCCTCTCCCTCTGTGGAGTGAAGAGCTGTGAGTTTGGTGCTGCCGAGCGGGCTAGGCACAGCGCGCTGTGGTGGGGAGGAGCAGCCACCTCGCCCAGTGATCTCCGACTCGCAGGAAGCCAGTCAGGGTGCACGGAGGGGCCCAGGGCCTCATAGCCGAGAGAGAGCCTGACCGAACAGGGAACCCAGGCTGCAGCCCGGCGCACCCCCTCAGGAACTCCACCCCTCAGCTCATGGGAAGACCCCACCATGCCCCAAGGGAGACACGAAGGGGTGTCAGGGTGCCCACATAGTTGGCTCTCGGCCTCATGGACTGACACGCTGGGAACCATCAGCACTGACTTGTCGGCTGCAGGGGCAGGACCCCCAGCAGGACACGCTAAAGCTGGCTCTGAGAAAGTTTTCTGGCTAGCGGCTGCCAAGTCCACAGACGTGGCCACACACCTTGGCACCAACAGCCATGGGTGCTGCTGGAGCTCGCATCCCCCAAGGCTAGGCCCTGGGGTGCCCCCGAGGGAGGCCTGCTCCTGGAGAAGGCTGAGCCCCCTAACCACTGGCTTTGCCTACCTGCCGCCAGCCACAGCCATTTCTACGGTCAGATGCCTCCTGATGCACCATGTCCTTCTCAGCAAAGAAACTTCCAGAAAGACCCCAGAATGGGCATGGTCAGTACATACATGTTCAAGGCTCTGCTGGGCCACTTCCACGGCCTCGCCCAGAACCACGTCCTCCAGGGACTCCAGAGACAACTTCAGGGCTTTCCCTTTCCCCAGGGCTCCCAGGAACTCTGAGCCACTTTCTGCAGTGTACCTCTCCCCTCCTTTCCCTGCCCAGGCTCAGAGGTGGAGCTAAGAGTGAAGGGCCATCCTGCAGCAAAGCCTGCCAGTCCGCTGAGACCTGGCCCATCCCCTGCCTCAGCTGTCCCCTCTCCACAGCCCCGAGGATGCGGTCTGATGATGCGGGAGATTCACCACAGCCTGGAACTCAGATCAAACTGTCTGGCGACACAGGCTCCCCACACCGCAGCACCAGAGTCACCATGTCAGGGCCACACGGTACAGGCTAACCCTGGCTGCTTCTGTCCATTCTTGTTCCCATTTATTTATTTGTTTATTTAGAGAAAGAGATTTTTGCCATAGGGCGCCATGTGCTCGCCAGAGAGACAAAAAAAGTGAGAAGTCATCCCCTGGGGGACGGCCACACCGTGACCCATGTTCCATTCTCCTGAGATCTTGGGCATGCGTGCTCACACACCTGGCATGAGTTTCAGGCCACCAGGTCCAGCCCTTGAACCACGGCCAGCCACGTGGGAGTCCAGTGACATAATCACTACACCAGCTGCTCGCCCCTCCCATTTATTTTAAGAAAAGCTTCAATGTGACAGACAAGATGCAGCTGGGGCCCACTTCCGGGATTGGTGCGACATGACCCAGCCATGTGTCCTGAGCCCTACCCAGCCACCCACTTCACCCCATACCCCAGCCAGGCTCACCCAGCTCCCCTGCCTTCAGCCTCCCCACTGGCGCCTTCTTGCGGCCCCTGTGGTCCTGCCCTGCCTGCCCACCTGCCCATCACCTCCTCCCGTGCCTGCCTGACTGCCAGCCTGGCCTCAGTGGCCCTGTGCCTGTAGCACTCCTCTCTTCTGCCCGCCTCCCTCGCCCTCCCAGCCACGGCTGACTGACAGCAGGGCCTGCCTCTCATCCTCTCCCACCTCAGCAGAACTGGGCAGGACGCATAGGCTTAGGAGCCACAGGCCCGCGCCAGCTCCCGCGCTTCTGCTCTGCAATACTGGGCAGGTTCTTGCCCTCTCTGAGTCACAGCACTTGCAAAATCCAGACAGGTCGTGAGCGCTCAGGAAACAGTGGCTTGATCTATGCTCACTGATCCAAGGGGGTCACTTGCCACTGCCCCTGAGAAAGGGGTAACCATGACCCAGCCTCGGTGAGTGGACACCCCCATGAGTGAGCCACCCAGGCATCCCTTGGACTCCAAGGCAAACACAGGGCAAGCAGGGACCCTGTGGCCACTCAGCAGGGCGGATCTTGGAAGCCGAGCTACAGCTTGGAAATGACCCTGCCAGGGGGGCCTCAGGCACTTCCTCAAACCCCACGCCCAGCAAGAATAAATTCTCTGGTCAGCCTGGAAACTTGACCCATGCCCGGAATGTGACTGGACCGTTGAGAGCAGCTCTCAGGTCTGTGTTGGGTAGAGCTGTTGTGTTGGAGCCTCACAGGCACGCAGGGTCAGCTCACCCTCCCCAGGCGATACATTGGCCTATCAGCCCAGGAGACTAGGAAGAGTCAGCAGGGACACCAGGCTGGCCGGGACGAGATGAAGTATGGAGAGCAGACTGTGCAAGGTACCATCATGCAGGTCAGAGCCGACACCTCCCCACAGCCCTGGGCTGCGAGGGCCCTACAGGCCAGGTCCCTGTGCTCGGCAGCCTTCGTGCCTCGAAGCCCTCAGTGCTTTCTGCCTAGGTGGACACAGAGGACCAGCCGCCCTGCTGAGTGGAAGGGTGTCCTAACTCATCTCTGGCAATACATCCTGATCCATAAATCTTTACCCTTGAAGTCATGCCAGAGCCCAGGAGAGAGCTGGGTGGAGGCGAGGGCACACCCAAGGCCGCTGCTGAGGGTGCTGTGTGCGTGATCTCCCCCTGCGCAAGCAGCAGGGACGGGGCTGCCAGGGGAACCTGGGGCTGACCCGTGCTCAGCCTTAGCCAGAGCTGGGGCCGACTGGCCAAATCTCGAACTCCTGGTCAAGGCAGAAGGATGGGTCTGGGGACGTGTTAGAAACTCCCACCTGGAGGAGCCCAGGAGGGTGCGTCTCCTGGGACTGACAGACTAGGTTTCAGCTTCTCCCTCCCATTTCCCTGGCAAATCCCTGCAGCACCCTGTCCTTGTGCTGGGGAAGGCGTCAGGTCACCAAATCGCAGGGTACAAGAGGGTCAGGAATCCTCCTGCTTCCCCTTCCCTACTCACTGCTCTCTGAAAATGAGCTCCTAGACACCCACCACCCAATAAGCACATCAGTGACTTCCAAAGGGGGACTTCAAATGGGACTGAGAGCTGAACAGGGCTAAGCCAATAGTGATGGAAGTACCAAGGTTAAGGTGGTCCAGCCCACCCAAACCATGCCATGCCTACCCAAAACCAGCAGGCGTCTGGGGCCGCTCAGCCCTGGCTCACTCGCTTACTCATTCGGTCACTCTCCTTCATTCACTCATTCACTCGAGGCCGACACCCTCAGCAGACCACTCCCTGGCTCCCTGGGTTCCAGCAGCAGGCGTAGTTCTGACAGCCTCTAAAGCTGTTCTCTTCCGTCTGCCCCTGAATTAAAACCTCCTGGGGACCAAGGATGGCATCTTTCTCTCCTGTGGTCCCCACCACCACCTGCCCCTGCCCAGCAAACATGGAGGCACAGCAGATACTGATTAAACGGTGTCACACTGTATTATTAGTTCAATACTACTGCACTGTAGTAATTAAGTACTACCACAAGGAATTAATTAAACAGTACTGCACCGTTTTAATTAGTTAAATACTACCGCGCTGTAGTAATTAGTTCAATAGTACCACACTATATTAATTAGTTCAATGGTCCCTGCACTGCTCAGCGCGACTCCCTTGCAATGCAGAGGCTGCTCGGGCAGGAAGCCCAGCCCCGCACACAGGCTCTTCCTGGCCGTCCCAGAAGGCGGAGGGACTGACCTAGGGGAAATCACTGAGCTGCAGGGGACCACAGGCGAGCACAGGGCTGGCTAGGATTCCAGGAAAGGCCAGGGATGCACTGGGGGCGAGAAGCCTCTTTCCTAGCCTTGGAGATGGGATTTCCCCTTCGGGCTAGCAGGGGCTGCCCCAGCCCACGAGGGGAAGTGCGCTGTAGTGAGGAGGGCTCAGCTGCCGTAGACTGGCCGTTCACAGAAGCCAACGCCGCTCCCTCGCCCTGGACACACTCTCCAAGACAGACCCAGACCGGCTCCCCTTTAAATAAACATGTTTCTGGGACCAGCAGTTGGCATAATGGCTATGTTGCTGGACTTCCATGTAGTCGACTGCGGCCCCCTTCTCTAGATGCAAGCTTTCTTTTTTTCTTAAATAATTTTTATTATCAGGACCAGAAGCTGGCAATGGCTATGTCACTGGACTCCCATGTAGTCGACCACAGTTCGAGTCCCGGACCTGGTGGTTTAAACTCACGGCGGGCACACCTCATGGCAATGGCAGCTTCACCGTCAACAGCATCTGACCCACTGTCCGTTCACGCCCTGGCCGCACCTCAGAGAGCAGATCAAAGCAGTCTGGGCACAAACCCACAGATTGGAGCAGACAGAGGCAATGCTTCTTCTACCCCAACCATGGCAGCCCGAGCCACTCCCAGGCACAGAGACCACGGCAGGCAATCCCACACTGCAGCCGACCCTGGAGCAGCAGTTAAGCGCTGCTTCCACACAGCCAGCCAGGACTCCAGTCCCGGCAGCTCCCAGGGGCTGAAATCCCAGGCAGGCGTGCAATGTGCCTAGGATCCTGATGGATAGAAAGCTGGAAGAAAAACAGTTACCATGACCAGACCCATAATGAGAGCTTCCTCTCCTTCTCTGGGCCTCTTTCATGTGCACACACCTCTGACATTAAAAAAAAAATCCCAGGCCCAGCAAATGGTATAATAGTTACGTCACTGGACTCCCACATTGTCAACTGTGATTTGAGTCCTGGACCCAGTGGCTTAAAAGTCAAATCGGGCACATGTGACTGTGTGCCCGAGATCCTGAGAAGAGAATGGAGGCGAAGGGGCTCGCTTTCTCTTTGTCTCTGTCTGTTTCTTCAGTGGGCACACGCACCTTATAGCAAAAATCTCTCTAAAATAAAAAAATCCCACACCGGGCACCCACCTGCACCCACTATGCATACTCACTATGCACACTCACCATGAGCACCCACTACGCGCACCCACCATGCACACCTACCACGCTCTCATTGAACATGCGACCATGTAGCTGGGCTGTGGTTCCCCTTAGGAGAGAAGTGAGGCTTAGAGTGGCTCTGGAGTCTTCTCTCAACCATCAACCACACTTCGGTCTCTGACTCCTGTCATCTGACTGTAAGTTAGAGCCCTAAAGCATAATGGTAAATATGAGCCTAAAACAAATACCAAACTCAAGGCATCTTCAAAAACTTCGTGGAGAGGCATATTATAAAACTTGCATGGATTTCCTTTTTTTTTTTTGGCACCCAAATAAACTCATTCTCTAATCGTGTTTTCCCTCAAACTGTTACAAGTGCTGTCATATACTAAGCATAAACTCTGCCACAAGAGCTTTTTAACCTTCAGCTGAAACGTTCGTTCCCAGGGAATGCATGAGTTAAACCTGCAGACTCAAGCCTGGCTCTACTAAATCCCACTAAGCCTCAGTTTCTTTATTCGTAAAATGGGAGTGGTAACAGCATCTGCTGTGTAGGACTGGGGAGACCAATTGCATAACATGGGAAAAGGGCTTAAACCAGAACCATGAAAAACAAAAAACAAACCCCAGAATTTTCAGACAGAATTAAACAAATCCAGAAAGACTTGCCCAGTGTCAGAACGCTCCTTCCGACAGGAATTGCTCCCTCCCCGAGGCCACCACGCCGTCAAACGGCCAGCACTGCCCCAGGTCTGTCACCCCCTCAGGAGCCGCCTGCCCTGGTGTGAGGGCAGACACAGGTGACAGGTACCATTTGTCATCACAACAGCAGATCAGATTCCATCCTTTCCAGCGAATTCAACCTTCATAAAGATCACGGTGCAGACCGTGGCCGTGGTGACAGCAGTGGACATCAACAGCACACAGCGTGCTCCCAGGCACGCATGGGCTCCGAGGCGTCAGGGGAGTGGGGTGATAGGCCCCCAGGGACCACCTCTTGACATATAGTGGAGGAGTCCAACCCGGTGGGGCTCCAGGACCCGTCTGAGCCCCTTGACCTTTGAGCATCGCTTCCGGTCGGTTCAGTGAGTTGGCAAGGCCGCGACTGTACGCCCCCCGACCTTGGAACAAGCTTGGGTCACTTAGCATGTTGGCAAGGCTGCCTGCTATTCGCTCCAGGACTGTGATAGCCTTGCTGGGAAGTGACCCCCCTCTGACTCCCCGATTTACTACTACAAAAGAATTACATAGCTCCCTCATACATCTTGAGTGTGTGGTAAGATTTCCCGAAAAGTCCCCTGACCGCTCCCCTTTACCCTGACCACTTACTGTTAATTACAACACTTCATTGGGCACAGTAAAGGGTGTGCTAAAGTTCTTCCTGATCTTTGGAAGGCCCTTCAAGACACATTTAATATAAATAATCTTTTCATGTACAATAGGACTAGGCCGAAACTGGCCCAGGACACTCTCGTCCCATGGTAACTAATGTTCTAACAAAATACATAACAACTTCACCCCTTCAGGATAGGTAAATATATTAGGATTCCTTAAGTTTTATATCCCTATAGAATTATATAAGTATCATTCTTTATGAAAATCCGTAAGAACTAATATCTATGCTTGAGATTTTCTTTTAGTAATCATAAGACGGCTACTGCTGAACATCAGTTGATAGTTAACTCTGCTTGCTGTAATTGTTTCCTGAAACTGCACTGCTTGAAGTTACCAGGAACCTGCTTTCATCAATCAAACAATTGTTGAACTGTATCGATGATTAATAGACTTGCCCTTAATCAAACCCTGAATGGTTTCCTATTGTTAAAACATTATGAATTGATCATTAGGTCACGTAGCCCCTCTCCCATTTACTTGCATGTATCCCATTTTCAATAAAAAGGCACGATATTTCCTAGCAGTTGTCACCTCAGAGAGCGATCTCTGGGAGTGTCCGGCTGAGGACGTGCATGAAAAAGCACAAGGCCTTGGTCTTCCTTTCCTTTCCAGCGTCGAGCCAACCCACCCCAGCCGAGGATGGTCCCTGGCAATGTAGTAAGGATGTGACCATGTGTTCTTTCCAAGACTGCAGATGCTGGGCTGCTGGTCAGACGGGTTTTGTACCACTTCTTGGGCAGACGCTTCCAGAAGCTTCTTGATAGCTGTAATATCCCAGGGTTGGGGACAATGCCTGATCTCTCCCCTTGCAGCCTGTGAACTGCCAGGATTTAGAGGAACATGGTGGGGAGACCCCGGACTGGAAGCCCAAGGTATGGAGTCTGGTTCTAGCTCCACAGTTGGTGCAAGTCCCAGCCTCAGTTTCTCCATGTGTAAGACCAATGCAGTCAAGAGCAGGCATTCCCCTCACCCCAGTAGAGGTGCTGGCTGCAAAATTCCCCCTGGGTCACAACCAAATGAGGGCAAAGGCAAAATGTCAGCGGCAGCTCCAGCGCTCAGGGACACAACCCAAGCAAGTGAACCCTGAGCTCGTCCCTGTCAGGGTCACATCTGCCCACGGCACTGTCTGAAGCGGCAGCAAAAAGCTGGAGGGGTACCCCATAGCATCTAGAACTGTGTGACTGGGAAGCCTGGAATGCACCGAGGCCGACCACAGAGTCCCTAAACGGAAATTCTAACAGGGCCACGTAATGCCCAGCCCCCAGTCCGGCCAGTGCCTGCTCCTCCCAAACTGGGCAGCCTGGCACGTGGCCCCAGGATCTCTGCACCTCTTGCAGGAGCAGGTCAAGGATAGACCCGCATCCCTCCTTCAAGGCTATCTGGGCCCCTGGGAGGAAACAGGGCATGCAAAGCCTGCTCCTAGAGCTCCAGGCCCTATCCCCAGCACAGAAGCTGCCTATGTGCTCATACCCAAGTGTGTCCTAACATCTGTCCCAAAGGCGACAAGGAGGCAGCCAGGAGGCAGCAAGAGAAGAATGAAGGCACATTTCTGAGAAGGCAAGACGCTCCTTCCCTGAGCTCGCCCCAGGAGCTCCAGGCCAGGCAGGGACCTCCTGTGCCCAGCCTAGTGTCCACGCAGGCCGCCTCCCCCAGCCACCTGGACATCTCCAAAGCAGCCCACCCAACTCCAAGGGCCCCGTCCCCGGCCATCCACTCTGGCCTTCCACTTATCTCTTTGCACCTGGGCTTCTTTAGAAGATGAGGCTCCACAGGCTGGGTGGTCTGGGGCCACTGCTACCCTTAGGCCAACTCATCCATGCTACCAAGCTTGAAGGGTCCCTCTCTGAGAAGCCCTCACTGACTGCACAAGTGCACGCACACACACACACACGTGCACAGACACACCCATGTGTGTGTACTCCTGCGAGGCACATCGGTCTCTCTCATGACTCCTTGGCTCCCTGAACTTCCCTGCACTTCACACCAATAACTACCTCTGGCCTGCGCCCGCTCCTGCAGTTCCCACAGCTCAGTTATGACCGTTTCCCAGCGTACAGGAAACAGACCCAGAGCGGTCACCAGACTGGACAAGACGACTTCAGGCACAAGCTCCTCACCCGTTCCAGCGCTGGCTGCAGTGCAGGAACCTCCTGATAACTCGCAGGCAGCCGGGGACACAGGCTCCCCACTTCCTCCTCTCCCGACCTCAGGTGAGGACCAGCCTCGAGGCTAAAGGAGGCAGGGCCAACCCAGCTTCCCCTTAGTGCTGCCCGCTCCACGCTCGTGACCTGGGGCAGATGAGTAGCCACCAGCTGGCACAATGGGCTTCCCCTCCCACCCCGTTTTGTTTTGTGGTCACATGTGGGGTCGTTACATGAATACTGGAGCGAAAGAGGGTCTGTAAAATCATTTATTACTCAAGTTGCAGAAAGAAAAACCTTCTGTTGTACGAAACAGAAGGGGCCAGCTCTGTAGTGCAGAGGCTAAGCATTGTGCATAAGGAACTGATTCCACACGGCTGAATGTACATGCTGAGTGCGAATGCACGAGTGCCCAGAATCCCGACCAGAAGGAGGAATGGAAGACACAGGATCGTGGCATGCCCATGCCCCACTGGGGATGCTTCTCTTCTCCCACCCTCTCCAGGGGCACACACACCCTCTGGTAACACGAAGTAACTGTGCACCGTTAGAACTGTTTCCCTAAAGTCTTACCTGCAAAGCTGTTAGTCCACCCCATTGTGCCCCGCGCTCACCCCGCCCTGAAGGAGCTGTGGTCAAGGCTGGGAAGCTGCGGACTGCTCAGGCCACGCTCCTGGAGAGGGGGCAGGTCATCTGAGAGCTCCCTGGAGGCCTCATTTTCCTTTTGCTTTCTGGGCCTTTGCTCATGCCATTCCCCCACCATGTTCCCAGTCCTACCCGCACACTAAGCCAATATCTTCTCCCTCAGGTCCCAGAAGCTTCTCAGTCTTCCCTGACCACCTATAGGGCTCAGTTCATTTCCCTGACCTTGGGAGAGGCAGGGGTGATGAGCCCTGTGGGAGAAGGGCCAGGTCATTGGCCTTCCCTGCCATACCCCCTCTAAGAGCTAGAACGGTGTCTGGCACCAGTGGTCCCTCAGCAGATACTCAGTGAAGGACTGGATGTCACTCTGCCTGGCCTTCACCAAGTGTTTGGCTTCGACAGCTCCTGGCTGGAGAGAGCCAGTGTTAGCAGAACCCCAGAGCAGACTTGGGGGAAATGGTACGGACTGACCGAGCCAACATGAGTGACAGCTCCCAGTAGCCACACAGCTGCACGGCTGCCGTCCTGTGGCCTGTCCCTAATCGGTGGGACAGCCTAAGCAGCAGGTGTTGTCATGCCCACTGTACAAATGAGAAGACCACCAAACCATCCCTGGCTTTCTACAAGGGATGACTAGCAAATCGCTTTCCGGACCCATCGGATGGCCCTGGGCACCCTGCTGGCACCAAGGCTGCTGTAAGCTTGAACACCTCCCCCCACAGGCCACCTTTCAGCAGGGATAGCAAATCAGCCCTAATCATGGGGAGCCTTGGGCAGTGCCAGGAGGCATGAGTCTGAGCTGCAGGAAGGCTTGTACAACTCCGGCTCTACCCTCCGGCTGTACCTTCCCGGGGCACCCCTCAGGTTACTCGCATACATTCACTGCTGTACTGTCCCCCTCCCCAGCCTCCCCCCCACGGGGGGACTTCCAGGAGCCCTCACCCAGGCCACAGGTTTTCAAGCCAAGGCCTGGTGCCTTTGCTCTCCCTCCCAACATGACCATATTCTAATCAGTCAGCCGAGCTGCCCCGCAGCCAGAGGCCAAGAAAGCTTTGGAGAAAGCCCGATCACCTCTCCCATCACCCTCCTCTTCCTCACTCCCTTCCACCACAAGACAGATGGTCAGAGACACAGGCGTGCTTGGCAAGAAAGATCGCACCCTTCGGCATTTCAGTGGCCAGTGGCCAGGCCAGCGGATGAGTTTCAGCAGGTCAGTTAAAGGGCTAGCCACTGGATCACCATTTCACCATCACTCTTTTTTTTTTAAAAGAATTATTTACTTAATTTTATTAATTACTATCATTATTATTAATTTGCTATAGGGCATGTACACTCACCAGAGAGAGACAAGAGAGAGAAGGAAAGTGAGAAAGCAAGCTGCCAGGTCTAGGACTTGAACCACGGTCAACCATCACTCTTAAATTGCATGATTCCCTGTGGCCTGGCCCCCATGGCTCCGGAGAGCCAGGCAGTGCCACTCAGGGCCTCAAGAAGCTGCAGAGAGGCTCCTGGTTATCCTGCTAGCTTGCAGCTGGCAGGAAGGAGTGATCAGACCTCTGACCTCTCTTCCCACACCTCATCAAATCAAGCGCAGAGACACAAAGGGGTTGTCTCCAAAGAAAAAGGACCACAGGATAACCTAGCTGTTCTCATTAAAGGGTACAATTAAGAGGCTTTCTGGAGCTAGCCTGGCAGCTTAGTGATTAAGGGACCTAGATTTCACATGGCCAACTGGGGTTCCAATCCCAGCCCCGGTGCTCTGAAAAACACAACTGTGTGTACGAGTGTGTACATGCGTGTGTGTGTGCATGCCCCAAATCCTGGCAGGATGGCAAAATGAAGAAGGGATTGTTGCAGCATGACCATACCCCATTGGGACTGCCTTCTCCCTCTCCTCTGTCTCTCTGGCAAGCGCACACACCCTCTGGCAATTAAAAAAAAGGCAGCTTTCTGCACCCTTTGAGTGAGCCACTCTTTGGTAAGAAGGATGACTGGGCAGGGAGCCACTCCAGGCAAGCGTGCGTGTCCACTCAAAGAGGAGCACACAGAGGGACAACCATTCTCCAACAGGAGGTGAGAAAGAGCACTGAGGGGGATTCCGGGACTCCTCAGCTCATGAGAACGGAACTACGCCTCTCTCCAGACCCAGTTTCTCCTCTGTAAGATCCGAGGGAGATCCATTCCACAGCACCCCCAGCTCTCCACATGTATGCCTGCTTCTTCTTCCTGCCTCCATCGAGCCTCCCTCCGTGAACCCTCCAGGAACCAGGCCGGCCCACAAGTGCTAACGTCAGCCCAGCACCTCCCCACACTGCCTCCAGCTCCGAGGAGTATCCCAGGACATGCTCAGTGCCAGGAACAAGCTGTGCCCCACAGAGGGCTGCTCCCCCCACGGAGGGCTGCTCCCCCCACGGAGGGCTGCTGTGCGGCATTGAGCAAGCCCAGAAACCCCTGCAAAGTGACGCTGCCCCCCACCCAAGCATGTCCTAGAAACCACAGCGTCCGGGAGCCTTGGCTGGGACAAGTGACTTTCTGACCAAGGAGGTCACCAGAGTTTAAAAGAAAATAAACCAAGCCAGGGACAAGCAATCTGGGATTCTGAGGGTGGTCTGGGGCATGCATGTGGCCCTGGGAAACAAAAGACTCGGGGTAGTGGGGGAGCCAGCTGATGGCGCTGAGCAGCCATGGGGTCAGCACAAGTCACTGCTCTGCAGCCTGCTGGGGCTTTGATCCTCCCATCCTGTGTCCACGCTGCTCCCCCAGCCAGGCCTTGGGGATTAAGGAGAGAAGGAGCAGTCTGGGTGGGCACTACTCCCAGCTGTCTGTCTCAGGGCAGGGAGGGGTTTGGAATCACCCATCTGCTGGGCCAGACTCCAACACCCTGGCTACCAGGTAGGCGGGTTTGGAAGTGGCCTATCTCAGTGCCGACCTAGCAAGGAGCCTGGCAGGCCCACGCCTGCACCCTGTATCTGAAGGCTGGGCCCCACTACCTCACCCCAGCTATCCGCCCACCTCTCCCGCCGCTCCCCTACTCTGACACCCTCTCCCCTACTCTGACACCCGCTCCCCTACTCCAACCATTTCCTGTCCACCACCCCACGACTAAGCGGGACTCTGGCCAAACTGCCATTCTTCGCCCTCCGGTCTCAGTCTTCTCATCTGCAAGCTGGGTGCAACAGCCCCTACCTGGAGAGTGGAGGTGGGAGCAGTGAGAAAGACACACCAAAGCCGCTTCCGGTACAGAGTGCATGGCATGAGGGGGCTCGGGAGCCCGGGACAGGAGTCCGGATGGATTCCAGACCCGCGGTGCCTGGGTGGGGCCTTCGGAGCTAACTCGGAGTTTCAAGACTGGGGTAGAGGGTTGGAGAGGCCGGCTGAGGGACGCGTTGGGGCTGGGGCCCCGGCCTTTAAAGCAAGTCCCCCAGAGAGAGATTTGATTAGGGCCCAACCAGGGGCGGGGGGCGTCGCCCAGGCCGGGGCAGCCACGCAGTTAGGGACTGCGGGACGACCGCCTCAGGGCGCAGCGCAGGGGAGCGCACAAACCCCGAGTCCTCTTAGCTCCTGAACTTCCACGGATTGCGGGGCCCGGGGTGGGGTTTGAAAGCGGGGCCGGTGGGCCCGGGGCGCCCCTACCTGTGGCCGCCAGCAGCGAGACGCCGCCGAGCAGCAGCAGCAGCCG
>NW_006203500.1:2579801-2597114 GCF_000334495.1 Tupaia belangeri chinensis
GACCCCGCCCCCCCCCCCCGGCCGGGGGCGGGGCGGGGGGGGGGGGGCGGAATCAGGATCAAAGGTTAGCTCAGCCCCGCCGGGCGGAAAGGATGGGGCCTGGGCCAGGGCTGGGACGAGGGTTGTGGGGGCCCAGCGGAGTCCGGCCTCGGGTGTCGAGGCTCCTGCGAGGGGAATCGGGGGGCAGCCCACGCTAGGCTCCCTGCAGGCAGAGGCCCCGTACCCGACTTGCCCACCCGCATAGCCCAGGGGTCTGCAGGTCCCCGGCTGACCCAGGCGTGAGGCAGGATGACCCGGTCCTGCCCTCTAGAACTGCCAGGCTGGCGAGAGCCCAGACTATGGCGAAGTCCCAGCACAGGCAGATGTGATGGGCCGCCGCGGACCCCGAAGGCCAGAGGAAAGAGACTCGTTTTGACTTGGAAAGTCTGGAGGCCGCAGAGACCACAGCCTTGGCGCCGCCCCCAGGAGCCGCTTCTTTGTGTAGGAATTCTCTGCTGCCGGCGGCCAGTGGTCGCTGAGGATGGTTAGTCTGTTGGAACCGCAGACGAAACCGTAGGAACACCACTCGGCCCAGTGCATGGATCTTGCGGTCCGCAGCTCCACTCCCAGCGTTATACCCGGCAGAAGCGTGCACACGTGCGCCCTGAGACAAGCGACAGCACTAGGACGTCCCGGGCAGCGCCTTTCAGAACGCCTTCTGGAGCTGTATAGTCTACTCAGAGAGAAATAAGGGGACATCTAGACATAGCCAAATTTATTGGAGTTTATTGATTCAGCCTTCGGCATACTGGGGGCCTCCTGTCTCTCAAACTCCCACAGTCCCGAGTGAAAGGTGAGGGGCACTTACACAGTCATTTCCGGAATGACCAGCTGACTCATGAGGTTAAGGGTTAGGTGCGGCAGGGGCAGGCTCAAATGGGGAGAAAGGGTAGGGGGTAGGGTTTTAACAATGTAAAAGCAAAAGGCACGTTACAGAAGGGAGAAAAGCAGGTTAATCATCCCTAAGGGTATGTTCCATCTTTACCTAAATACAATGGAATCTTACTAGTCTTTATGGCTCTGGGCAAGATCCTGTGACTGGCCTTATCTTTTTTTCTTTTCTTTTTTATTTTTTTTAGAGTTGTATTTTTTTTTTTTTTTTTTTTTTGCTATCATCAGAAAGACAGAGAGAGACTGAAAGGGAGAAATCACCCCCGAGGGAGTATGGCCATGCCACAATCCCTTCTCCTTTCTCCTCTCGGGAACTTGAGCATACACGCACATGCGCCCGGCGTGAGTTTAAGCCACCAGGTCCAATACTTGAACCAGTGAGAGTTCAGGCCACTGGATCCAAGACTTGAACCACGGGTGACAAAATAAGAGTCCAGTGACATAGCCATTATGCCAACTGTTGGTCCCTGGACCTTATCTTAAGGCAACCTGGAGGAGGGTTTTAAAGGCAATAGGAATGTTAATCACTCTATTAACTCTAAGGCAAAGAAAGAGAAGGCAAGTTTCCAGTCCTAGGAATCTAACAGTTTATAATGGAGGGCTCCTCCGAGGTGGGGTCGCTCCTGCTTCAGTCCCCACTTCTCTTGGAGGCACTTCTCCAAGATGGAGTCATGCCTGCTTCAGAACCTCCCAGCTTCAAGCAGAATGAGTACATTGTGGGCAGTAGTACCTGGAGCCCTATAAACCCTGCACCTCACATTACAGGGACCAACCCCGCAGACGCCATGCAGAGCTGAAGTCAGCCCAGAGGCACCCTTCCTGTGGGATCCCACTGGTGGAAAAGACCAGGACGGGCAGAGCTCAGGGGGCTGGAGCATGAAGAGCTTTCTGGGGGTTGGCTAGGGTCCATTTCCTTAATGTGGGTACCGAGATTTCACTGAGCTGTTCTATACGCCCATTTCAGAATAAATGTTAGATTTAAAAATCAGAAACAAAAAGAAATTCATTTCCCCTCAGAATGCTTCCTGGGCACACTACAGCTGAGGTTTGTAGAGCGCCCAGGAAAGCTGCTGAAAGAGGCCAGCTCACTGGCTGGCCTAGATAAGGAGTCCTGGAAGAGGGCACATGGGACTGGGCGCCAGAAGGTGAGCAGCAGGCTGGAAGGGTTTTCTGGGCAGAGGGAGCAGCCTCTGCAAAGGCTCAGAGGCACTGGAGATCCTACCAAGGCAGGCAGAATACCTGGTCTGTCACCTGGCCTGAGGCAGGTACCTGAGCACTTGCAGATGGCAAGGCGCAGAGTGGAGGTGTGAGCTGGGGACTGACTTTGGCCTCATTAGAGCCTCATTAGAGCTTCCTTTGATGTCTCTAAGCCATGGAAGAATCAAGGTGCCCTGGAATTTAGAGAACCAAGAGACCAGTGGCTTAAGAGAAGGAGGACACCTGGGAGGGACCTGGGGAAGAGAAAGGAGACTCAGCAGATAGGCAGGAGGAAACCAGATGTCCAAGGAAAGTTCGAAGCAGTGCCAGCTGGGACTGGTACGTGTAGTCTAAGGTCAGCAAAGCCAGAAGTGAGAAGTCCTCCAGAGAATGAGCAGGGTGCCCACCTGCCCGTGTCTGCAGCCCTCTCTGAGGATGGGGAAGGAGAGGCTGAAGGTGGAGAGGAGGTGAGGAGTAGGGACAACAGGCAGAGGACATCCTCGGTCACTTGGCGAGGCCCCAGCACTGCCCAGGGACTGGCTGGGAAGGGAAGGCCTAGGCCTGGCCTGCAGCAGCCATGGGGGAGGAGGGAACAGAGCAACAGGAGGAAGATACGGGAGACCCTCCGCAGCATTTTGTAAGCTCTGCGAGTCTGCTCCAGTTCCAAAGCCTCTTCGCGTTCTGAGTACTCACTCCGGTCCTTGCCCAGGCCTGGTGTCCATGCCCTCTCCAGATCTTCTTGTCGCTATGGTTAGTGACTGGGAGAATTAGCCTTTAGGGGTCCAGAAAACAGGCACAAGGCAACAGCCCCCAGGGCTGGCTGCACAGTCCATGCCAGAGGTGGTGACAGTGGAGGTATGGGCTCTGAGGCCAGCTGACCCAGGTCCGGTCCGGGCTCCCCTTCCCGGGGACCTCCACAAGTTAATCGCCCTCTTGGTGCCTCGTCTCCTCACCTGTCAAATGGGGCATCGCTTCTCGGCCTTTTGGCTAAGAGCAAGTGTAGTACCTGTCAAATGGGGCCAGTGACAGGGCTCCACACAGTGTGAGCCCCAGGGGAGATGCTGACCGCTGCAGGGCTCGCGCTCATTCCTGTGTCATGTGCTCACTTCCTGCTTACTCTCTGCCTGGTCTTGGGCAAGTCCCATCCTGGGCCTCAGTTTCCTCACCTGCAAAATGAAGGGAATGGACCAGACTGCTTCTGAGGATGTTTCATACCCTCAATCCCCAGGACCCCCTCTCTAGATGCAAGCTTTCTTTTTTTCTTAAATAAATTTTATTATTGAGACCAGCAGTTGGCATAATGGCTATGTCACTGGATTCCCATGTAGTCAACTGTGATTCGAAACCCGGACCCGGTGACTTAAACTCACACTGGGTGTGCGTGCATTTGTGCGTGCCCAAGGTCCCGAGAGGAGAATGGAAGAGAAGGGATTGTAGCATGGCCATCCCCCCTGGGGGGTGATTTCTTGCTTTCTGTCTCTCTGTTTCTCTCTGTCTTTCTGGCAAGTGCATGCACCCTATAGCAAAAACCTCTCCCCCACAAAAAAATAATTTTTATTATTTACTTATTTATTTTATTTTTATTATCAAGTTTGCCCTAGGGCAGGTGCACTCACCAGAGAGAGAAAAAGAGAGAGAGAGAGAAAAAATGAGAAAGCAAACCACCAGGTCCAGGACTCGTACCACAGTTGGCCATGTGGGAGTCTGGCGCCCCAATCACCATGTCACCTGCTGACCCCGAAGCAAGCTCAAGGGATGAGGTAACATCTCCCTCCAGACAAGTTTGCTGGTACATTCTTGGCCTCAGTGTTCCCCAATATAACCCAGAGCCTATGACAGCCCTTGGCTTCACCCCGGGATGTAGACAATAGGGGGTTCACATGGGGCTGAAGCCCAGGCCGCTATTACCCTGTAGGTCATAAAGACCTCACCTCTGACCTCACCGCCTCACTGCTAGAGATCCACAGTACAGGACTTTGATTCGAGGGCATTAGACTCCCGGCCCCAGGTCTCCTAAGAGCGTCACATTTCCCTGTCTTCTTACAAACCCTCCTTACACACCTAGTCTGGCTAGTGCGTGTGGCTTAAACCACTCTCCTACTGTGGGACGTTCTGTGGTCTGTGTTGCGTGGGGTTATGAGTCACACTGCAGTGCAACCCTTGCCTTCTAGCCTTGGCTATATCTAACACTCCAAGTGTGGATGCCCTGGAAGAGCGATTGCTGCTCCCAGAAATTGAGCAGATCACACTCAGGGAGAGAGACACGGAAGCCATGGGTCCTTCCACATCCCCGTCCCCCCAGCACTCAGTAACACTGCTGTTTAATCTACAGGCAGAATTATCAACGAGGTAGAGCATCCCTCATGTGCTTCCTATCTGTGCTTCTCTTTTTCAGACTTCTTTCATAACCTTTGCTCATTATTTTTGTAATGGAATTATTTGTAGCAGTGAAAATCTAGGCAAAAACACGCGGCATCCAACAGTAGCTGCTGGTGGTGTGCACAGCTGCACTGGACCGCGTGCGTCCGTATCCGGTGATGCGGAATGTCCTGCTGCCAGTGAAAAGGCAGACGGCGCACCTCAGTCGGCATGTGGAACTTGTGAGAGGATACGTGAAAAAGTAGAAGGCGAAATTGAGTGTGAATGTGCGATGACAACGATGGAAAAGTTGTATTCATGTGGCGAAGGACCAAGGAAACGAAGAGCGGATGGTGGTGGTTAGACTAGTGAAAAGTGTTTTGTTCATTTGTTTGTTTGTTTTGAAAAACAAATGGGAGCAGGAGGGATGTTCCCATGTTTTTGTGCCAGAAACCTGGAGTGATCTCATTACTGCACCTGAACTTGACCCTGAGTTCCTGGGCACCAAAAGCAAAATTCAAATTAGGATCACGTATGCAGTTTCTGTGTTCTGGCCAAAGAAAGGGCACCATTCAATCCAGAGACAACAGAGTTGTTTCTGTCTCTCAATTCTAACCGCTTTCCTCCTGGAGCTTTTATGTAAGAGTCGAAACTGGATGGAACTACAACGCATTGGCTTTTAGTTTGCATTAAATAATAATAATAATAAATAACTAAGACTGGTGTTTGGAGAGGTTCCATTTGGGGGATTAAGGGCCAGGGAGGCTCCCCACCCTCTGATCCAGAGATCCTGGGCAAGACTACACGCCCCAAATCTGCTCCAAGCAGGAAGCAGTTTGTTATATCCCGCGGTGACAGTCCAGCTTTTCCATCTCAGAGAAGCAGCACAACCGCTCACGCCCCTGATAACAAATTGCTCCCCTCGTGTTTGAAAGCTCATTCTTGGCACATGTGCACTGCTCTTCCCCAAGTTAAGAAACAAATGGCTTTGACGCTGCCCGCCTCTGAGCGCAGGCGTCCTGCAACTCTCCATGTGGCGCTGCCACTCCCCGCCGGTGCCCCGTCGTGGTCTCTGAGCGCACAGCTGCCCCAGCCCGGGTCGCCCTGGTGCACCTTGGCCTCACGTCTCCTCCATCTCTCGCTTACTGACCGCAGCCGCTGGCCTTTGCACAGGTCCTATAGCACCTGGGAGCCTTCCTCCCTGTCCATGCTCAATGGGCTTCTTCGTGTCCTATAGGTCTCAGCCCAGATGCCACCTCCGCAGAGGTCACCCTGCCCACCAGGGTCACCAAGGTCCCTGGCCTGACCCCCCAACCCCGTTAGGACTCACCTTCCTCACCTGTGTGTCCCTTGGTTTCTCTGTTCGTGTGGGACTGTATCTCCCTCGCTTATCGCCCATGGTTCCGATGCCCAGTAGGTCCAAGAAAGGCGAAAGCTGCGTTCCCGGCAGCCAGCAGTGCCAGAACTCAGGAGGAGCCCAGGCACAGGGAGGCGACAGAGTCTCTGCCACACAGGGTGGCTGCTCGGTCCCGGGCTGCGGTCCACCCTCCCCCCATCCCTTCTTCCCTCCTCCACTAGGGTCTTTTCCTCACTGGGAGGGTCCTGAGGCAGTCATGTGACTAGGGCACTAAGTGTGGCTAGAAGCATACACTGAGAATGCAAGATGCCCACATGTTCCCCAAACACCAACTGCAGCCCCTCCCCCCATTTCCCAAACCCCTAGCAGATGCTGTTGCCCTGCCCACGTGTACACCTTCCACACGGCTGGCACCCAGGCCAAGGCTGTCCCGAAGGCCATGCTAGTTGGGCACAGAGTGGCTGCTCTCTGATGGGCCCTTACTGAGCTCCTTGATGACTGCCCCCCTTGCCCCACCTGCATGGGGCTCTTCCACATCCGGTGACATTCCTGTGTCAAGGGGGTCAAGGGAGCACTGAGGAGTGGCCAAAGTAGGCTTCCTTGAGGAGGAGACCAGACACTAGCACTGCCACAGTCCCAAGGTGAGTAGGATGCTCAGGACCGGGGAAGGGGCCCCAGAGAGGGGCGCAGAGGTCCTGGATGGGAAGCAGACTGGTGCGGGTCTGGAGGAGGGGTACTAGGTTCAAGTATAGGTATAGCTCGGCCTGGGTGCAGACGGGGTTGCCAGAGGGGCTGAGAGAGGAGGGGGCTGTCCCGGAAGGATGGATGGGGTGGATGGCGGTGGCAGTAGCATGCCCAAGGTGTCTGGCATAGCTGCTCTGCCCTCATTTCAGTTCATTCCCTGAGGGGACAGGGTCATAGCGGAAGCTGGCAGCCTCTCAGGGACCAGCGGCAGGGTGAGTGCACCCAGGTGTGCCTCACACCCCACTGGGCCTTAGCTCCCCCCCTCCACCATGCAGCTATTGAAGCCCTAGCCCCAGGACCTCAGAAAGTGACTGTCTTTGGAGATAGGGTCTTTACAGAGGTGATCCACAAAAACAAAGCCTTCAGGGTGGGCCCTCATCCTAGGACGGGTGTCCCTATGAGCACAGGCGGTCAGGACACAGACACACACAGGACGGAGAAGACCACCAAGCAGAGAGCTGAGAAGGGACCAACCCTGCCAACCCGACCCCTTCATCTTGACTGCTGGCCTCCAGAGCGGTGGGAGAGAACTTTCAGTTGCCTGGTCGCCCCCACCCCACACACTCCGGCGTGCAGAACCTTGTGCGCAGCCCTAGCAAAGGCGTGTACCGGAGAGGAGAGCGAGGTCTGCTCTGTGTCTGCAAGCTGGGCCCTTGGAAACAGGCCTCAGAAGCAGGGAGGGAGGGGCGGCGGGGGAGGGGCACAGCATTCCAGAGTGTTCTGAGCTCAGCTGTCCTGGAACTCTCGCTGTCAGAAGAATTATCAGGGTGAGTTCAAATAAAACCACCTTTATTTGTTTTTATGTTAAAAACCGAGTCCCTGAGGTGTGTGCCCTATTTGAAGACACCTCAGGTCCCTATGGCACGGGAACCAAAGCCCAGAAAACAGAAAAGCCAAACAAAGCCAATGAGTCCTAATGCCGAGGGTGGGAGCTGACTTTGGGCGGTCCTGGTAGTGAAGTGGAGCTGGGAACAGGCAGTGTCAGAAAGACCAAAGCTCCAGTGCTCGTGTGATAAAAAACAAAAAGCAAAACCGTCATGGCTCGAGCAAATGTTGTTTAGTTTGTCTCTCATTTTGACAGAACGAGCAAACCCTAAATGACCAGGTTCTGGAAACACTGCCCAGCCTGCGGGCAGCAGTAGAGACTGGACAGTCCTTTCCTTCGGGTTTTGTTTCAGGGCAGATTTGCATTTGTGCCGTCGTTCCCAATGGTGGTCTTTACATTGCCCGTCTGTCCGGGGCAGAAGGGTGAAGTGCAACGGTGAGTGACATCCACCTTTCCTATGTGCGAAATGCCCCATTTAAAAGTCTCCTTAGAAGGCTGTTTCTTTTCGTTCGTTTGCTGGCTAAAGGGTATGTGTGCTTGCCAAAGAGAACGGGGGGGGGGGGGATGGGGAATGGTCACATTGCAACCCCCTCTCCTCTGTCTCTCCCTGCTTTCAGGATATGGGCACACACGCTGGCTGTGTTTTCTAAGCCACCAGGTCAAAGACTTGAAGCATGTGCTTGGCTCCCGTTTGGGATCCAGCTTCCTCAACCATCAGGCCACAGGGCTGGCCCAAAAGGCCCTGTTTTCTTCTCCCAACAGAAACAAAAATCTCACTTTTGCCCCGCCCCCCATCCCAGCCTCCCTTAAAGCTGGTGTGCCAGCCTGTGACTGGGGCCAGCCTTCCGCTGTAGCCGCCCCAAGCTTTTTGGTGGGAGCTGATGCAGAGAGCAGGCAGTCTGTGGTGAAGCCGTCTTGTTGGACCTGGGAATCCACAGCAGTAAGGGCTAGACTTCTCGGGTCAGCACTGGCAGCAGAGCACTGGCCTCCGGCACTGAGTGACAGTGGCATGGTGACACAGTGGCAGTGTCGTCACCTGGCTGGTTTAGATTTTGCTATAAATGTCCCCATGTTAGTCCAGCTTCTAGCAGTATTCCTGATGGTTTTTACAAGCTTCCAAATACCGTCTCCATGCGTTCTTTCCCCGTACGTCAGCCAGAGTGGGTTCCCACTGTTGGCAACTGAGAGTCTTGGTTGACACTGGGATTGGTTCAGAATCGGAGGAGGCTAAACACCGCGAAAAACAGCAGGCACTGAGGAAAATGGTCCTAGTTTCATTGCCTCTGGGCATGAGTTGGATGCGACTTCAATTGCCTCTGGTAGGGGACGTCAGTAGTTTTGAAGGTATGTGTGTTATCTGGTTGAGCTAAGCAAGAGCAAACTTGTGCATGTAAGATAAGGGCATGCCGTGCATTGTGCCGTGCTCTGGGCGGTGCACTGCCAAGCACTGGCCCAGCCCATGACTTCTTCCTCTTTAAGAACTGAGCCTTTCTCCCAGCAGCAGGTTGGTCCCTGGAAAAAGTGTGTATTACTTACATGACCTTCTGTGGCCTCTGCCCACACCCCCAGACCCACTTGCTTGAATTCTTGGACTCTGAGAACCTGAACCACAGTGGTTCTCAAGCCTGGATGCACATCAGAATAACCTAGGGAGCTTTAGAATTCCCTGACACCAAGGCTGCACCTAATCAATGAAGTCAGAACCTCCAGGGGGTGGGCTTCATGCATCCCCAGGAATTCCAGTATGTCACCAAGCTTCAGATCCCCATCTTCATTAACCCCTAATCCCTCTTCTTTCTGGTTTAGTGGGTGTCTATTTATTGCATGAAAGAGATTTGAAAAAAATAGCTTTTTTTTTTTTTTTTTTTTTTTTTAGGTTTTTGCCATACGGTGCAAGCACTTGCCAGAGAGAGGGAAACTGAGAAATCACCCCCTAGGGAAGATGGCCATGCCACAATCCCTTCTCCTCCATTGCATGCACACATATCCCAGTGTGATTTTTAAGCCAACAGGTCCAGAACTTGGACCAGGATTTCCAGTTGGTCATGTGGAGCCTTACCCACTACCCTCCCAGCTGGCCCCGAGTAATATCTTTCCATATTGGTTTTCTCAGTGACTCATCGCCTCCCCAAGTTATCCATATCTTCTTTTATATATGTTTAGTAACACTTAGCGGTGTTTTAAAGTATAGATCTTACACCTTCTGCTTAATTTATTCACTGATTGTATTTATTTGCATATATATATATATATATATAAAGCAAGTTTTGATATAGGTGGCGAAATGGTTATTATAGTGGAGCAAATGAACAAATCCATCATCTCACATAGCTACCTTTTAGTGTGTATGCGGCAAAAGCAGTTCAAATCGACTTCCTAGCGGAAACCTCAGCGCGTTCCAGGACTGTTAAGTACAGTCCTCAAGTCCTCAGTTAGCTCTGGAGACTGACGGCCTCCCTGCCTGGAGCTTTGTATCCTTGGACCCGCATCTTTCCATCTGCATTTTCTCCCCTCCTCCCTCCTGTAACCACTGTTTCGTTCCGTTTCTAGTCAACTGTTTTTGTTTTTTTTTTTTTCATTCTTTCTATAAATGAGATTTTGCAGTGCTTTCTTGCTGTATCTGGCCTATTTCACTTACCATAATGCCCTCCAGGTCCGTCCACGTCATGCACAACTATAGTGTTCTAGGTGTAAGCACTTTTGGACAGGAAGCGGCTATGTCTCGATCCTCCTGCCTCAGCTGCCTCAGTCTCGAGTAGCTGGAGCTGTGGGTGCTTACCACCACACCCAGCTTATTTTTATTGTCACTCTGAGTGGAATATTTTTCCCATCACGTTTTCCAATCTGATGCAAAAAATATGCTATTTTACATATTCATTATGTGCAACTATGTTTATTACCATAAGACTTAAAAATAAGAATCACAATCATAAAAAAGTAACATAACATCTGAAGTATTATACAGGGGGATATTAAGTAAATACAATACAGTACAGTTCCGCTGTGGATGAGTATGTAACTCTTTAAATTTATAAATATGAGGACAGCAGGTGATGTGGTGGAGAGGGTGCTGGACTCTCACCTGCTCAACGGTGGTTCAGGTCCCAGACTTGGTGGCTTAAAGGTCATGCCAGGTGTGTATAGCCAAAATCCTGAGAAGAGAATGGAGAAGGGATCGCTGGTGGCCGTTCCCCTATGGTGTAATTTCTCACTTTCCTTCTCACTGTTTCTGAATATCTCTGGCAAGTACACACATCCTATGGTGAAAACCTTAAAAATAAAACATAATAATAAACAAAATAAAGTAAATTTATAAATATGATGGCTGTTTAACTGAGGTTCTTGTTTTATAAATAAAATAAAAATGAAAGCAGAAGTTAAAGTTGTACATATTAGACTTCATTAAAACATACATAAATATGGATAAAATATTGGAAGAAAAAGGCAGTTTCTTTTTTTTTTTTTAGAGAGAGGTTTTTGCTATAGGGCGCGTGCGCTCACCAGACAGAGAGAGACAGAGAGACAGAAAGTGAGAAATCACCCCCCAGGGGGGATGGCCACACCGCAATCCCTTCTCCATTCTCCTCTCGGGATCTTGGGCACGCGCGCACACGTGCCCGGCATGAGTTTAAGCCACCGGGTCCGGGACGCGAACCACAGTCGACTACATGGAGGTCCAGCAACATAGCCATTACGCTAACTGCTGGTCCTGAAAAAAGGTAGTTTCTTTATGACAGTAGCATTTACAGATCTTTCTGCTCTGAATATTTTTCACCCTGTGCATGTATTTCTTTTCCATGAAAAAACAAAGACTGTAAAATAGGGCATACCAGTGTTTCTGCAGAACTTGTTTTTACACAGTCAGAAGTTCCGCCTTTGCCCCAGGAACAGTAGTCATGGTTTCGGAGCTTGTGTGTGTGTGTGTGTGTGTGTGTGTGTGTGTGTGTTCACCACATCCACATTGCAGAAAACCGGAAAGTGGAGACAAGAGCCGCCCTGATCTCGCCTTCGTGACGGGCCACAGCTGCGGTGCTTTCCCTCTCTTACTTTATACACACAGCTTACGTAGCGCAGCTCAGGCGTGGTAACCTGACCTCTCCATCAGCGTCCTGTCATAAACACACCTGCCGCCAAGGGCCTTGCTGGATGAACCATGAAAATCGAATGCCTTCAGGCTGGGGGATACCGTCAGCATGCTTCCCTGTTAGACATCAAGGCTGATTCAAGTCTCTCTGCTGTTGTAAGAAATACTGCAAGGACCATTTCTTTGTTCATAAGCCTCTCCATGTTTGGGATTATTTCTTCAGGACAAATTCCCAGAAGTCAGACGAATAGGTCAAAGGGCACACACAGTCTAACGAGCAGCTCTTTCTAAGTAGGCCCAACCACCTGCCGTTCGCTGGAAGGACAAATGGTTCCAATTAAGGGGCACCGTCCTGTCCTGGGTACCAGCTAAGCAGGGGAGCCCTGGGGCCTGCGCAAGCAGGGCAAACTCAGTACAGGGAGTACGGTGCTTTTCTAAAGCAACTCAGCGATCTTTTGTACTGACTCATGTTTTAGGAAAATCTTAAAAAGTGCCTGCTTTGCAGGGCCAGGAGAAAGCCCAAAAGGCATTCCCTGAGCTCCCGGCTTGGGTCCTCCGCCACCCCATCTCACAGCTATGCAGCATGCAGGGTTTATGCAGTGTGCTCATCGCTGCCTCACGTCATCCCATTCTACGGTTGAGGAAACTGAGGCTCCTCTGCGCGAAGGGGCTTGCCTCAGACCACAGTCACTACACGGCAGAACCGGTTCTCAGTTCAGCCCCTCCGACGGGAGGTCCACTTCAGGATCAATCCATGTTGGATCCATTCGACCATCATGAGCACAAAGCTGCGCAGTGTTGGTTCTGGTTCAGGGCTGGGTCCTGGTGACCTGGATTTGACAGGCTCAGCTCCCTTGAGGAAGAGAGAGAAGGAGGGGGATGGAGAAGGAGGGAGGACTGATCTTGGAGGAACTCATGGAGATCTGAAACTGGAGCTGAGAAGAATAGGAAGAGTACTGGGTGGAGATGGGCAGGGACAGGTTCCTGTGGCAGGAAGAACATCAACCTTTGGAGAGGGGCCTTGGCCTCTCCAGGTGAGCCTGGCACCCCCATGACTGTTTCTTTTTTTTTCTTTTCCTTTTTTTTTTTTTTTTTTGTCCTTGTTGTTTGTTTGTTTGTTTGAGAGAGGTTTTTGCTATAGGGCATGTGCACTCACCAGAGAGACAGAAAGCAAGAAATCACCCCCCAGGGGGATGGCCACACTGCAATCCCTTCTCCTCCATTCTCCTCTTGGGATCTTGGGCACGCATGCACATGCACCTGGCATGAGTTTAAGCCACCAAACCCGGGACTTGAACTGCGGTAAACTACATGGGAGTCCAGTGGCATAGCCATTACACTAACTGCTGGTCCCTCCCCATGGCTGTTTCTAACGCTGCACCACAACATCTCCACAGAGCTCTGACCATGCCAGACCCCAGCTCAGCCAAGATTTGGCAAGCTGAGTCCTCCAAAGACCTGGAGATGGAGGGGCATCTACCCACTTTACAGATGGAGAAACTGGGGCTCGCAAAGGTCAATGGCTTTCCAGGCGTCATGTGGCCAATGAGAGGCCAACCATGTTGCTGTCTTCTCCCTAGGACTTCTGGCTCCAAGTCCAGAGCTCAACCCACTAAAGCAGCAAGAAATGGCAGGAGACCTAAATGGATCAATGTGGTTCCTTCCCCCCAACCTTCCACCTTTTCAAGAGTCCTCATAAGGGGAAAGGCAGACTAGGCCAGGCGTGGAGATTCTTAGAACGAGGACTCTCCGGGGAAGACAGCATGGTACAGTGATGGGCAGCAGCCCCTTTACAGGAACCTGAGAGACAATCTTGCAAGTGGACTGCAGAGAATCGCAGAGCCAGGCTTGGCTTTCTGAAGTGACACCTTGGAAGATTCTATGAACCCCATTTAACTCACATTAAGGGAAATAAAAAACATAGAGAAACACTGCCTACAACTATATCACCTCCAATACATCAGGTTATCAGGGATAGTTTTGTATTGAGCTTTTTTTACTTAACCATGAACCTTTCTACAAGATGAGGAGGAGCCATCCCTGGAGAAGTGACATCACTGAGCATCTCTTTGATTTTTACGCATGATATTCAGATTCTATGGAACCAGCAGTTAGCATAATGGCTATGTCGCTGGACTCCCATGTAGTCGACTGTGGTTCCTGGACCCGGTGGCTTAAAACTCATGCTGGGAGCGTGTGAGTGCATAACCAAGATTCCGAGAAGAGAATGGAGGAGAAGGGATTGTGTCGTGGCCATCCCCCCCGGGGGGGGGGGGATTTCTCGCTTCCTGTCTCTCTGTCTCTCTCTGTCTACCTAGTGAGCACACACGCCCTATAGCAAAAACCTCTCAAAAAAAAATTCTATTAACATTACTAGATATGAAAAGAGTCAAGAAAAATATGATGGTTAAAAAAAAGATAGGCAAATGATACCAAACCAGGGTTGGTGCAGATATTGAAGTTAATGAATAAGGACTTTAAAATAATAAGTTAATATGTCAGAGAAATAGAGGAATGTACAGAAAGTAGTAAAAGATAGATTTGCAATGGAAAGTTGCACTCTTTGAAGGAAAATAATTAACATTCTAGAGCTAAAAAGTTAAGAACTTAATGGGATTAATAACAGGTTAGATGCAGCAGAACACAAGAAAAGTGAACTCAAAGACACATCAATAGAAAATACATATACCAGGGCTGGCAGGTGGCATGGTGGTTAAGAGGACTGGATTCCTACATGGCCAACTACAGTTCGAGTCCTGGCCCTGGCAGCTTGCTTTGTCACTTTCTCTCTCTCTCTGTATATCCCTATCTAGTCAAATTAAATAAATAAATACATAAAGTTAAATAAAATAATTATTTAAAAGAAAGAAAATATGTATACTAGCAAGAGGTGGCAACCAGGCCAGTGCCAGAACCCTGTTTGAAATCAGTATGACAATGATGTCACTGTTTTGAGCCCTCAGGGCAGGATTCATCATATCACATAGCTATGGAGGCTGTTCAACAAGGTTCAGCCACAGGTAGTCTGAAGTCAAGGAACCAGCAGTTAGTGTAATGGCTATGTTGCCGGACTCCTATGTAGTTGACTGCAGTTCAAGTCCCAGACCCTGTGGCTTAAACTCATGCTGGGCGCATTTGCATGCGTGCCCAAGATCCCAAGAGGAGAATGGAGGAGAAGGGATTGCGGCATGGCTATCCCCCCTGGTGGGTGATTTCTCGCTTTCTCTCTGTCTCTCTCTGTCTTTCTGGTGAGCGCACGTGCCATATAAGCGAAAACCTCTCCAAAAAAAAATATAAAAAAATGAAATCAAAGACTCTGCAGTGTTGGCTGCACGAAGAGAGCACAGTCAGAGCTTCCAGTTCATCAGACATCCTCCATGTTGACAACCGTCTCGGTGTCTCAACTGCGGGGCCTACTGCGGGTGCTAGACTGCTAGGTAATTTTATGTGCCAACAGTGACCACTTCCTGTGTCTCGGCTTGTGTCTCTAATTGGAAGCAAAACCCAGACACCAACACAACTATATGGACAGAGACCGCACAGTGTTGGGCTGCTCACTGCTGGTTATGATGCTATGGGCCCTCAGGTGTTCCAAACTTGTCCGCCTGTGAACTATTCTGACTGCACAACTATTCCATTGGAACCCGTTCTCGGTCAGCTTGTACATACTTGGAGAGTCTGACCTTATGGACTATAATTTGAATGAACTGGTTAAACGTGGTCTGCGCGCCTACAGAGACTCTTCCTGCAGAGCAGGATCTAACTACAAAGAATGTTTCCATTGCAATTGTTGGTAAAGACTTGGGGTTTATGATCTATGATGATGGTGATGTGTCTCTGTTCCTGGAGGGCCTGGAAAAAGACCACAGAGAAAGGCCCAGCCCGCCCAGCCTGCTGATGAACCTGCAGAGAAGGCTGGTGAACACTGAGTGATAAAGCTGCCTACATGTGTACTATCAGGCATGTAAGAAAGCAGGAAGGCACGATTAGTGATGATGAGAGTAACCTATACTTTGGACCAAAAGACACACAGTGCTAGAAAAGTATGTTGTAAGAATCAGTTGAGATGTGAGGTTTTTTTCCAAGCAGCCTCACCACAAAGATACAATGGAGAGCATTTTTCTTTGAAAGGGTTTACATAATCACTTTCTAGAAAGTATAGCTTTCTGTACTAATGTTTTTATATGAAGAAAATAGTGTCTTTGCAGTTTTAAACACAATTGTGAAATACAAATGTTTTACCACTGGTTAATAAAAAAAAAGAAATACATATACTGAAGCATAGAAAGAAAGAAGAATGGATAAAACAAAACTGAGGATTAAAAGACCTATGGAGGGACCAGCAGATGGCACAATGGTTAAGTTGCTAGACTCCCACATAGTCAACCATGGTTCAAGTCCCAGACCTGGCAGCTTAAAACTCATGCCAGGCATGTGCATGTATATGCCCCAAATCCTGAGAGGAGAATGGAGGAGAAGGGATTGTGGCATGGCCATCCCCATCAGGGATGATTTCTCAATTTTTGGCTCTCTATCTCCCTGGTGAGTGTACTCACCCTATAGCAAAAATCTTTCTCTAAAAAATAAATAAATAAAAATAAGAATAAAGGGCCTGTGGGACATAGACAAATGGTCTAACATACACATAATTATAACCCCAGAAAAAGAGGAGAAAGAGAAAGGCACAGGAGCGGTACTCATATTACACAAGAACTCTCCCACAACAATAAAAGATGCCAACCCACAGAGTCAAGAAGCCCAGCTTACCCGAGACAGAATAAAAACAAACAGAAAGCCCACATTCTACGCACAGCATATTCAGACTGCTGAAAAACAAACACAAAGAAAAATCTTAAAAGCAGCTGAGTGTGGGTGTTGGAATAGGACATCCCATCATCCTCAAAAGGACATTGACAGTTGGGGTGGCAGAGGTAGGATAGTGGGGAGCCCACGAGCATCCTTTGGTGATCAGACAGAGACAAAGATCCATCAGGCATGGTCTCCTTCCAAAGGACCTCACAGCTAGGAAGGAAACAGGATTGCAATACCATGTGGTCAGCTTATGGCAGATGGTCACACAGAGTGACAAGGAAACACAGCAGAGAGGAAACTGATCACAGAGTGTGACTGGAGATAGCCTTCCCAGAGCGGGACTAGCTGGCCCGAGTCCTGAAGAATAGGGAAGAAGTATCTGGGAAGGGCGATGAATGTTCCAGACAGGAGCCACCAGCAGGTCCATGCTTCACTGACCGCCACCCACAGCCCAGCCATCACCAGGCTGCAGGCCTCACTGTTCTGAGAGAGGAGGGAGGGGAGAGGAGCAAGGCCCAGGCCCTGCCCAGGGATGACAAGTTCTGTCCCTTCCCTATCAGAAATCTCTCCCTCCAGTCCAAGCTGCTTCTTGATTTTCAAGGCAATGCCTTTGCAAATTTTCCAAGATCCCTTTGGCAGTCAGAGTCAGTGCAGCATTCTTTGCCCTGAAGCATGGGCCCCTGGGAACTATCTGTTTGATTCACCTCTTTGGGGCAGACATTTGCAAATGGTCCATTTAACCAATATAAGTGTGCAAAGTTCATGGAAAGTGTGTAATATGAAAAACTCACATTCCAACACCCCATAGACTTCTTCAAGTCCCCTTATATCAGTCAAGCACCTCACACTGCCAGGCCCTGAACTGTGGACTGAAAATAAAGGAACAAAGGGATCCCAGGCCTGCCCTTGGAAAAGGAAGGTCCTTAATAAGAAACACTTGAGGACCAGCCTTTGGGGAAATTGCTTATAAGTTAATGAGCCATAATGCTATTTCTTTTTCTTTCC
>NW_006203500.1:2597492-2600847 GCF_000334495.1 Tupaia belangeri chinensis
TTCCCTAATGGGGTTAGCTTCAGAGTTATGTTTGGCAAGCACTTTTAACAACCTGCACGGCATCTTAGAACATGCTCATTACTGGGGTGAAGAAACATTGAAATTGACACTGTCCGAAGAACATGAAAACGTTCGGAGATATGCAGGATCGTATCATTTGATGTCTAATCACAAACGCCAGTTTTCCAGGTTTACATTTGGCAAGTCAGAGTCACAATGAAATTTAAGCCAAACAAAAAACAAGTCCAGATTAAAAAAGAGAAAGAAATGTGTTTATTAAAGACATCGTTATCGAGCCAAGACTGAACCTGAAGTCAAAACTGAGACACTCCCCAGAAACGTGTGTACTTCTTCTGGCAGGCTTTCTCCGTGTCTAAACCCCTTTTGCACATGAAAATCACTTTAGTAAAACTTCTCCACATGCTTATACTCTACAGAGAGAAATCTGAGGTCTCATTACTTCATTCTGATACCAGGGAAAATTCAAAAAATATTTTTTAAACTTTAATAGAAAATAAAACAGACCATAACAATATGAGATCTGCTTTACAAAAACAAGTAAGAATTTGTTCATAGTTACACAGAATTTCTAATACTTTAAAACTGAACCAAAACCAATTGTTTTTGAACACTGACGTCACCAAGTTGTAAACCAGAGGCTATGCTATCTCTGTACGTCTGTGCTGTACAACAGAACAGCTCAACCACCCTTTAAAAATAACACATTGGAAAGACGTCCAGAGCAAGTGTGTTTGGAAAAGAGCCAGCTCTCTGGGAGCAATTTTCTCTGTGTTTGCAGCACCAAGTCTTTGTTTCACTTTCACGTTCAGAATGCAAAGATTCCTGAAATGTAGAGATTTCTTTGCCTTAAGCACTTGCACATCTATGTTTATTGCGGCATTATTCACAATTGCTAAGACATGGAACCAACCTAAATGTCCATGAACAGACAAATGGGTTGGAAAAGTGTAGCACATATACACTAGGGAATACTATTCACCTTAGAAACAAGACCCTGGCATTTGATAGAAAGCGGTCGAATACGAAAGATTTATTGCTGAGGGAAGCAAGTCAGTCTATGAAAGAAAGCTATTGTATGTCTCCACTTAATATCTACCGACTATCCACACTCTATGGTAGAAACTGAAAGACTGGAGGACATAAAAGCATTAAAAAGAGTTATGGACACTGGTGATAGTGTGGAAGGAGGGTGGGTGAAGGGAAGAAAGCAGGGAAGGAAATTAGGGGGAAAAATAGAGAGGCAAGACATTTGTGGGACACAGTAATGGTTTATTACCTGTTGATGATATCGTGTATAATATTCTCAACTGGACTGGTCTGAGGTATATTTCTTTTTTTTTATTTTTTAAGAGAGGTTTTTGTTATAGAGTATGTGCACTTGCCATAAAGACAGAGAGAGACAGAGAGACATCCCCCGGGGAGGATGGCCATGCCACAATCCCTTCTCCTTCGTGCTCCTCTCAGGATCTTGGGCATGCACACACACGTGCCTGACGTGAGTTTAAGCTGCCTGGTCTGGGACTCTAACTGTCATCAACAAGAGAGTCTAGCAATGTAACCACCATGCCATCTTCTGGTCTTGGTCTGAGGTGTAGTTCATGTTGGGTAAATTCTCTTTGCAAGCCAAATGATGTATAGCAATTGAATATATAACATAATAATAATAAAATTAAAATTTATTATAAAACAATAAAGAAATAAAGCATAATACAAAATATGATACTATTTTTGTGCCCTCCAGATATATAGGTGAATATGTGTGTAGCAAGTCACCTGACATTGTCCATCAAAATGTAATATTGGGGGAACCAGCAGTTAGCGTAATGGCTATGTCACTGGATTCCCACGTAGTCGACTGCAGTTCGCATCCCGGACCCGGTGGCTTAGAACTCACGCTGGGCGCGTGTGTGTGCGTGCCCAAGATCCCAAGAGGAGAGTGGAGGAGAAGGGATTGCGGCATGACCATCCCCCCTGGGGGGTGATTTCTCGCTTTCTATCTTGATGTCTCTCTCTGTGGCGAATGCACACGCCCTATAGCAAAAAAAAATCTCAAAAAAAAATGTAATATTGGTTCTTTTAGGTGGAGGATTCTTTTTTTTTTTTTGGAGAGGTTTTTGCTATAGGATGTGTGCACGCACGTGCACCCAGCATGAGTTTAAGCCACCAGGTGCAGGACTCAAACTGCTGTCGACTACATGGGAGTTTAGCGACATAGCCATTATGCTAACTGCTGGTCCCAAGGATTCTTTTTTTTTTTTTAAAAATTTAATTTTATTTATTCATTCATTTATTTTAATTTCACCAGGGAAAGACAGACACACAAAGAGAAGGAAAGTGAGAAAGGAAGCAACCAGGGCCAGGACTTGAACCATGGTCAACCGTGTGGGAATGTCCAGCATCTTAACCTCCATGCCACCTGCTGGCCCCTAGGTGGAGGATTCTTAATTTAAAAAAAAAAATTTTTTTTAATAAAAATAAGAAAGATTTCCTTGCCTTTGGAAATAGAGTGTGAGATCATTTTACTTCTTTTTTGGTTGATTGTTTTTCCTACACTGTATTGAAGGCATACAGTCAGGATGCGGTCCTCCAAGAGAGGGCTGTCTCATCCCTCAGACACAGCACCCAGCCCAGCCCAGGCAGGACAGACATGACTGAAACTTAGAGGAGGAAGGGGTGGGAGAATGGCGGCAGCAGCCTGGAAAGAAGGCTGCGTGTCCTTGCTCCCTGTCCTGCTGACACTTCTCTGCATGTGCGTCAAATGCAGGGCACTGTGTGTGAGGACATTAAGACAACCCAGTGAGGGGCAGCAGGTGGCGCAGTGGTCGAGGTGCTGGATGTCCACTCGGCCGAACGCGGTTTGCGTCTCGGACCTGGTGGCTTGAAAGTCACACTGGGCACCAGTGCATGCCCAAAATCCCAGGAGAAGAATGCAGTACCAGGAATTGTGGCATGGCCATCACCCTGGGAGGTGATTGTGATTTCTCACTTTCCTTCTCACTGTCTCTGTCTCTCTTCAGTGGCTGCATGCACCCTGTGGCAAAAAAAAAAAAAAAAAAAAAAAAAAACCACATTAAAAATAGAAGATGACCCAGTGAGAGAATTCCAGTGCATGCACACTTCCAGCCTGCTCGCCTGGAACTGTTGCTCAAACCTATGCTCTGCCAGTAGGCACCCCAACTGGGCCTGGGCCAGCAAGAATGGTGGCATCAGTGTTTTCTGCCAGCCTGTACCTCTGGATCTGTACCTGTGATTTTTCTGGACAATGGCTATATGATGATGCACTATCTCCCTTTTTTTTTTTTTTTTTTTTTTTTGGGGGGTTTTTTTACATGTG
>NW_006203500.1:2602481-2611250 GCF_000334495.1 Tupaia belangeri chinensis
ATGTGCGTGCGTGCCCAAGATCCCAAGAGGAGAATGGAGGAGAAGGGATTGTGGCGTGACCATCCCCCCTGGGGGGGGGATTTCTCGCTTTCTGCCTCTATGTCTCTCTCTGTCTGTCTGGCGAGCGCACGCACCCTATAGCGAAAACCTCTTAAGAAAAAAAAAAGAAAGCAAGAAATTACCCCCCAGGGGGGATGGTCACGCTGCAATCCCTTCTCCTCCATTCTCCTCTCGGGATCTTGGGCACGCACGCACACCCGCCTGGCGTGAGTTTTAAGCCACTGGATCTGGGACGTGAACCGCGGTCGACTACGTGGGAGTCCAGCAACATAGCCATTATGCTAACTGCTGGTTCTCCCACTTTTAAAGTATGTTAATTAATGTACTACTGGGAGTGTGCGCTTCCAATAAAGAGTAAGAGTGAGAGAGGAGAGTGACAAGGAGAACACATAGAGAGTTCTAGTTTCTCAAAATGGTAGGTCTGTGAGCATCCTCTGTTATCCTCTCCCTGTCCTAACCAAATATGGAATTAGGATCATTCATAGGGGGTTGAAAACCAAAGATCCGCTGGAAGGATCCCCAAATACTTTTTCACGACGTTTGAACTTGAACACTTGGCTCTCTAGTCACCACCCCGCACAGCTCCTCCTTATCAGACTCAGCTGTCACCTGCTAATGGTACCAGCCTGTTTGAAGCCATTTGAACAGGCAGTGCTTGGTCCAGAATCATCAATTTATTCACTCCATGTATACAAAGTATCTATTGCATGGGGGAGGAATTCAGAGCTAGAAGGAAGATTCAAAGATTAGTAAGTGAATTGTATCAAATATTTAAGGAAAAAGACTCCACCATTTTCACACACTCAGACAACAGAAAAGGAAAGGATACCTCCTAACCCATTATGTAAGGCCAGCATTACCATCTTACCAGAACCAGATAAAGGCTTATAAGAAAAGGAAACTGCAGTTCAGGATCTCTTATGAATATAGACACAGACATCCTGAATGACATACTATCCAATCAAACCCGAGAATACATAAAAAGGACAATGCAGGGTCAACTGGTGGTATTGTGGTTCAAGCAGCTGATTACTGTAGCTATAAGATAGGCTTCAAACTGGGTAGATTGTGTCCTCCCACTTCACTTTTCCTTTGAAAAGTGTTTTAGCCATTCCAATTCCTTTGACTTTACATATAAATTTTAGGATGATCCTTCCTATATGTACATATTGACTGTCTCTTGCTGGGGTATTTATAGGAACGGTGTTAGATATGTGTATCAATTTGGAGAGAATCGGCCTCATGACTATACCGTGCCTTCCCATCTATGAACAAGGCAGAACTCTCCATTTATGCAGATCTCTTTTCATTTCTTGTACTAGCATTGTATAGTTTTCAGTGTATTTCATGAGAAATTCTTATCGTGTCTGGGGTTGAATTTTGTCCAATGCTTTTCTGTATCAATTGATAGGATCCTATGACTTTTCTTTTTTAGCCCATTAATGTGGTAGACTGATTTTCAAATATCAAATCAGCCTCTTATCCCTGGAATGAACTCCATGTGGCCATGATGTATAATTCCTCTTATAGACTGCTAAACACTACTTACTAGTACTTTGTTAAGGATTTTTTTCCATCTATCCTTATGAGGGATATTGATTTGTAGTTTTTTAAAAAAATTTATTATTATTTTGGGTTTTATAGTTATTCTTTATTTGCTTGTTGTATTATTTTTCTCTGGTTTGGTATCAAGATAACAGTATGTTCATAAAATATGTTAGAAAGTATTTCTTCTTTTTTGCTAGAAAAGATTGTGTCGAATTCTTCTTCTTTACACATTGGGTAGAATTTTTCAGTAAAACCCTGTGGGCTTATAGGCTTCTTTTTGGAAAGTTCTAAAATTATGAATTTATTTTCATTAATAGTGGTAGAGTTGTTCAGATGATTTATTTCATGTTGAGTGAGTTGTATCATGTGAGCTTTTGGAGAGATTGGTCCATTTCATATTCAATCTTATCTACAGAGTTGCTCATAGTATTCTTTAATTATTCTCTAGAGTTCCACAGGGCCTATAGTTATATTCCTTGTTCCATCCCAGGTATTTGTATATTCCATTCCAGATAATTTGTATATTCTCTTATTTCCTTTGTCAATGTTGCTCTCTATCAAGGTTTGTCAATTTAATCCTTTCAAAGAATGAGCTGTTTGTTTCCTAAGTTTTATGCATTTTCAATTTTATTAATATTTGTTCTTTATTACTTCCCTCCTTCTGTTCACTTTGGGTTTCTTTCATTTTTTGTTTTCTAGATCTTGAGATAGAAACTTTGCTCATCAATTTGAGATTTTTCCTCTTTTCTAACATGTACACTTATTGCTATACATTTCTCTTACAGCCCTGGCTCTATCTATGTATCACAGATTTTTATATGTTGTATTTTAACTTTTATATAATTTAGCATACTTATTCTTACTCCCCTTGAGATGTCTTCTTTGACTCATGAATTATTCAAAATTGTGTGGTTTAGTTTCTGTTTGGAGATTTTTGTTTACTTTTTGCTATTAATTTTATGTTAGATTCTATTGTAATTAGAGAACATGCTTTGTATGATTTAAATTCTTTAAAATTTGTTGATGTTTGTTTTATGGTCCAGAATATGGTCTGTCTTGGTATACGTTCCCTGGCACTTGAAAAGAAGGTGTGTTCTGCTACTGTGGGTGGGGTGTTCTATAAATGTTGTTTAGATCCTGTTCGTTCATGATGTTGCTGAGTTCTTTTACAGTCTATTGGTATTTTTGTCTAGTTGTCCTATAAATCATTGAGAGAAGGATATTGACATCTCCAAATATAATTATAGATGTATCTATTTCTTCTTTCAGTTTTTATTTCACATATTTTGTAGCACCTTTCTTTGATTAATATACATTTAGGATTATTATATTTTCTTGGTGAATTGGCCCTTTTGTCATTATATAATGTTCCAATTTTTGATAATTTTCCTTGCTCTGAGATCCACTTTATCTCAAATAAATATAGCTATCTGCTTTTCTTCCATTAATATTTTTATAATGTATCTTTTTCTGTCTTTTTGCCTTTAACCTGTCTATATCAAGTTAATTTATTATAGATTCTTGTAGACTATATATAGTTGGGTCATGTTTTTTTAATCCACTCTGCAAATCTATGTCTTTTAGTTGGTATATTTAGACCATTTATATTTAATGCAACTAATGATATGTTAGGACTTAAGTTTGCCATTTTGTTTTTTATTATACATTTATTCTCTCTGTTTTTTTTCTGTTTCCTTGTTTTCTTTTTCCTAACTCCCTGTGAGTCACTTGAACTTTTTTAGAATTATATTTTCATTTATCTATGATGCATTTGCTATAGGGCACATGCACTCACCAGAGACAGACAGATAGTGAGAAATCACCCCCCAAGGAGGATGGCCATGCCACAATCCCATCTCCTCCTGAGATCTTGGGCATGCATGCACATGTGCCTAGTGTGTTTTAAGCCACTGGGTCCAGGATTTGAACCACAAGCAACTCTGAGGGAGTCCAGTGATATAACTATTAGGCCATCTGCTGATCCCCTATCTATGATGCATTTGAATATATCACTTTGAATAGCCTTTTTAGTAGTTGCTCTAAGTATTACATAATGTATACATAACATCACAGTCTGTGGTATTATAATTCACCAATTAGAGTGAACTATAGACATTTTATCTCCCTTTAGGTTCCTTTATCTTTTATCATTTATAATATAGTTGTCTTAAATATTTCTTATATATGTATATATGTTATTCATGATAGTGTGTACATGCAAAGGAGAGAGAAAGAAAGAGAAATACCGTCAAAGAGTGTCATCACAACATGATCCCCTTTCCCCAGGCCTCCAGCTCCTTAGTATCCTGGGCACCCATGTGCTCATCTGACATTTTTCCAGGCCTACCCTGGGATCTGAATCCATGGTCAGCATGCAGCTTCCAGCACTGCAATCCAGTACACCAGGGATCATACATTCTAGGCCGATTCACCTCCACACATATTTAAAATCACATCAGATAATGTTCTAATTTTTGTTTCAATGGTCAAATGTTATTTCAAAAATTCAACAAGGGAAGAAAAATCTACTGTATTTTCCCACATTTTTGCTTATCTTCCTGATGTTCTGAGATCCCTTACTTTTATTTTTTCTTTTCTGTTTAGAAAAACATTTTTTTTTTCTGGAGAAGTTTTTGCTATAGGGCGCATGCGCTTGCCAGAAAGACAGAAAGAGACAGAGAGACAGAAAGCAAGAAATCACCCCTCAGGGGGATGACCATGCCACACCCCCTTTTCCTCTGTTCTCTCAGGATCTTGGGCACATACGCACATGTGCCCGGCGTGAGTTTAAGCCACGGGGCCAGCACTCGAACCACGGTCAACTACATGGGAGTCCAGTGACATAGCCATTACGCCAACTGCTGGTCCCTAGAAAGCATTTTTTAGCCATTGTTTTAGACTAGGTCTGCTGGAAACAAATTCTCTTCATTATTTTCATTCGATAATGTATTGGTTTTCCCTTCATTACTTTTTAAATAATTATTTATTTCATTTTATTTACCATTATCTTTTTTGCACACTCACCAAAGAGAGACTTTTTTTGCACACTCACCAAAGAGAGACAGAGAGAGAGAGAGAAAGGGAAAGTGAAAGCAAGCTGCAAGGTCTGGGACTCGAACTGTGGTCAACCATACGGGAGTCTAGCACCTCAACCACTATACCACCTACTTTCCTTTTATTTTATTATTTTTTAAATTTATTCAGGACCAGCAGATGGCGTAATGTTTATGTCACTGGATTTCCATATAGATTATCACAGTTCAAGTGCCAGACCCAGCAGCTTGAAACTCATGCCGGGCACATGTGCATGTGTGCCCAAAATCCTGAGAGAAGAATGAAAGAGAAGGAATTGCCGCATGGCCATCCCCTGAGTAGGGGGAGGATTTCTCACTTTCTGTCTCTCCATACCTCTGGCAAACTCACAGGCCCTATAGCAAAAAATCTCTCTTAAAAAAATGTTTTCTTCTCTTGAAGCTCGCGGTTCAAGTCTCAGAACTGGCGGCTTGTGTTCTCGCTTTTCCTCTTTTTCTCTGTCTCTCTCTCTTCAAATTAAAGAAAAAAATTAATAATAAAATAAATAATAAAATTTTTTCTGAGTATAAGATTCCTAATATTCTTTTTTCCCAATCTCTGTGGTTTTGATGATAATCTGCTGTAATTCATATTATTTCTCCTATAGGTAAGGTGTTATTTATTTCTTGCTACTTTCAAGATTTTTTTCTTTGCCTTTAGTTTTTGGAAGCTTGACTATGATGCATTTTGGTGTGAATTTCTTCAGGTTTATCCTAGTTGGAGCTTGCTAAGGTTCTTGAATCTATAGGTTTGTGTCTCTGGTTAAATTTGGTGAGTTTTTTAGTTATTATTTCATACTATTTCTCCTCTCCTTCTAGAACTGATGTCACAAACATTAAATGTTTTGTTATAGTCTTGAAAAGAAATGAGACAGCTCATTTTCTCCCCCAGGGTATTCTCTCTGTTGTTCTTATTGGGTAATTTCTATTGTTCTAGCTCCCTATTCACATTTTGTTTCTTTTATGTCTTCTACTTCTTTGATGTTGCTTCTTATATTTTCATTAGTTTCGAGATGATTCATAACTGCTTGCTGAAGCATTTTTATTATGGCTGCATTGATATCATTGTCATCTTGGGTTTGATATATGTTCACTGTCTTTTTAAATCAGTTTGAGATCTTTCTGGTTCTTGGTCTGAAGAGTGACTTTCTATTGAATCCTGGCTGCTCTCATGTTACATATGAGACTCTGGATCTTAAGCCTCCTGTTTCAGCCAGCCTCCTCTGACACTGCTCTGGCAGGGAGAGCAGGGGCAGCGGGGTACTGCCTCATTACTGCCAGGTGGAGGTCCACGTTTCCTATTCAGCCTTCACTGGACACTTGAGGAGGAGGGTGCATCTCATTAGTGCTAGGTGGGGGAGTTCCAACTCACCACTAAGCTTCCAGTGACACCTTCCTACTTGGGAGGCATAGAAATGCCTGTTACTTATCTCAGTCTGGAGCAGGTGGAGGGGAGGGGTGTCCTTGCTGGGCTCGGACCCCATGAAGTCTCGACTGCCTGCTAAGGCTGCTCAGGCACTACCCCAATGGGAGGAGGGAGTGAGGCCCTGTTACTGCCGGGGGTGGGGGGTAGAAGGCAGACTCCTCACCTGTCTCCACTGACACCCCAGGAAAAGGGCATCATTTTGAGCTGGCGGGAGGAAGCTCCAGGCTCTCCACTCAGCAGTCTCCATATTGGCCCAGCCCCAGCGGGGACCCTGGAGCACTTGGTTGCAGCAGATGTGGGTGTGAATGGGGCCACATTGTTTTCTCCTGTGGTGTTTATCTTTTGCTCTTCTCCTTTTCTTTTCAAAATTTTGTCTTTTCCCTTCAATGAATGAAACAGAGAGAGAGAGAGGGAGAGAGCACCTCCAACAAGATCTGGATGCTACCATCGACCCCAGCTTGGCCAGCCCCATCAGGCGCAGACGTGATCCTCCCTGCACAGGGAGCTCTCCAGATGCGAACTGGAACCTCTGCAGTGTGGCTCATTCTCATAGTATTGTGTCTCACTGCTGCCCAACACCAAGTGTATCCGGAGTGTTTCTCTAACATAGAGTGGTGGTTGCCTTGCTAACTCGCCCCCTCGGCAGCCTTGGGCAGAAGAGAGAATACTCCGGTTGGGACTTACTTTTGTCCATGCCTGTCAGCATTTCTTCAGCTCCAAGTCTAAGACGTATGAGCGCAAGGAGAATCCAGGAAATTGACCACTGTGCTGTCCCTTTGGTCCCCAGATCCCTAGTTGACTGGCTGTGTTCTCGCCACCTTTTGATTATTCTCAGATTTGCTTTTTATCTCATATTCAAGTTTCCGTTGTATTTAGTGGAAAAATAGAGAAAGTATATCTACTCGACCTTCCCAGAAATAAAAGTCTGTGCTATTTTTGTGAACTTCCTGTGAATCTGTAATTATGTCAAAATAAAAAGTCAAGAAATTCTGTTATCAGTGTCACTAATTTGTCGGAGTACCAGAACACAAGAAAGGTATTTATTCTGAGAGAAGGAAGTTCTCTATCCTCCAGTTTAGGTGTGTGTGTGATAAACGCCAAGGAGGCCACTCAGAGGCAGAGCTAGCAGGGCTCACATCGCCAGGAGAGGGCTATCTGGTCCGCAGGACAATGACTGGCTGGCAGCTCAGGTCAGATACGTGTGGGGGTGGCTCTGAGGACTGTGATGCATTTTTTCAAATAAAAGGCAGGACAGCTAACCCTGGGGTCCTCGGATGCCTGGCTTTGATTCTGAGGTGGTCACAAGCCCCGGAGGCACACACATTTAAATTATCAGAGCCAGGGGAGTGCCCGTGGGGACCACTACCTGGCCCTCTGCAGCAAGAAGCCACAGCTACACCGCTACAGTGAGATGGGGTGGAGGCTGGGCCCAAAGAAGGCCGTCTGGCTGTGCTGGAGGCTGGACTAAGGAGAGGCCCATGGCGGGGGCCCAGCTGGCCAGCTGGACTGCAGGCCGGAGGAGATGGAAGCATCTGGAAAGCATCATTCACTTCGACCAATCAATGTTTAAAGGCCAAACAAAGCCACAGTGAGCACAGGCTGGGTTGGGTTTTTTTAACCTTCCAAGTAGAACGGCCTGTCTGGGTGTTTGATTTTAGCCCAGAATCACTTGCTGGGAGGGTATGAGCCTCTTTTAGGCAAAGGACACATTTACCTATCTTTAACTCCCCCAAACGAGGATGATTTCACAAAGATAGAAATTCATATCTGCTTAAGGGAAACTGGAAATATTTTCATATTTCTGGATGAGGCCCCTGGAGTGAGTGCTGGGGGCTTAGACAAAATCAAGCCCCTGCCTATGCTGCCAGCCATCGTGCAGGAGGCGTGAGCGAGATGAGCGCCAGGGAGAGGCCCCGGCCCCACTGAGGCATTCGGCCCCTCCTTCCAGTCCTTCTGCGGCTCCACCCTCCCCTGGGCATTCCCCTACCCCACCGGCCACAGCTCCCACCCACCCTTTCCATGTTGAAATGCTCCGTCATGCGTACTCCCTCCACTCTCGATCTTGGCTCACTGTTCCTCTCCTGGGCTCCCAACTCTTTGCCACCCATGCCCAAATTCACAGCCCAGCCAAGCCCCATCTCTGAACTCAGACACACGCATCTGGTGCCATTTCTCAGACATTTTGGGGGTTCGGGAAACTCAGCCTGTGCAAAACTTCATGCACATGTTATGGGCTAGATCCCGTCCTCCTCAAAATTCATGTTCAAGTCCTCAGAATGCAACCATAGTTGGAGCCAGGGTCTTTAATGTGGTACAAGGAAGGTCACAGGGACAGTACAACTGGTGTCTCTACAAGAGGAGATGAGAACACAGACATGCACAGAGGGATGACCATGGGGGATACAGGGAGAAGACAGCCTCTGCAAACGAAAGAGCAAGACCTCAGGAGGAGCCAGCCTTGCCCATGGCTTGATCTTGAACTTCTGGCCTCTAGAACTGTATAGGACACTAGTCTCTGCCGGTTAAGCTGTCCAGCCCTGGCGCTTTGTCACGGCAGCCCTAGCAAACCAATACATGTGCCCTCACCCCATGCCCGGTTTCCTCCCTGTGCTTCTGCTTCTATGAAAGATACCACCATCTGGCCAATTGCCCAGGCCAGGAAGC
>NW_006203500.1:2611345-2618646 GCF_000334495.1 Tupaia belangeri chinensis
CTGCCTCCTCCTCTCGCTTACCACCAGTCACCCATGGCCGTGCCCAGGCAATCAGGCCTCCTAAATAGCTCTTAAATCCGTCTTCCCATCCTTACAGCCCTGCCCCGCCCCCAGGCTGACCAAGCACCCACCAGGCAGGAACGCCAAGCCCAGTGTTTCTCAGTCCTGTAATTCCAGCACACAGCCAGGCATGGCCACAGACAGGTCATCATCTCGTGGCTACAGGTCCATTTCTGGTCCATGTACCAAGAGGGCATGGTGCTGAACGAATGTTGGGAAGTCTCTCCGGGAATACAGGCACTTGTCCGTGTTACTTACTCAGGTCACCTTCCACAGCCACGTCCGCCAAGTGCATCACGGTTTCAGAGGGAGGTTGTTTATGGGTGCAAGAGGCCCACACTTCAGCTTCTTGCAGTTCAGAAAGAGCATTCTCAGGATGAACAGAACACTGTCACCATCAGTCGGGTTCCCTAGAGGGACTGGGAGTCTGAGGACCAGTCACCCTCAGGCGGGCGTTTTCTGGGTGCTTGTCCAAGAACACGGCCTCTGGCTTCACGGAAATGAATAGCAATGACCAGAGGATGTATGTGCTCCCGTGCATTCCCTGGTCTCTATAAGGCCACACATGTACCCAGGACACCAGCAAACCAGGGGCACTGTGAGGAAAGAACAGGCTAGATTACATCGCCCCGAATTTTGTAATCATCAAATCTAGAAAAAAGACATTTCAGTTTTAGCAAATATTAAGTCTGTGGTTTAAGTCACCAAAGGAGGCTCACATGGGGAGGTGTGGGAATCAGGCCAGGGTCAGAGCCGTGACCCAGGCGGTCAGTGGGCAGGGCCCTCCTCGGATGTTCTCTGAGCAGCTAGCATAGGTCAGTCTCTGCCCGCTGATGCCAAGGACATGGGCTCCCAGGGCAGCCTGACGCCTCCCCCTAGGGCCCATCGTGGACCACAAGACATGGACAATGAAAAAGCCCAAGGAGGGGAGCCCCGCCCACATCCTTCCCTCCAGCTGCTGGCCTCGCCTCGAGGGCAGGCCCCAGTCCTGGAAGCCTGGGCAGTGCCGGGGCCCGTAGATGCCCCCTGGGGATGGATCACCGCTGTCTCCAGCTCTGCAAGTGGCTGGGGCTCACCTGGGGACCACGTGCAAAGTTTGTGTACTTGTGGTGTACCTAAGAAACCTTCACCTGGCAATCTGACCTTGCAAGGAAGTAACAACCACAGAAGCACTAACCTTATAGGGAGACAAGAAAAGATGCCCTTTGGTCTGTGTTTAAAAGAAGAAAGGCGCTTGGGGACCAGCAGTTAGCGTAATGGCTATGTCGCTGGACTCCCACGTAGTCGACTGCGGTTTGCATCCTGGACCCGGTGGCTTAAACTCACGCCAGGTGTGTGTGTGTGCGTGCCCAAGATCCCGAGAGGAGAATGGAGGAGAAGGGATTGCGGCATGACCATCCCCCCGGTGGGTGATTTCTTGCTTTCTGTCTCTATGTCTCTCTCTGTCTGTCTGGCGAGTGCACGTGCCCTATAGCAAAAACCTCTCAAAAAAAAAAAAGAAGAAGAAGAAGAAGAAAGGGGCTGAGAAATTAGCCCTTTTATACCAAAAAAAAAAAAAAAAGAAAGAAAAGAAGAGAAAAGAAAAGAAAAGAAAAGGAAAAAGAAAAGCCCAAAGTAGCCCATGCAGCTGTTCATGGTGGGCAGAGCAGGGACTAGCATAAAGAAGAAAGGAAGGACTTTTGAGCCCTGAAAGGGTCCCAGATCACTGGTGCTCCAGAGCCGGTGGGGAGGCCCATCTGGGGGGCAGACAACTGTGCAAAGGTCCAGAGGCAAGGGTGGGTGGGGCCTTGGCAGGAGAGGGCTGAAGGTCCAGACTCCAGCAGGCCATGCCCACCCATTCTGATGTCACTCTGAGGGATGCCCAGGAGGGTTTGGGAGAGTGACATGGTCAGGCTGGATTCTTAAAAGAACCTGGCCTCACGCTCTCTGGATTCTCAAATGACAGCCTCAGCTTCCCCATCTGTTCAATGGGAGTAATAATAGACCCTGCCTTGTCGGCTTGTCTACAGATTAAGTAAGTTCATACAAGCGCCTGTACTCTGGGCCCCAGCAGTGTGACCCATTTTATTGTCAAGTCACTGTTGGGATCACCTGTCTTTCAAGTTCAGGAAAATGGGGCCTGAGCACTCAGGACTCACAGCCCGTCCTTGAGGAAAGTCAGGACTGACATGGTGTCAAGCTGTTTGCTGCACTTGGGGCCAGGCCAAGGGTGTGCGGTGGCCTGGTTGCCACCCACTGTGAGCTAGCCACAGGTGTGTCTGGGCGAGGGCCCACAATTCCCCAGAGAGCCCTGCAGAGGACTGGATGGGTCAGGGGCTTTTCCTAATTCTCCCCCTGAAGGTTGGTGCCCTTGGGAGCAGTGAAGGGGACAACAGGGTCGCATCAATTCTGGAGTGAGGTCTGGAAGCTAAAGACAGACCTCTCTGAGTGGTTTTAGTGGGGGCAAGGCTATATTGCAGGTGTCACCACTCTAAGTCGCAGGTCAGGACCACTTCGACGGAATATGTTTCTGGGAGCAATTAGTCAGACACTGGTGAAATTCCACATTAAAAACCTGTGCTCTGGGGCCCACTAGGTGGTGTGGTGGTTAGGGTAGCTGGATCCCACATAGCTGACAGGGCAATTTGAGTCTCAGACCAGGCAGCTTGAGAAATATGCCAGGTCGTGTCAATGCATGCCCCAAATCCCAAGAGAATGGAGGAGAAGGGATTGTGGCATGGCCATCCCCACTGGGAGTAAGCCTTCTCATTTTCCCTCTCTCTCTGTCTCTCTCTGGCAAGCTCAAGTGCTCTATAGCAAATTTAAAAATAAAGTTAAATTTAAAAACACAATCTGAATTTTGGAAGTAAATGTCCCAAATGGTCTTTCCTGCAGTTCTGACCCAACCATCACTCACAGGGAGGCTGTTTGGTGCCCTGTTTGGGTTACGACACTTCAAGCCAAACAAGTCTGGATTTAGATGTCCATCTTCCCTTACCCCAGTGGCTATGAAACCATAAGCGATCATTACTTGACCTTCTGAAGCACAGTTTTCTCATCTGTACCACGGTATGATGGTCACAGCCCGAGTGGGCCCTTGTATGGGGCAAGCAGAGCACCTCGCTCACAGCAGATGCCCATAAACGCCACAGCAAGCTAGCTGAGACAGGACACCGTTCCCCAGTACTTTCCACTCACACCTCCCTTACGTCAGAAGGTCAAACTCTGGCCCAAGGTTGACTTGAATCAGCAAGCAGCCGGAAAAGTTGATTCAGCTCAGCTTGACGACTTCTCCAGGTGGTAGGAAAAATATTAAATGACAAAAACAAACCAAGAAGCGTTCTTGAGTAGGGAAGAAAAGGAGCGAGGCCTGTTAATAGCACCACCTAAATATAGCAAAATGTATTTTCGTAGATGGCAAAGATGGTGCCCAAGTCTTGGAAGAAAATCTTCCTTCCTCCCAAATTTCCATTGAGTTCTTTCTTGAGTCAAGGTGGCCAGCGACATCTGGAAGTGTCCAGTGGAGGAACTTCAGCCCATAAACTGGTGCAGATGGACAAGGTCTCACTATGGCCCTCTCTCTCCCCACTTCAACATCGAGCTCTTTCTCACCTCCACAGGGCTTTTTTTTTTCATCTGTGTTTTAAAAAGAAAACACGGCTCCAAAAAGGTCGCTTGGAGGCAAAAGTTAGTCAAAGAGCTTCACAAACAATCTCCAGGCTTTGAAACAGCTCCCCCCTACCCCCCAGTCCCCTAATTGGGAACAGGTTAGTGGAGATGCCCACAGGGAGCCGACCATGTGGTCTCCAACAGCGGCCTTCCCACCAAGCTCTTTCTTCTGATTTCGACACAAACCATAACAAACACCATGCAGAACCAATTATGTGGTCGGCGCCCGTGGGAGGCTGGGACTGCAGCTGGGGGCTGGAAGTGGGCCCTTTAGGAGGGCCTCTGTGCAGGCCACCCCACTGCTGCTCTGTGGCCCTCCTGTGCCCAAAGCCCATTGCCTTCCGCGAGGAAAACCGCACACTGATGTACAGTTCCTGCAGCGCTGGCTATCTGGTGGCTGTACAACAGACAGATGCGCTGACCTTGGAGTGGAGCGCTCCTGGGGCAGCAAAGGGATCTGCCTTCGGGAAGGGCAGCTGGCCCCTGTGTATTAAACTGATGGCTGAGGGAGCGTCCCCTGGCAGATGTCCATGTACGGCTGCCCTCAGGCCGTTGGTGCCTGCACCCAAAAGAGCTGCTGGCATGGGGAGGGCAGGGTTTGGGGCGGCTGTCTGGGGTCTGATTAAAGCACTGGCACACTCTCCACACTTTCGGTGAGTGCCAACTTGTGCCAGTTGTTCTAAGCTCTGCGCAGCACAAGCCAGCCTCTCCGAGCAGCAGGTGGCCACTGGGGTCCTCGTTCAAGCAAGGAGAGGGCAGAGGGAGAGAGCATGCACATGGCATGCTAGCTAGCACAGGGGCCCAGGCAGTGCAGAGGACTCCCCGCATGCTGCCTGGAGTGACACCGCCACTGGGATCACCTCTTCACTGTGTGTGACCTGGGCCAAATGACTTAGCTGACCAGGGCCTTGATTTCTCATCTGCTAATGGGAGTGGCAGTGTGCTCATAGCACGGCATGAAATAACCCGAGCCCAGGGCCGAGGGCGTGGTCGGAGCGTACCAAGCATGGCTGCTGTGCTCTCGTACTGGGAACGCGCCCGGTCAACAAAACCCGCACTGACGCTTGCTCTGCCCTTTTCTGCCTGGGCAGCCTGGGCAGCTGGGGCCATGGACAGGGACTGGCCAGTGCCCATTCACCCCTAACCATTTGTCTCTGGGCTGCATTCTGAAAACAAAGTAGACCGAGCCAAGGCCACAATCTGCTATTGATCAGATGGCCTCAAGGCCACCCCAGGCAGGCCTCCCGGTGCAGAGCAGCCAACCAGGCCCACAAAGCCCAGTGAGGGAGTCATGGTCTACCACGGCCTGTCTGCCATTCTGTACAAAGTTGATCACTTTTGGAAAGGGGGTGTTGGGGAGCTTGTGGCTTTTAGCTCCATTGCTCCAAAGTCCAGCTGCCTGCTCACTTTCCTGCAGTGAGCTGCCCATCATTGCCCTGCCCATGCTCAGCCACCTCCAGCTACCAGGCATTGGTCTCCCACAGCCCTTCTCAAGCCACTCTGCCCATCCAGCCCATCTTTCGGGAAACCTTTCAGTCATTCCCAACTACCCATCCTCAGGGCCTCTGGCTGGCAAGGTCTGTGTCACGGTCATCTCTGTGTCCCAGACTCTGCCTGGGCAGCAGCTCTGACCACCAGACCTCAGTTCCCTTACCAGGACACGGTGGATAGGAGGAAGGACAGTTTACACCTTGAGTGTCCTGGTCCCAGGGCAGTTCCTGGGAGGTCCCTCCTTTTACAAATATATGTCTATGTTGATGTCATTTACATTTTTCTTCAAAGGTGGAGTTCAAGTGGAGGAAATTGACAGATTCAGGTTGACAATTGACAATTCAGTTCTCAAAAAGGGCCATGGCCAAGTGAGTTTTTCCAAAGATCACTGTGGTACTGTCGGGGACTGGCAGGGGGATGCAACTGCATGTCCAGGCTCCAGAAGAGGACCCCGGGCTGGGACAGGGGCCAAGGGGATGGGATGAGGAGGTGGGGCCAGATCATAGAACGACCAGCCCTTGATTGAGGGGGACACAGAAATGACTCCCAGCCTTCTTGTCCAGGACCAGGTGGTGCATGTCATCAGTGTGGGGGGTTTGAGAGACAAGAGCAGCTTTGGGCAGGGTGGTGAGCTCAGTGTGGACATGCTGAGTTTGAGAGGCCTGTTAGGACACCCAGGTGGGGATTTTGGGTAGCGGAAAAGGAAGGAGCTCAGAGGGGAGGCAGGTTGGGGCCTAATTCGGGCTGTGGGATACTTAATACCAACTGATGGAAGCCTTGGCCCAAGACACTTCACCCTAGTCTCCCCAGTGCCTGGAGGGGGAGGCTGGAGCCCGGGTGTTGCGACACATTGAGGTGATTGATAGGGACAGTGTCCTGTGTGTTTGTTTCTCAGCACTGCCTTCCAAGAGGAAATCTAAAACCCCACATTCTGATCCTAAGTGTAATTTCCAGTCACTTCCACCGACAACATTTGGTTCTCATTAACAAAAGATACTCACACAGATGTTGCCTTAAAATCTTGGCATCCATGGATAAAGAAAACAAGACAATCTAAAGCATTGCAGAGCCCTCAGACATTTACGATTCCAAGAAACGGTTGTTGGATAGCTTCTCTAGAATATCCATTTTCCAATGTGTTTCTGGGTGGAAGAGAGCCAGCCGCTTGGCCAGTTTCAGGCTGTTCATCTGGACTTTCAGTGGGGAAAGCCGAACGACCTCAGATGGTGTGCTCCTTTGGGAGGGAGACCTGGGCATTTCCTTGGGGTCTCTGGCCATGACACGTGGCATGTACCCAGACCGGGCTCAGTTCAGGTTCATTGACTGAAAAGAAACAGACAAATGCCACAGTCAGCACACGAGGTCTCTCCTTCCATATTTCTTCCTGAAGGTTCCAAGGACTTATTACAGGGAGGGGTGACTTCTCTAAGACAGAAATGGAAAAATATTTATGTGAGACTTATGTTTTAGAATTTCATGGAGGTCTTTATCCTTCCCCCAATAAATTCTGTATTCATGATTTGAGGGTCCTTGCAAATAACATATGGCATTCTCCACTTAGGAGCCCTGGATACCCCCAAATTGTATTTCTTTTTTTCTTTCTCTCTTCCTCTCTTCCTCTCTCTCTCTTTTTTTAGCCAGGGTCTCCCTCTGTCATGATCTTTGTGTCTCCTATATAGCTGGGACCACAATGTGCGACACCAAGTGGGCAGAAATCAAACCTGGGCTTACCACATGGCCTCAGCTAGCAGAGAAAGACTGCTGTGGGGGAAGGGCACTGCCATTCTTCACTGAGGTCAAGAAAGGGCCTGAGAAGGGAACTTTGAACTGAGTTTAAGAAAGTGATAGAGTTGGGACCAACAGTTAGCGAAATGGCTATGTTGCTGGACTCCCACGTAGTCGAACGTGGTTTGAGTCCCGGACCTGGTGGCTTAATCTCACGCTGGGCGCGTGTGCATGCGTGCCCAAGATCCCGAGAAGAAAATGGAGGAGAAGGGATTGCGGTGTGACCATCCTCCCTGGGGGGTGATTTCTCGCTTTCTATCTCTCTGTCTCTGTCTTTCTGGCAAGTGCACAAGCCCTATAGCAAAAACCTCTCAAAA
>NW_006203500.1:2619101-2633213 GCF_000334495.1 Tupaia belangeri chinensis
TCCCTGGGGGGTGATTTCTCGCTTTCTATCTCTCTGTCTCTGTCTTTCTGGCAAGTGCACAAGCCCTATAGCAAAAACCTCTCAAAAAAAAAAAAAAAAAGTGAGAGAGTTGGCCCCAGGAACATTGCAGAAGGGTATGAGCGAAGGATGGCAAGCGCAAAGGCCCTGAGGCAGGAAAGAACATGTTCGGCCTGCTCCAGGAAGAGCAGAGGTGGAGCGTGACTGGAGCAGAGTGAGCAAGGGGAGAGCAGAGGCCAGGCGACAGATGGTAGGTCTCCCCACCACATAGGCCACTGTAGGGATTTTGGCTTAACTCTGAGTTGGGAGCAAAGGTCAAGCAGCCTGAAGTGCATTTCCACTGGGCCTCCAAAGGCCGCTGCGTTAAGAAAAAACATGGCTGGGAAGGGGAGAGATGGAGACATGAAAAAGGAGCTGATGCTCTAACCCAGGCAAGAGATAACGTGGGCCAAGACAGTTCCCATGAGGTGGTAAGAAGAGGTCAGCTTGGTATGTGTTCTGAAGTCTTGCCAAGAGGATTTGCCGATGGATTAGGCCCGTGTGAGAGAGAAAACTCCCAGTGATAAGTCCGAATGTCTGGCCTGAGCAATTAGGACAGGGTTTTGCTGACAGAGAGACAAAACTGGAGGGACAGGCTGGTGCAGAGGGAACTGCTTCTGCTCCAGCTCAGTGACCTAGACTATCTACCAGACAGCCTAGCTGGTATCTGGACACTGAGCCTGGGATTCGGGGCAGAGGGTGGGCCAGCGGGACATACCAGATGGAGAGCTGTTGCCTGCCTTCACGACCTGTGGCCCCTCCGCTAGAGGGAGCAGGACCTTGAGGTCAGGACCTGGCTCCATGCCTGGCTCCACCTGCGGCAGGCCCTGTGACCCCAGAAGAGGAGTTTGTGCTCTTGGCCTCAGCTCAGCTGGGACATGAGTCAGAAAATGGCTCCCAGGCTGGTCGAGGTCTTACTGTGATGACAAGGGCTGTGCTGGCAGCTGTAGATTCCATGAGCGTTAAGTTGCAGGCCATGTTGATTGCTGCTGCAAGCTCACCACACTCCCTGGGGCTGGGATAGGGCCTCGACCTATGGACTGTCCATCTGAAAGAAGACCCTGTCCAATAAGGCTCCCTGGTCATAGAGTTGAGTTGGGAACTAGGGGACTGGGCCAGGCAGAGCTGAAAGGCCATTCTCGACCACTTACCAGATGAGCGAGCCAAGGACACCAAGTCACCTTGGGTGAGAGACTTAGTGGTGTCCGTGTGGCTACTGTTCGTTTCCCAGCAGGCCCAGGCTGTGAGTCCTGTCATCAGGTTCTGTCAAGTCTCACTGGACACCCAGTCAACAAAGCCGCATTTGAGAGCCAGGAGCCCTAGTGAGACCCTGTGGGGTGACTGATTCACAGCTCAACCTGGTGCGGAGGATGCTGGCCTTTCTTCAATGGCTTTGGAATGTTCTGTCCCTGGTACATGGGGACAATGGGGCTAGAGTCTCTCCTGACAAGGTGAGAACAAGTGTGCTTAGAAAGCTTCTAAAACATCCCAGAGTAGGAAAAGGTCTCTCAGTCCCAGACATCCTAATTGTCTGTGTCCCTGTCCATGTCCACATTCTGGGGCCGTGTAAGGAGCAGGTCCTAGGGGCTTGGATTCTTTTACTTGGGGAAAGAAAAAGAGGGAGGGAGCCCTGCAGGCACAGAGTGCAGAAATCGGTCACTGCCGGTCTGGGCAGGGAGGCAGGTAGGTTCCCAGATGGGGAAACCTGAACCTGGGAGCATTAGAGGAAGCGGTGGGCAGGGAGGAGCAGGGCATGCACCTCTGCTGGGTTGGGGGTAGCACAGACAAAGCCCCATCCTGCAGCTACTTTCTCCACACAGCTCGCTCGGCTTCCTTCAGCCTCTTTTTGTCATTGTCTGGACGTCATGTGGGCACGTTACCTTTGGTCATGGTTGACGAGGTGCCAATACTGGGCAAAGTACTCAGGAGGCCCCTGTTCCATTCACCCTGCCCCAGATCCTTGCTTCCACCTGTGACCAGGCTCAGGACTGCAGCCCGTGGAGGAGGGTGGGAACCCACTGCCTCGTTGCCCCGCTGCCCCAGAGGGCTGTTGCAGCAGTTACAATAGCAGCCTCCAGACCAGCCTCACCCACCTGCCCAGGCCCTCCAGAGATGCACATGGGAGCAAGGAGGCCAGAAGCTCTGAGGCTGGGAGCAAACATGACAGAAATGCCACCTGCTGGTGACTGTCACTGGGAAGACAGCAATGGAGCTGATCCAGGCACGGTTGGTGCCGGGTCTGCTAGGGACCCACCATTTGTGTGTTTCCACTTCTCTTGGTCAAGGGTTAAATGCATGACTAACTTAGTAAAACCACTTTATTCCCACCAATTAGTGTCCCACTTGTTCCATGTCTGGCCATGATTTTATAAAGTCAGTCTCCCATTTTAGCCATTTAGTGATATCTCCTGGAAAAAAGTTGAAATTGGAGCCAGTAGGTGGTGTGGTGGTTAGGTACTAAATTCCCACATGGCCAACGACAGTCTGAAAGCCAGACCTGGTGACTCGAAAATCTCACTAGTTGCATGTGTGTGTGTGTGCCCAAAATCCCTGGAGGAGAAGGGATTGTGGCATGGCCTCAGGGAGGTAATTTCTCACTTTTCCTCTCTCTGTCTCTTTCTGAGGAGTGCATGTGCCCTGTGGCAAAACCTAAAATAATAATAATAATAATAATAATAATAATAATAATAATAATAAAAAGTTAAGTTGTAATTTACATACTGTAATATTTACTCCTTTAAAGCATATAATTCAGTGATTTTTAAATATAGGCACACAGTTGTGCAATTATTATCCTGTCTAATTTCAAAACAGTTACATTACCCCCAAAGAAACCTCATACCCTTTAGCTATTGCCCCTAATTCTCCCAGCTCCTGGCAAAATACTAACCTGCTTTCTGCTTCTGTGGCTTTTCCTACTGCAGACATTTCAGGTAAATAGAATCATTCAGTATGTGGCCTTCCTAGGCAGAGTGTTTTCAAGGTTCGCCCAGGCCAGAGCATGTATTAGGACCTCATGTCTTCATACGGCTGAGTACTACTTCATTGCATGGCTATTTCACACTGTGCTTATTCTTTCTTCAGTTGATGGACACAGGGGTTGTTGCTTTGGGGCTGTTACAGCTATCACTACCCTGAACATTCACATGCACACTCGTGTGTGGACTGTTTCCAGTCCTCAAGGGTGCTGACATAGGAGTGGGATTGCTGGGTTACATGGTTTCTCTGCCTCACAAACTCCAGCCACCTCAGTGTCCTGAACTCTGACTTCTTCCACTGAAGAGCTCAGCAAGACCAGTGTACTCCAGCTGGGCTTCCTCCTTGTGCTGGGGACATAAGGTGCCTCCAGGAAGAAGCCCGGGGTGGTTGTACAGCTCATCTCATTTGTCCTCTTTTGGAGATCAGTGCTGTGCTGTCTGCTGTCCGACATCTGAAAACAGATGGTTCATTTCGTCCAGGTTTCTGTTTACAGCAGGAGAGTCTAGTTCTGGTTATTCCATCCAGGCTAGAACCAGAGGACCCTTATACTTATAAAATAGCTGTATCTGAGATCTTCATTATTTAAAGGTCTTGGGAGATCCAAATGAGAATGAATGTTTCTAGCAACATTTACTGGTGTTTCCTTTTGTATCTTTGCAGGAGCCTGTTCTTGGTTGAATCTGAAGGGCCAGAGTGACTCCACTTCTATTGGGGCGACTCCATTTTGTTAAACCCACCTTGCTAAGAATCAGTGCCATCTCAAAGAGGCAGCTGATCACGTAGGAGAGAGTAATAATGACAAGAACAAAAGAAATACCAGAGATCTAAAGTAACTTTCTTGCCCAACTTAATGGTCTAAAGACCAATCAGTAAAAGACAACTTGCTTCTTAAAATCTACAGCCAATGTATAGCTGCCTGAGTGCATTTCTCAGCACCCCTCGACCGCCCCCCTAACAGCCAAATAAAAACCCAGCCCGACTAACACCAGGGCTCTCAACTCTGACCCACTGTGTCAGTAAAATTAAGAGTCCTGGTTCGAGCCCGAATAAAAACGACCCTCGTGTGCTTACAGAGAAAACGGCTCCTTGTGGGTTTTTTTGGAAATTCCACGATCAGGGCACTACAAATTCAATCTGGGATTGTCTTCAGGGGTCTAAGCTGGGTCTGCTTTCTGATAATTTGTGCTGGCTTATGCTAGGTACCCTGCAGGCAAAGCTAATCTGAGAATAGTTCAATTTTTCTGCTGAGAATCTTCCTCACATTTTTGAGTGAATTGGAAATCTGGGGTTATGTAATGTGGGCATATAGGGTCAATTCTCAAGGGCCACCATCACATCATCCCCAACATCATCACTATCATCAGTCACCATTACCATCATGACTACCACCACCATCCCCATCCCCACCATCATCACCATCATACCCATCACCATCATTTCCAACATCACCATCATCCCCATCACCACCATCATCACCATCACCACCATCCCCATCACCACCATCATCACCATCATACCCATCACCATCATTTCCAACATCACCATCACCCCATCACCACCATCATCACCATCATTTCCAACATCACCATTGCCATCATCCCCATCACCACCATCATCACCATCACCACCATCCCCATCATCACCACCATTCTCGTTACCATCACCACCATCCCCATCACCACCATCATCACCATCATACCCATCACCATCATTTCCAACATCACCATCGCCATCATCCCATCACCACCATCATCACCATCATACCCATCACCATCATTTCCAACATCACCATCGCCATCATCCCCATCACCACCATCATCACCATCATCACCATCATACCCATCACCATCATTTCCAACATCACCATTGCCATCATCCCCATCACCACCATCATCACCATCACCACCATCCCCATCATCACCACCATTCTCGTTACCATCACCATCACCGTCATAATGATCTCCGTCATCATCACTGTCACCACCATCACCACCATCCCTATCACCATCACCATTATCACCACCATCAAGATCTCCATCATCATCACCATCAGCAGCATCTCTTCACTACTGCTATCTCAGAATCACAGTGAAGACTTATCATTTTCCACAGTCTTTTTCTATCCTCCCCTTTCACTAAGGGTGTAGTAGCCACCTCCCAACATCCCAAATAAGGTCTTAGTTTTGATGCTCCCTCTTTATAAAAACCTCTTGCTTTTCTTACAATTGTTAATCCCCAAAGCTCTAGGTTCCTGGTATCAGCCTTGGCACCAGGACAGCTTCGGATTTTATATCATGTACTGTTCACTGATTGGGTTTATGGTCACTGATTCCTTATGTGTGGATGTAACTTTTCATGGTTTCATTCACTCTCATGAGCCCAGCGATGAATATAAAATGCTTATAGTAACATATCCAGGATTCCACCGAGTCATAGTGAATAGACTTTGCAGGATATTCAATCTGCCATGCACACCATTCTATTAGAAACAGAAGTTTCCCCACCTCAGTGACTTCATCTGTAAAAAAAGACAGTAATCCCGACTTGAAGATTGCCACAAGGAACAGAGGAGTGTCTAACAAATACACTCAGTGTAGCATTTGGCAGATAGTGCACGTGTGCATGCATAGCTGTTGTGATAAGCAATCATTATAATGCAAAGTACTGTCTGTTCCTTGGACAGACAGACTTCTTTGTGTCAGGCCAGAGAAAGTCTCACTTCAGTCTAGGGGGATCTGTCTTGGGCTGGGCCTCTCTTGATGGGTAGATGGTCTAAACATGACTTAGGAGTCAGGGTGACCTGGGTTTGAATCTTTGCTTGATTTTTCATAGTTCTGAGACATTATGCTGTCCTGTTAAGTCTCAGTGTCCTTCTCTGTAAAGGCAGTTAATGAGCAACTGCTGTTTCTCTCAGGCTTCTTGCAAGGACCCAATGATATCACTTTGATGTCTTTGTCCACAACAATACAGCAGGTAAATACCAGATGTTACTAAGGGTAGGACTTAGGGCTGAGAGGGTAGGGGCAAGGACATTTGGCTCTAGGATTATACTTTCAAGTCACTGAGTATCTGATTCTGCAAATTTATTTTGTACCTACTTGACACCGTGTAGGGTAAAGAACCATGAAATTTGAGATGTTACTCACCTGAAAACACTGGGGAGGCCAGGAGTGATAGGGGTACTGCAGAAAAAAAATATTTAGAAAAGGGTCATCTTTTTTTGAGTCACCCACTCAAATTAGAACTCAAAATTCAGAATAAAGAGACATGTGCAAATGACTTTTCCTTCATTACTTTATGACCTCATTATTTCTTTTTTTTTGGCCAGAGTGCACATGTGCTCACAGGAAATAAACGGGGGTGGGGGGGATGAGAAAGTACCCGCACTCCCCATAAGGGATGGTTCTTCACAATCCCTTCTCCATTTCTCTCTCTCTTGGCGATTTTGCATGCACAGACACACACTGATGTTTTTCAAGTCTGGGACTCAACCATGCAGACAGCCATGTGGGATCCAGCTGCCTTAAGCACTACACCAAGGGCTTCATTAAAGACAAAAAAAATTAATGGACTTTAGTTTTCTAGAGTGGCTTTAGACTTTCTAAAAACTCAAGTGGAAAGTACAGAGTCCCAGTACTCCCATCCCCCACACACCATTTTCCGCATTACCAACGTCCTATGTCAATATAGCACATTTGTTACCACTCATGCACCAACGTTGATGTGTCATTATCACCCAGAGTCCCCAGTTATATCAGGGTTCACTCTTGGTGGTGTACATTCTGTGGGTTTGGATGAATGTACAATGGCATTTCTCTACTATTACAATATCTCATAAAACGTTCCACTGCCCTAAAACTCTCCTGCGCTCAGCCTGTTATCTCTCTGTTCCCATAGCCCCTGACAACAGATCCCCTTACTGTCTCCATAGTTTCGTCTTTCCCAGAATGCCCTATCACTGGGATTGTATAGTATATAGCCTTCTAAGATGGGCTTCTGTCACAAAGCAACCTACATATACGATTCACACGTCTTCTTGTGGTTTATTAGCTCTTTTCTTTCCATTGCCTGAACGTGCCAGCAACTGTTCACCCTCTCCCCTGTTGAAGAACCCATGCCTGCTCCCACAGTTTGCAGCCATTACTAATGCTGCTCTAGTTAGTCATCTGTGTGCAGGTATGGATGTGGACATAAGTCCTTGGGGGTAAATTCAAGTGAGTTTTGTGTGCTATATTTTTAATTTTTCTGCACTGTTTTGTTTTAGATGCATATTTTGTAAAAGCAGCTGGAATTTTAAAAAGCCCGTCTCCAAGGGCCAGCAGATGGTATAATGGTTATGTTGCTGAACTTTCACATAGTCTACTGTGGTTTCAGTCCCAGACCTGGTGGCTTGAAACACACCAGGCACATATGCATGCCTGCCCAAAACCCTGAGAGGAGAATGGAGAAGGGATTGTAGAGTGGCCATCCACTCCAAGGGAGTGATTTCTTGCTTTCTGTCTCTCAGATGAGCGCATGCACCCTATAGCAAATATCTCTTTCTGAAAAAAAGTCTCTGAAGAGGTGATAAATCAAATAGAGCAACATATTAATCGTAGAATCTAGGTAGTGGGTGTACAATTTCTTTTTTTAATTTTAGAGAGTTGTGGGATTGTTTTGTTTTGTTTCGTTTAACTAGGATCTCAGCAGGTTATGATCTCTTTGCTCCAGCCCCCAGTTAGCAAGGACCACAGGTGCATACCATGTGTCCAGCTTGTTTAAAATGCAGTGGGAACTGAACCCAGTCCCCCCTTGAGGCTACAGCCAACGTGCAACAGCAACTCCCACTTGCACCATTGCAGCTGGGCTTTGTATAATTCTTCTAGCTTTGTCTGTATGTTTGAAAATTTTTATAATAAACTATTAGGGGGAAAGTTAGAAAATAAAATAGAAATAAAAACCCTGTGAAGCATACATGTCTCTTTGTAAAATCATAAGGGACCCTTTGGAAGGGGGTAATGGAGAGACCCACACGTAGGCCCTCATCCTGCTTTCCAGCTGGGCTTAAGTCACCTAACTTCTTTTACCCTGTTTCTGGCACCCAAGATGGCAATCACGATCACAATGTACCCTCACTGTCACAAGGGCTGCAGGAAGCTGCCCAACACAGGGCCTGGGCTTGGTAAGTGTAGCAACTGTTTCATTTTCCTGCCTGGAGCATCACAGAGAATGTGCTGTTCTGTTGGTCACCAGCAGAGGGCACATAAAAAGTGAGCACAGGTCTGAAGTTTGGAAGTCTCGCCTTCCTTTCAGATTTTTTTTTTTTTTTTTTAAGAGAGGTTTTTCTATAGGGTGCATATGCTAGCTGGAGAGACAGAAAATGAAAAATCAACACCCCAGGGGGATGGCCACACCACAATCTCTTGTCTTCCACTCTCCTCTTGGGATCTTGGGCAGCACACATACTCCCAGCCTGAGTTTCAAGGCAGTGGGTCTGGGACTTTAACCGTAGTCTACCATGTGGGAGTCCAGGGACGTAACCATTATGTCATTGGCTGGTCTCTGGAATACTTTTTATAACAATGTAAAATTCAGAGTTAAAGCAAGCCTCTCCATGTTGGGTCCACAATTCTGAGCATATAAACATGTTATTGCTGGCAACATTGGCTTCCTAGTGCTGCCATGAGCCCACTTGTGACTCTGCCTTGCATGCCTCTGCAAGGATCTACAGCTGTATCTGCTTCCATCACTGGACTGTGGGAAACCCAGGCATGATGCCCAGGACCTGAAGAGCACACAGCGCTCGCCGAAGGAGCCAGCAGTACCTCCCACAAGTCCCTTCATCTCTACTCTGAAGCAGGAGGACTGGCTGTGTACTCATCACCAGTACACTTTCCAAAGAGTGGCTTATTCAGCCTGGGCACCAGGATTCCTAATAGGATTCTCCTGGAAGGGAATACAACTAGATTCTCCTCTGCATTTTCCATGTTATGGGGTGATTATGTCTCCCCAAAAGGTCCATTAGAGTCCTAAGCCCCAGTACTTTAGCATATGACCTTATTTGGAAATAGGGTCACTGCAGGACCAGCAGTTAGCATAATGGCTATGTCGCTGGACTCCCATGTAGTCAACCACAGTTTGAGTCCTGGACCCAGTGGCTTAAACTCATACCAGGCGCGTGTGTGTGCGTTTCCAAGATCCCGAGAGGAGAATGGAGAAGGGATAGTGGCATGGCCATCCCCCTTGGGGGGTGACTTCCCCGCTTTCTGTCTCTCTGTCTTTCTGGTGAATGCACACACCCTATAGCAAAAAAAAAAAAAAAAAAAACTGGTGGAGCGAGGTGCCCCATAGCAAAAACCTCTCCAAAAAAAAAAAAAAAAAAAGAAAGAAAGGAAATAGGGTCCCTGCAAGTGTGATTAGTTAAGAAGAGTTGGGAACCAGCAGTTAGCATAATGGCTATGTCACTGGACTCCCACATAGTCGACCGTGGTTCACGTCCTGGACCCAGTGGCTTAAAACTCACGCCGGGCGCATGTACGTGCGTGCCCAAGATCCCAAGAGGAGATGGAGAAGGGACTGCAGCGTGACCATCCCTCCTGGGGGGTGATTTCTCACTTTCTGTCTCTATGTCTCTGTCTGTCTGGCGAGCACACGTGCCCTATAGCAAAAACCTCAAAGAAAAGAAAGAAAGAAAGAAAGAAAGAAAGAAAGAAAGAAAGAAAGAAAGAGTTGATTAGGGTGGGTCCTAAACTAATATGACTGGTGTCCTTATAAAAAGGGGACATTTGGGTCAGCCAGTGGCATGGTGGTTGAGGAGGTCAGATCTCACATGGCCAACTGCATAGTTCTTGTTCTGTACAAGGTGGCTTTAAAGAAAAACATGCCAAGTGCATGTGTGTGTATGCCCATAATCCTGAAAGGAGGGAGAATGGATTGTGGCATGACCATTCCCTATGGGGGGAATGCCTTCTCACTTTCTCTCTATCTTAGTCTGCCTCTGCCCTCTGGTAAATTAAAAGAAAGAAAGAAAGAAAGAAAGAAAGAAAGAACAAAAGGAAGGAAGGAAGGAAGGAAGGAAGGAAGGAAGGAAGGAAGGAAGGAAGGAAGGAAGGAAGGAAGGAAGGAAGGAAGGAAGGAAGGAAGGAAGGAAGGAAGGAAGGAAGGAAGGAAGGAAGGAAGGAAGGAAGGAAGGAAGGAAGGAAGGAAGGAAGGAAGGAAGGAAGGAAGGAAGGAAGGAAGGAAGGAAGGAAGGAAGGAAGGAAGGAAGGAAGGAAGGAAGGAAGGAAGGAAGGGAGAAATTTGAGGCAGGACAGGTTCAGCTATAATATGCTGTTCAAGAGAAATCAGGTCCCACATGTGACCATAGGCTGCGAGGGCCCAAGACTCAATGGGCTGGAGTACTGAAGGAAAGGGACCATGGCATTGCCAGCCCAAGGACAGTGCTCATCGCTCCCCCTCTCATTCTCACACGTGCATGTACATACTCTGTCACGAATAAGGAAAGAAGGCAGAGGCATAGGAACATTCCCACGAAGGCAGGAAGACTGGGTGAAAAGAAAGAACAAGCAAGGGTGGCACACCTACGAACTAAGAACCCCAAAGACTGCCACCAAACCACACCTGCCAATGCCTGGGCCTCCGGTTCCAACCTCTGAGGCCGTAATGAATTGTACGTTTCTATGGCTTGAGTCAGTTCACAACACTCTGCTTCAGTTACCTGAGGAATTTAATGTGCCCCCACTCCCTCCCTGACCCCCCTTCCCATGGGGAGTGTTCCGGTCACTGTCCATCACCCTGGAAACTGGCAGTTCCTGCTCAAGAAACAAGGGGTAAGAGGCCACTGGGAGTTCCTAGGCCTGGACTCGGCACAGCAACCTGCTGGCCCTCACCCCCACCTAGCTGATGAGGGCCATGCTGCCCTGGGGTGCTGGCAGCCAAGTGGGTGGCCGGGCACTGGTTCCTCCTGTGCCGGCTCTTCCTTCCATTTTCCTTGGACTTTTACCATTGCCACAGCAGGCATCCACCTTGTTCCAGAGAACAGAGGAGCAGGCCTCACCCACTCATGGACGGGAGTAATTAACATGGTGGGTTTCCCAAGGACAATACGAAGTAGAGCAAGAATGTAGGACAGCTTCCTGACAGGATGAACTGAGACCTGAGAGCCAGGGCCAGGCCAGGAGAGGCTGAGGCCTGGGCTATGTCATGGGGCAAACTGGAGATTCCCCAAACATCCTGGTCCCCTTTAGTGCCACCATCGGACTCTGGGTAAAGCTCAGTTTCTATGAAGAACAGGTTCTTGCCAGAGTGCCAGTCCCAGTGGGCGAACTGCCTGGCTGTGGGAGGCTGTGCACCAGCAAGTCTGCCAAGGTTCCTCAGAGAGCAAACAATTGCCATGATTGGTTACCTTAAAAAAACAAAACAAAACAAAACAAACCTGACCTTCAAAACCTTGCTCTGATTGGCCACTAGAATCCCTCAGATTTGCATATCCGGCACCTCATGATCGGTCCAAAAGCAACCAATCATAACCCACTGTTTACAACCAATCACAGCCCACCGTTTACAACCAATCACAGTCCACCATTTACAACCAATCACGATCTACCGTTTACAATCCACCAGTGTGTATATAACCACGATGCCTGGCCCACAGTAGCCAGACGATGACCAGGAGAGCCTGAAGAGCTGAAACAACGCACAGTCTCCAGATGATTCTGAAGACCCTGAAGAGCTGACACTGCATCGTCTCCAGATGACCTGGGGAGACTCTGAAGAGTTGTAACACTACATCATCTCCGGATGACCCTCGAGAGCTGTGACACTGCGTCGTCTCTGTGCTGCTCACAATAGACGACGCGACCCTGAAGAGTTGTAACCCTGCGTCGTCTCCGTGCTGTACCTTGTTGCCCACAATAAACAGACGACACTGAAGACAACTGGAACACTACGCCACTTGTCCCGGCTCTCACTCCTTCACTCAGGAAACCTATTCGACTGTCCCCCCGGGTCAGGACACCCGGCCACCCTGGCTACCTTGGCAATGGGAGCCTCATCAACCTGGCAGCCATGGTCAGATGGCTATTAGCCCTGAGGCAGTCGGGAAGTTTGTAGAAATGACTTTGTAGTGGATGTAAGGGGTGTCTCCTACCCCTGCCGTCATGAACTTGAGTCTGAGCCAGCCTAAGTTCTCCGAGTTGCCTATTGGCCGCTGAAATGCCTGGGCACCCTAGAGGGAATCTCTGTAAGAGGACAGACCTATGCTTGACAGAAGAGTGGTGAAGCCAGTTAAACGATCATGTACATCGGCATGAGAGAGGGAGAGGTTTAATAAATACTTTGCCCACAGCGGACACAAAAAGTGGAAGGGTACTTCTGAACCAAGGAGGGTATTTTTTAAAAAGTAAACATGACTCTTTAAGGTTGCCGTACTCGACATGGGAACACAGGGAACCTGTCTCCGTTACCGACTCCGCGTATTGAATTGTGTGAAATAGTCTTCTGTGGGCTGACTTGCGTAGACTTCTTCCATACATTTCTTCCTGATAACGACAATAGACAGGATTGGCAAATGCATGTACCTCCTAAATACTCTTTTTTAAAAATGAAAAAGCCCACCACCTTTTTACTACTGTGTTATCTCCAAGGCACGTGCTGCAACTCTAATAAGCTCAGATAACTAATCTAACCGACAGCTCCTCAGCCGTGACAGCCACTTTAAAATCACACCATGAGAGCAGGGGCGGGTACCAGTGAAATTTGGGAATATCGTAAAAGCAACCATATGTGTGACTGGAAAGACGTTTTGCTCATCCCTCGGTCTGTCGGGTCATCCCTCCATGCTCCTCTTAGGCCCCCAAAAGGAGTGAGGACAACAGGGCCACCAGTCAGTAGGTTACTGATTGGAGAAGATGCCTGTGGGTCCCTTCTAAGTTTAAGCCAAGGGTGCGATAATGGAGAAATAAGTAAACAAATACCTTCTGTTAGCGACAAGTTCACCTATTTATCTGCATTTGACACTTTTCTGTGGCTGGAATCTGAACTACTCTTGGGGTCCTGTCTGTGAGGAAGACTCCAGAAGCAGCTGGGACCCTCTGCCTGGAGAGCCCTTGATACAGCAGGCACCACACTGACCTCTTCCCAAGCCTCAGACTGGACGCCTTCTCCAGGAATCCTTCCTGACTCCTCCTGAAGACTCAGGGTACCGCCCTGGGCTTCTAGAGTACTCCGCGTCCTCCCTCAGTGCACTCCGCGTCCTCCCTCAGTGCACTCCGCATGTACAGCAAGGAGCTGTGCGTGGGCCTGCCCACCCGTCTGAGCCCCCTTAGGGTCCCCCGTGCCTGGATGAGGACATCCTAGGAGGGGTGTCTCCCCCTCCCCTCCCCCTCCCTGTCTGTGGCCTCCACAGCCCCCCACATCCCCTCCGGCACCCACTGCACCCACCCCCGCTCCCCGGCCAGGAATCCTCCGCCGGGCCCAGTCCATGTCTCGCTGGCGCTCTTCTTCCTGGAGTCTCTGCAGGGAGCAGAGGTGACTCAGCACCACCTTCCCAGGGAGCCCTGGAATCCTCTGGAAGACTTGACTCACACCTTTATAGATGGAGAAACTAAGGCTAGGCTAGGTGGCCAATGACATGCAGGAAGTCAGAAGGGAGTCCCTCCCCAACCAGCCCTCATTCCATGTGACCTAGCTGCCTCCCACCGTGGGGGGCCCTTGGCTGTCCTTATACTCCTGAAAGGACAGCAGAGACACGATTCCAACAGCCATCCCGGTCTGAGGCTCCCACAGGCAGGCCTAAGCCCAGGGTCCTCTGGGATCTTCCAGAGGTTCCCTGACTTAGCTGGCAGTCAGATCCCAACCCAGCAAGCATCTGCCTGTGCTTCCATGCCACTGAGCACAGGGACTACCTGGAGAATTTCTAGAACGTGCTGATACCACAGCCCCACCCAGGGAAAACTCCACATTTCTGCATTTCAGCCCACTCTTCATTGTCCTCCAGATCCCTCTATGAGAACTGCTAAGCCCTAGAATTAGTGTAGAGGAGAGAGTTGCTTCCTAGTGTGGTCAGCCCTGCCACTGGACCAGCTTCTCCTGCTCCCT
>NW_006203500.1:2633943-2644675 GCF_000334495.1 Tupaia belangeri chinensis
TGGGTGTGCCCACCCGTCTGGGCCGCCTTAGGGTCCCCCGTGCCTGGATGAGGACATCCTAGGAGGGGTGTCTCCCCCTCCCCTCCCCCTCCCTGTCTGTGGCCTCCACAGCCCCCCACATCCCCTCCGGCACCCACTGCACCCACCCCTGCTCCCTGGCCAGGCTGAAGTTGCAGTTGTCCTGGGCCCTGCGCAGGTCGCGCTGCTGGCGCTGCTGTTGCCGCTCAAACAGGAGGGTGGCCCGAGCCCCCTGAATACTCCGCCGGGCCCAGTCCATGTCTCGCTGGCGCTCTTCTTCCTGGAGTCTCTGCAGGGAGCACAGGTGACTCAGCACCACCTTCCCAGGGCCAGGAGCCCTGGAATCCTCTGGAAGACTTGACTCACACCTTTATAGATGGAGAAACTAAGGCTCGGGAAGGTGGCCAATGACATGCAGGAAGTCAGAAGGGAGTCCCTCCCCAACCAGCCCTCATTCCATGTGACCTAGCTGCCTCCCACCGTGGGGGGCCCTTGGCTGTCCTTATACTCCTGAAAGGACAGCAGAGACACGATTCCAACAGCCATCCCGGTCTGAGGCTCCCACAGGCAGGCCTAAGCCCAGGGTCCTCTGGGATCTTCCAGAGGTTCCCTGACTTAGCTGGCAGTCAGATCCCAACCCAGCAAGCATCTGCCTGTGCTTCCATGCCACTGAGCACAGGGACTACCTGGAGAATTTCTAGAACGTGCTGATACCACAGCCCCACCCAGGGAAAACTCCACATTTCTGCATTTCAGCCCACTCTTCATTGTCCTCCAGATCCCTCTATGAGAACTGCTAAGCCCTAGAATTAGTGTAGAGGAGAGAGTTGCTTCCTAGTGTGGTCAGCCCTGCCACTGGACCAGCTTCTCCTGCTCCCTAGGGGGCAAAAGATGAGCCCCTCCACCCATTCCCCTGGAGGGCAGTGGCTCTGCAGGCCTGGCTTAGCCCACCCAGAACTGAAAGGCCAGGGGGTGCCCGGCTTTCCCATGAACAGGTTTTGCCTTGCTCCTGTAAACCTCACCTATGAAGTAAGGCTGCTTGCAGGGGCCTGGGCCACCACATGAGCTGCTTTGTCACAAATGTAGTGACAGGGGACACACTCTGCTGAGGCAAAGCAGACCGACCTGCTATAGTTTGCATGATCCTAGTTTTCTGAGTCACCCTCCATGCATAGAAAAGGGATAGGGAGGAAGGCTGCCAGTGGGCTTGGGCAGTTCTGAGCCAGGAGACTGAAGGTGGGCTTTCTCCCTTCAGACTTTTCCATCTGCTAATGTTCCACACAGACTAAAGCACTGTGCAGGGCATGCAGCTGGTGCTGCTGTTGCTGTTCAAACAGCAGCCGTCCCGCCAGCTGGCCGGCCAACTGCAGCGTGAAGGGCAGAGTAGGGTCCACAGAGTCCAGCCTTGGGCACTCTCCACCTGGAGGTTGGCAGGGCTACCCAGGTCCAACCCCTACACTGTTGCACACTTGCTGCTCAGGCCCTGGTCCAGGCCCGGCTGCAGCCCTTTGTCCTCTCCAGCCTGGAGGTACGTTCTCTGACGGTTTGAGAGCCTCTTCAGATCCCTGGCTCCTCAACAGACCCAGCCCTGACTCTCCAGCTGCCCACCGCTGGGCAAACCCTAGCAGCGGTTCTCAAGCTACAGCAGACATCAGAATCCCCTGAGCTTTACTGAGCCACTGCCCCTGCTTCAGGGTTTCTGACTCTGTAGGTCTGGGGTTGGTCAGAGAATCCTATTTTTCTCACTCTCTTCCCTCTCATGCCCTTAGAGTCTACCCTTCACATGGCTGCTCTTAAAATGGAAGTCAGATCCAATCACTCCTGGCTCTAAACCCTCCAGAATTTCCCTTCCAAGTAAAGCCAATATTTTCCCTAGTGGCCTGCTGGACCCTCTGTGGCCTTGGACCTGCCCCTCTCCCCTCTCTCATGCTGCCGTTCCTTACCCTTCTCCCAGAGTCAAACATGGGCCTGCCCCAGGGCCTTTGCCCTTTCCGTTCTCCCTGCCTGGTCACCCTTTCCCAGAATTCTGAATGGTTAGCTTTTCCCTGAAAATCTGAAATCTGAATGGTGTCAGCTCCAATGTCACCTCTGTCCCCTGACTGCTCCCCTCAGGCCCAACACTCCTAATCACCTTGGCCAGCCTTACTGTTCTTTCTCAGCACTCATAGCCCTTGAGGTTCCATACTTGTCACCTCCTCCCACCAGAGCGGAATGCCCAGGACAGGGCATAATGGACAGTGGCTACACCTGGATGCTGGGGCAGGGTACAAGGTAGATGGGCGCCCACTGGGATCTGTGAGAAGGGCTGGGGCAGGCACCAGCTTCTCCTGGACTTGCTGTTTCTGGACCAGGCGGATCTGCTCCAGCTGTTCTCGGGTCATGCCCTTCCAGCGGTCGGGAACCACGCGGTGGGGCCCAAAGGAGCTGGCTGCCTGCTGCGGGTTCTCGGAGAGCAAGTCCCCACGAAGCAAGTTGGAGATCTCGGCCAGGTTGTCTTCCTGTTCCTGCTTCTTCTCTAGTTTCTTCCTTTCTGCTGATTCCAAGGTCTAAGCAAAGAAAGGCATTTAGACACCCCTGGTGATTCCTGGGGACTCAGAGGCAGAGGTCAATCTAACCGGAGGCCTTTTGAGGTCAGGATGAAGGGTTGGCGAGTAGACCTGTCAGGCATGGATGTGGGAGGGCCATGGGAGCCCTGGGGTCGTAAGAGCCCTGCGGGGCAGCAGCCAGGGCTGAAGGGTGGCTACCTGCTGGGCGTGTGCATAGAAGCTGGGAGTCTTTGCACCAATCTGCTAAAGCAGGGCACTGCCCCTGTGTCAGGCTGCCATTCCACAGGCCTGGTCCCATCCTGGGGCCCTAGTAATCCTCAGATATCTGTGGCCCCCAACCGACCCTCAGCAGAGTGACTCGTGACTGCAGTGACGTCTCAAAGGTGGAAAATGCACAGTCCCCTTCACTGGTCTTGATGGCTTCAGCCACAACCCCTGGTACAAGTGAACCCTGATCAAGTTGCCGCTCAAATCCCTGAGGAGGCCCAGAAGGTGTACCCAGCCAGGGTTGCTGGTATGACCCTAAGGCGGGGTATGCCAGGAAGCTGCTGCATGCTCGTCCTCCCCTGGAGACACTGAGGCAGGGTGTACCTGGCTCTTGTTGAACTCTTTCACAGCTGCACAGACCCCCTTCCTGGTGGCACTCTCCAGATTCTGTAGGTGCCTGGCTGTTTCATCAAACTGTAGCCTTGTCTTTGTGTACAAGTCCTCTGAAAGGGAACGAGGTGCAATCACGCCAAACACCCCAGGAGCATCCTCCCGGGTATGCTGAGCAGCAAGCAGCTCGGTCATTCACACATTCACCTCTCACTGTGTCTTTGGCCATAAGGACGATGATGGGAATAATAGTGACAGGGCTGGCCTCTGGAGGCTGTTGGTTTAGTCTGATGAGCTAATTTCAATAAGGCTATCCAATGGGTAAATGGCATTAGATAGGTGACATGATCACTACTAGGGGTTGATAATGTCTGCTATCAATTAGTACTGTCTGCAGTGGCCCAGAGATAGGCTAGTGGTGTGCACCTTGCTGTCCCTGGTCTATCAGAAAGCAGCTACAGGGGCCTAGAGATGGTGGGAGCTCAGAAAAAGGGGCTGTAGAAATCAGACAAGAATCCAGAGAGGAGGGGGTGCCAGGTAAGTTATCTGCAGAGTGGCAGAAGGACTTTGTAAGGCCAGCAAGATCAAGGAGGGAGAAGAGCTGGAGAAGATGGGTCAACGTAGACTGACCAAACCATAAAATGGAAAGATGTGAAAGCAAGCAGTGCAGGTACATGCGCCACACAGGCTTTTCCCAGTTCTATTAACCTCCGGTGTTCCTTGATCTCTGAGCCTTAGCGTCCTTCCCTGCTAGGCAGGACAACACCTACTTTGCAGGGTTGTTACATTTTAAAATGCTGCTAATTGGGGGACATGGTGGTTGAAGTACTGAACTTCCCACATGACCGACCATGGTTCAAGTCCCAGACCTGGTGATTTGCTTTCTCACTTTCCTTCTCTCTCTGTCTCTCTCTGGTGAACACATGTGAAAACATAATAATGATAATAAAGTAAAATAAAATTTTAAAATGCTGCCAATCAAAAGCTTCATTTGGTATTTGTGTACTGCGAATCTCCCCATTCCCTCCAAAAGCAAAGGTTAAACTCCTTGGGCTTGACTCTCTGGCCTCTGCTGACCTTCAGCCTCATCTCTCACTCTTCCTTTGTTCTTTTTTTTTCATTAATTGAACATCTAGTGAACAAGAGTCTAACAGGGGTCTTTCTTCAGGAACAGATAGTACCTAATGGTGAGTACAACATAACAGGCTTTCCTTGCATTTCTGGAACTTGCTGTCTAGGAGATAATGATTTACACTTGGGCCCCAAAATATATGTGCCAAACAAACTGTGACTGTGCTACAGGGGAAAAGGTGACTGGGAGAGAAGGGTGGGAATACCTGACTCAGGCATGTAGTTGGGAGTGGGCAGTGAGATGGCTCTCTAGGAGAAAATGCCTTACAAGTTGAGGCCTGGAGGCCAGAACAGCTAGACGAGAGCAGGTGCAAAGGTCTGCAATGAGAAGTGACCTGGGGAGCCAGCAGTAAATGTGCCAAGATGCCCAGAACACAGTGAGCAGGGTGGGGTGGGGCCAGAGGCCCCTGTGTACAGAGCTTGGCTGTGAGAGGCTTTTGCATTTGATCCCATGTGCAATGGGAAGGAATTAGAGTGAGCTAGGCTGGGATGGAGGGGGTGAGGGTGATGTGGTTGAACTTGACATTGGTTAAGATTGTCCTGACCACTGTGTTGAGAAGGAACCAGAGAGAGGCAAGAGAGGAAGCAAGCAGTGCAGGTACATGCGCCACACAGGCTTTTCCCAGTTCTATTAACCTCCGGTGTTCCTTGATCTCTGAGCCTTAGCGTCCTTCCCTGCTAGGCAGGACAACACCTACTTTGCAGGGTTGTTACATTTTAAAATGCTGCTAATTGGGGGACATGGTGGTTGAAGTACTGAACTTCCCACATGACCGACCATGGTTCAAGTCCCAGACCTGGTGATTTGCTTTCTCACTTTCCTTCTCTCTCTGTCTCTCTCTGGTGAACACATGTGAAAACATAATAATGATAATAAAGTAAAATAAAATTTTAAAATGCTGCCAATCAAAAGCTTCATTTGGTATTTGTGTACTGCGAATCTCCCCATTCCCTCCAAAAGCAAAGGTTAAACTCCTTGGGCTTGACTCTCTGGCCTCTGCTGACCTTCAGCCTCATCTCTCACTCTTCCTTTGTTCTTTTTTTTTCATTAATTGAACATCTAGTGAACAAGAGTCTAACAGGGGTCTTTCTTCAGGAACAGATAGTACCTAATGGTGAGTACAACATAACAGGCTTTCCTTGCATTTCTGGAACTTGCTGTCTAGGAGATAATGATTTACACTTGGGCCCCAAAATATATGTGCCAAACAAACTGTGACTGTGCTACAGGGGAAAAGGTGACTGGGAGAGAAGGGTGGGAATACCTGACTCAGGCATGTAGTTGGGAGTGGGCAGTGAGATGGCTCTCTAGGAGAAAATGCCTTACAAGTTGAGGCCTGGAGGCCAGAACAGCTAGACGAGAGCAGGTGCAAAGGTCTGCAATGAGAAGTGACCTGGGGAGCCAGCAGTAAATGTGCCAAGATGCCCAGAACACAGTGAGCAGGGTGGGGTGGGGCCAGAGGCCCCTGTGTACAGAGCTTGGCTGTGAGAGGCTTTTGCATTTGATCCCATGTGCAATGGGAAGGAATTAGAGTGAGCTAGGCTGGGATGGAGGGGGTGAGGGTGATGTGGTTGAACTTGACATTGGTTAAGATTGTCCTGACCACTGTGTTGAGAAGGAACCAGAGAGAGGCAAGAGAGGAAGAGGGAGACAAAGAGAGAGCAGTTGGCAGGAGTCACACAGGTGAGAAGCGGTGGTGGTCTGAACTGCAGTAGTGACAATAGGAACAGAAGTGCACAGTTCAAAGTACGTGCAGGAGATGGAAGGGACAAGAGCTGACAACGGGCTGAAGATGAGAGGGGATTTCTGGTAGGACTAAGAAAGGCCGAGTCACTTGGTGAGAGGAGGAGGATGGCAGGACACGCCCCACTGGGGGTGCTCTCTTTCTCTCTCTGGTGAGAGTACCAAACCTCGGGCAGTAAAAAATGTTTAAAAATAAGTAAGAATCCCCTGCCTTCATTGAACTGGGGAGACGGATGGCATGTACATAAACCACAGAACATGTATGTGCTCAAGGCTACAGAGAAAATTAAGCAAGGAAGGGGATGGGATGGGTGGGCAGGAGGGGGGAAGAAGGTGAAGTCTCACTGATGACATTTTAGCAATGTCAATGCAGGAGGGGAGGGGCGAGCCATGCGGCTACCTGGGGAAGACGTTTCCAGGCAGAAGGAACAAGAAGTGCAAAGGCACTGAGCAGAAGTGAGCCTGATATACTCACACTCTAGGAGGATGGCATGGGAAGAACAGTGAGTAGAAGGCTGTGCAACTAGAGATAAGGCCAGAAGTGAGGGCCTTGGAGGTCCTTAGCATCAGTTTGGCTTTTACTCTGAGGGAAATGGGAAGCTGCTGGAGGGTTTTTGAGCAAAAGCTCTGATTAACTGTTTACAGGACCACTCCGGCCGCTGGACTGAGAAGAGACTGGGGGAAGACAGACAGAAGCACAGAGACCAGGTGGAGGGTGTTGCGATGATCCAGACTGACAGATGGAGAGAACTTTGTCCAGAAAGGAGTGGTAGAGGTTAACGTAAAGTTGCTGAAATCTGAGACTTGCTGGTGGCCTGGAGGTGGCATTTGAAAGGAAGAGAGCCAGGATGACCTGGCTCAAGGTCCCAGACTAGAGAATGGAGCCATCAACCTAGGAAAGTGGTCAGTTCAGGAAGTCCGAGTGCAGTGCCACGCTTGCACTGACTCTGACCTGCTTATTAGACACCCAAGAGCAGACAACTGGTGGCATGAGTAGGGCAGGATTTACTGGGTTTTCCACAGTTCCATTCTAGAAGGAGGCTCTTTCATGCCTTGAGGCCTTAGCCCAAAAGTTCCCTGGGTCTCGGGAGTCCTAGGGAGGACATGGACCACTGTGCCCAGGACTGTACCCCACTACACCCTGTAGGAACTTTGACCACTACCAGGAGACATGGCCACCTAAGTATTTCCCATTTGTCTTCTATGCAGACTATGAACACACTGAGGGTGGGAGGTGCCTCTGTGCCCAGCACCCAGCTGGGGCCCTGATGTGGAGATGCGCTCTCAAAGTGTTCCTGAACGGGGAACCAGCAGTTAGCATAATGGCTATGTCACTGGACTCCCACGTAGTCGACCGCGGTTCGCGTCCCAGACCCGGTGGCTTAAAACTCACACCAGGCGCGTGTGCATGCATGCCTAAGATTCTGAGAGGAGAATGGAGGAGAAGGGATTGCAGCGTGACCATCCCCCCTGGGGGGTGATTTCTCGCTTTCTGTCTCTATTTCTCTCTCTGTCTGTCTGGCGAGCGCATGTGCCCTGTAGCGAAAAAAAAAAAAAAAACTCTCAAAAAAGAAAAAAAAAAGTGTTCCTGTACGAAGGACACTTACCAGCACAGTCCACGCCTGGGGTGCAGGATCTGCCTGCTCTGTCCTCTAAGGCCACTGCAGTATGGGGCTGTGCACGTCAGGAGGACTTCAAACCCCCAAGTCCCCACAAAACCTGGGTGGGATGGGGTGTCGACTGGTCAAAGTGAGGACTGAGACCAGTTGTCTTTCCCATTCATTACCTGCACATCTTCTCCCAGCACAGGCATTCCTCCATTCCCTCTGCTGTTGCAAGCACCATTCTCTGTTTTGTTCCTCTTGGAATTTCTTCCTGTCATGGAAGTTTAAATCCTCTCCCATGAATTTCTGCATCCCTGACACCGTGTTCCGAGTATCATTATCTGCCTGCCGGGCTGGGAGGTCTTTCTTAAGGGCTAGGGGGTCAGACAGATCAAATTCACGGCGAGTTTCTGGCTTCTGAAAGCTCTGTTGGAAGTTGTTGATGGCGCGACAGAGATTTTTCCTGTCTCTCCTTTCCCGATCTTCTAATATACACATGATTTTGTCATTTTGCTTCATTTCAGCAGCTGGAATATATACAAGCATATCCATCAGCTTAAGACTCAGAGGAAAAAATAAATTTGAGTCCACTTTAAAAAGAATTTTTAGTGATCATAAAAATAATACAACCCCCCAAAAATAAACTATTAAAGGATTAGTATCCTGAGCATACAAAGAGTACCTCCATCTTAATTATTGGGTCATCGGAAAAGTTGGGATGCATTTTTATATGTTTTCCTATGCAAAAATGTATAAATGACTTTTCCAACGATCCAATAAAAAATAAATCAAACATTCAGTCAAAAAATGGACAAAGGATAGGAACAGGCAAATCACTCTAAAGAAACCACAGTGACTAATCAACATGTGAAAGAATGATTTACTTTATAAGAAGGGAAACATACAACAAATTAGAAGCAAAATATTTCAAAGGCATTAGCTAAATGCCTTAATTAAAAAATTCAAAATCCCAAACTTAAGAAAAAAAGCTTATTTATCTATCTATGGGAGGCAATGAGAAGAGATAGAAAGAAAAAGAGATAGCCTCTCCAGGTGGGGTCCCCACACCATGACATACCCCTAGCTTCAATTGGTCTGAGGCACATGTGCACAGTGAAATCCCAGGACATGAACCTAGGACCTTTCCTGTGTGGGTCCAGTTGTGCCACCACCTGGTCCCCCAAATTCAGAACTTTTAAAATGCTGACATGATGCCACAAGTGGGAAATTCTACTCCTGACCTCTTGTGACTGATTAGAGTTAAAACACTGTAATTATATATATATAATATGTAATTTTATATATATATATAAGCATAAATTAATTTATGATAGAGAACATGTGTGAGGGCATGCTCACGAGAGAAAAAAGTACCCTCAACAGCATCTCATCATGCCATTAGCCCCTTTCCCTAGCCCTTCAGTTCTTCAGGATCTTGGGCACAAATACATGACCTGTATGTTTCCAGGTCAACTGAGCATCCAAACCTACAGTCAGCCATGTGCCTTATAGCACTATAGTGCCAGCACTGTGCCACTGAGGCTGGGCCGTAAATAAATTTTGTCTTTACATATGCCCAAGATAGTTCATTATATGTAAAGAAATATTCCAAAATCTAAAAAAGAAAGAAAGAAAGAAAAAAACTCTAAAATCCAAAATATTTTTTGTCCCAGGCATTTCAGATAAGGAATATTCAATCTGTAATAGCGCACATTAGTAAGTATGTGGGGAAATAAAGATCTTTTATTTGTGACTGGTGATACTCTGACTTGGTATAATAAAGCAATTTAGAAATATCCCATAAAACTGAAACTCTGCCCACCTATGACTCATCAATTCTAGCTCTAAGTATCTCTCTCCCATGTACACTGGGATTTAATGTGGGCAGTCACTGTGGCATTTGCAATGAAAGTATGGGAAAGAACTCTAACCCAGTCACTAGCAGAAAAATGGATAAAGAAACTGGTTGGGACCAGCAGTTAGCGTAATAGCTATGTCGTTGGACTCCTATGTAGTCGAGGGCAGTTCGAGTCCCGGATTCAGTGGCTTAAACTCACGCCGGGCGCGTGTGCATGCGTGCCCAAGATCCCAAGAGGAGAATGAAGGAGAAGAGATTGCAGCGTGGCCATCCCCCCTGGGGAGGGTGATTTCTCGCTTTCTGTCTCTCTCTCTCTCTGTCTCGCTGGTGAGCGTACACGCCCTATAGCAAAAATCTCTCCAAAAAAAAAAAAAAAGGAAAAAAGAAACTGTGGTTAATTCATAAAACAAAATGTCATAAAACAATTAAAGTAAATATTTTGTCTGTAGATCACGGATTAACTTCAAAGACACAATGTTGAATGAAAGAAAAATGATCCATTCAACAGGACACCATTTTTGTTCTATAAAACACACAACTCACCATGTTATGTTATAAATACATACACAAATAGTACATATATTAAAATGTACCGGGATGTACATTTCTGAGGAAGAAGTCAATGGAAAGTTAAGAGGTGGGGAGAGATTTAGCTCTATATACAACACAATCCTCAAAAAACACTCTTAAAATGAGATACTGAAGTCAATTTGGTGCAATGTTAACATCTAGTCTGGTGGTGGGTACACACGTGCCTGCCATGTTCTTTTTGTAAGTTTGATTTACATTATAATAAGAGACAAAAAGAATAAAATGTTCGGAAAATACAGACTGGTATAAAGAAAAAAATTGTTACTTATAATTCTATTGCTCTAACATTTCCACTGCTAACATTCCTATATATTTCCTTTCTTCTTTTTCTATAAACGTAACTGATAGCCCATCATATGCACACGTTTGTATCCTGCTTCTTTCCATTTTAAAAATCCTCACAGCATATTTTTAAAACTGAAATTTCAGGACCAGCAGTTGGCATAATGGTTATGTTGCTGGACTCCCTTGTCGTCAACTGCGGTTCCCAGACTCAGCAGCTTAAACTCATGCTGAGCATGTGTGCATGCGTGCCCAAGATCCCGAGAGGAGAACGGAGGAGAAGGGATTGTGGTGTGGCTATCCCCCCTGGGGGATGATTTCTTGCCGCTTTCTGTATCTCTGTATTTCTCCAGTGAGTACA
>NW_006203500.1:2644830-2647851 GCF_000334495.1 Tupaia belangeri chinensis
CAAGATCCCGAGAGGAGAATGGAGGAGAAGGGATTGCGGCGTGACCATCCTCCCTGGGGGGTGATTTCTCGCTTTCTGTCTCTATGTCTCTCTCTCTCTGTCTGGCGAGCGCACGTGCCCTATAGCAAAAACCTCTTCAAAAAAAATATTAAATTAAATAAAAACGGAAATTTCAGTAATTGCCAAAATTGTTAGACATGTTAGGGGATAATTAATTCTACATTTGAAAATTTTTTTTTTTTTTTTTACACATGAAAAAATTTTTAAAACACTTTCGTGTAAATAAAATGGATTTTAATTTATTTCATACAACTTTTAAAAAATGATTCTTAAGACAGTAGTACTTAGTCTATTCCAATTCGTGTTTTATGGGCCCTAAAACTTCCATCATGAATCCCTATTAAAATGATGGAATTTGTTGAAAAAATGTGATATACTCCCCAGTAAGGCTCTCGAGAATAGAATTTAAATAATATCTACTTCTCCTTATCTATCTGACCAACAATTTTTTGACAAATTTTTGCTATAGGGTGAGTACGCTCACTGGAGACAGAATGAGAGAGAAAGTGAGAAATTATCCCCCCCCCGGGATGGCCATGCCTCAGTCCCCTCTCCTCCATTCTTCCCTTGGGATTTAGGGCATGAACACACACGTGTCTGGCATGAGTTTCAAGTTGCCAGGTCTAGGACTCAAACCACAGTTGACTACATCAGAGTCCAGCAACATAACCATCATGCCATCTGCTGGTCTTCTACATTTGAAATTTTTATCTAAGCCCTAAAACACTCTTATTTGAATCATATCTATCCTGAGTCAGCTCAGGGATGTGAGCTCGGTCATGTGTGTGGCCCCTGCTATAAACATCTGGCTTCCATACAAGGTCTAGGATTTGGGGGCACAGTGAAAGAGAGAAAGAGACAGAGTTAAATCTTTTCCTATCTAGTTCTTAAACAAAGAAAAACACATTTATCCTTAAAGTATATCTTCTTTAATCTGTATTAGAATTCAATAGCTATTTTTCTTTTAAGAGAAGAATCAGCATGTAAAGTTAATTAAGCACAGGATGGGAACCAGCAGTTAGCGTAATGGCTATGTCGCTGGATTCCCACGTAGTCGACCGCGGTTCGTGTCCCGGACCCGGTGGCTTAAAACTCACGCCGGGCGCGTGTGCGTGCGTGCCCAAGATCCCGAGAGGAGAATGGAGGAGAAGGGATTGCGGCGTGACCATCCCCCCTGGGGGGTGATTTCTCGCTTTCTGTCTCTATGTCTCTCTCTGTCTGTCTGGCGAGCGCACGCGTCCTACAGTGAAAATCTCTCAAAAAAAAAATAAAAAATAAAAAAAAATAAAGTTAATTAAGCACAGGAGATGGTGAAATTTTAAAAGGAGGAACATGAAAATAATGACTTTATACATGTGAAGAAATAAGGAGAGTATAAAGGCACTCTCCGTAACCGGAGAGAGAAACCTTTTGGAAATACTCACCAAAGGTTTCATGTCTAGCTTTTTCAGTTGCTTCTTTTATCCTCTGGTCATGAACCTGAGCACTCCAGGCAGCTGGGTTTCCCTGGGAATGCAAAACCAGAGGAGATGAGTTAGAGCCAGGTAATGTTACTCAGTGGGTAACAATTCACCTTACCTTTTCAGGCTTGCCCCACTGTAAACGACATGTGCATATTAAGCCTTTGTATAATTGGATATCTTTGCTTATAGGTGATTCTAAGGCCTGTCCTTTCAACTTTGCTCAGAGCTCTCCCTCCTTTCTTTTAGGTAAGATACTCATCTCCAGAAAACTGCTCCGGCATCACTACCTCCTATGGTTTCCCCTCCCAACCCTTCAATACTGTTCCTCTCCCTCACAGATTCCACTGCATTTTATCTTTAAATTATTATTATCTAGTTTTGCTATAGTGCATGAACTCACTGCCAGAAAGATAAAGAGAGGAAGAGAGAGAAAAGGAAAGCAAATCAACTCTGGTGGGGGGATAGCCATGTCGCAATCCCTTTACACTGGCACCCAAGCACACATGTGAGCTTGTTTTTCAAGCTCCCCATCAGAGACTGTGGGTTGTGGGATCCAGTGGCCTCAAATTCCACACCTCCTTCTCGATCCTCCATTGCATTTAACGCATTTAACTTTTAAAAATTTTATTTATTATTTTTTAGTTTTTGCTATAGGGCATGTGTGCTTACAATAGAGAGACAGACAGTGAGGGTGAGAGAGAGAGATTGAGAGAGGGAAAGTGAGAAAGAAAGCCACCAGGTCCAGGACTGTAACCACAGTGGACCATATGGGAGTCTCGGGCCTTAACCACCAGCCACAATGCGTTTTAATGCCTCTCTCTCCACCGGATCTTAAGCTCTGCAAGGTCCCAGACTGCCTCACTGGCATCTGCTAGAACCGGCAGGACCTGGGCCCGCCGCGGTGGAGGAGCGCGCCGACGGAACCGCGGGCGGAGTAGAACTCTGGCTGAGGGAGGTCAGCCGAGTTCTGGTCTCGGTTCCGCCACCGGCTGCGGCCAGCCCCCTGCCCGATCCTCGGCCAAGAGAGCCGCGCGCTGGGCCTATTACGGCCTCCCGGGTCTCCTTGCAGCGCTCGCGTCCTCTCTCTGCCCGCTCTGCTCCTGGCAGCTCCCCGCCTGCCGCGGGCCTCACCCCGATGATCCGGTTCCTGGCGTTAAAGACCCGGTTCTGGCGGCACAGCTCGGCGTGTCTCCTCTTGGCCAGGCCGGCGTCCTGCGCCAGGTCCTTGGGCAGCACCGCCTCCATGGCTCTGGGAAGCGACAGGAACGTGAGGGCTCTCAGGGCGCGGGCCGGGACGCTGCGGCGCGGGGCTGTCGGGCTTTAGCAGCGGAGAACCGAGTTGCCCCGGAAACGTCAACCGCTCGGGTTGCCGAGGAACGGCGGCGCGCGCGCCCGGCCAGCTCTCGTCTCGCGATACTTGGTAAAGCCCTTCCCGCGCTTTTCTCGTCGGCGCGGGGGGACGCGGCTGAGGCACCGAGGGCGCCGCCATGGGCCGTCT
>NW_006203500.1:2653918-2655868 GCF_000334495.1 Tupaia belangeri chinensis
GTGTCCCTCCAGGAGTTTCACCTGCATCATCGGCCCCAACGGCTCCGGTAATGCTGCCCCCGCCACGCTCCGCCCGAGGGGGTGCGAGGGCACTGCGGGCGCCGGCAGCCCCCGGCCTTCGCCTCCGACCCGGCCCAGCGTCCTGCGGGCCCGGCCTGGCCCAGCTTCGCCTCCGACCCGGCCCAGCGTCCTGAGGGCCCGGCCTGACCCAGCTCCGCTTCCTGAAGCTCCCAGCCCTACCCTCACCCCAGCCCACCCCGGCCACCTCGGCCGACCCAGCCCCGCGTCCTGAGGGCCCGGCCCCGCCCCGCGTCCTGGGGGCCCAGCCCCCCACCCGGCTCCGCTTCCTGAAGCCCCAGCCCGACCCTCACCCCGACCCTCACCCCGGCCTATCCCGGCCCACCTCACCCGACCCGGCCCCCTGTCCTGAGGGCCCGGCCCGACCCTCACCCCGGCCCACCTCGGCCCAAGCTTCAGCCCTACCCTCACCCCCAGCCCACCTCGGCCTGACCCTGGTCCTTCACCCCCAACCCTGAGTCCACCCTGGGTCCTCTTCCTCTTTGCTCTTGTTCCTCCTACCCTGTGGACTTATGTCCTCAGTTGAAGACGCCTGTCCTCTGCTGTCCAAAGATTTAAGTGGCTGGAGCTATTGAGGAGGAAGTTGGTTCTTGGGAGCCTGAACAACCACCAGGGTCCAAGACACCTTTGACCCGGGAAAATAGTGACAATGACCCTTTTCATTAAGGTTTTACTAAGTCCCTGGTCCCATTTGTTTATCCCTAACAAATGGGCATCATCCCTATTTTATAGTTTAAGAAACTGACCATTCAAAGAGGCTGATTAACTTGCCAAGGTCACCCAGTTAGTGGCAGAGCCTGGACGTGAATCCAAGCCTGGCCAGAAGTCCCACCGCATAGTGAAGGGAAACCAGAGAAGGAATGACTTGAGCAGGTGGAGTGGGGCCTAAAATGACAGTCCTTCAAGATTGTCCCTAACACATGCCTCTTCCTGGTGCTCTCAGCTCAGAAACCAGACAGGAGTTGAGAGTTAACTGTTGCCTCTGTGCACCAATTTGACAAACATGAATGGAACACTTAAAATATGTACTTTCCTAACACGCGAAACCTGGAGTATAATTATGGTAGAACCAATGTGAAGTTTCTGTTGCCCTGCGGAAATAGCTGTTTAAATGTGCTCTTTTACACTTAGTACATGTGAAACTATCAGAACTTAGAAATACATATTTGATGGTTTCCTTGCCTTTTCATTCACACTTTATTCTGTTACTGGAAAGACCGAGAAAAGGTGTTTATTATAAGCATTCAGTACTCTTAGCCTAGCTAACCTTCTCCACTCATAGGTCAAGAGGCCACTGGACCCATAACCAGTTAGTTTTAACTGGTGATTATGTGAAGGGTTGCTCAGTTTTTTATTTATTTGGGTCATCTGAAAAGTCATCATGCATTTTTGCATAGAAAAACAGAACAATACATTATTACCATCTCCCCTAGAGGATGATTTCTCACTTTCTGTCTCTGGTGAGTGCACACACCCTATAGCAAAAAATCTCTCTTTAAAAAAACAAAAACCCCAAATCAGGACCAGCAGATGGCATAATGGCTACGACGTTGGACTCCCATGTAGTCAACCGCAGTTTGAGTCCTGGACCCAGTGGCTTAAACTCACGCCAAGGCATTTTATCATTAAGAATGACTATCTTGGGCCATTCGGTGACGTGGTAATTAAAGTGGCTGAATCCCACAGGACTGTGTGGTTTGAGAACCAGAAAACACACTAGGCACATGTGTGTGCATGCCCAAGATCCCGAGAGGAGAATGAAGGAGAAGGGATTGCGTTGTGGCCATCATCCCTGGTGGTGATTTCTTGCTTTCTGTCTCTTTCGGACGAGCGCACGTGCTCTATGGCAAACCCCCCCCCCAAAAAAAAAAT
>NW_006203500.1:2655919-2662581 GCF_000334495.1 Tupaia belangeri chinensis
GGGAAAGAAATGCCTGAACCTCTCCATTTCCTCAGACTGTTACTCTGTGTTTCTTTTCATTATAGGACAACCACACTCTTTGAAATAATTGTCTGTAGTTCCTTTCTCTTCTCAACCTTTTTGACTCAATTCTCAGTATCAAATTCCACTAAAATGGTATTTATTGAGATTCCTGTCAACCTACCATTCCCTGTTAGCTCTTATGTATCCCACCTTGCATGGCCCCCCACCCCCACTATCCTACCATGGGACCTAATCATGCTACAATTTTTTTTTGTACCAGAGGACTCATGAACTCTGACAAAAGAAGGAAAACACACCTCAATGGGGTGCAGTCACATTGCAAATCTTCCTCCATTTCTTCTGTAGGGATTTGGGGGATACATGAACACTTGACTGGCATGATTTTCAAGCCACAGGACCTGACTCAAACCAGTCATTTGGGATCTGGCTCCTTTGACCACTAGACTACAGGGCCAGCCTAGCTGCAGTCCTTTTTCTTCCAGTGCTCTGTCTCATCAGGATCCTGGGCACAAATGCGTACCTAATGCTCAAACCCTGGCCAGCCGTGTGGAATCCAGCTTCCTCTGTGCAGTTCTTAATCACTATGCAATGGGTTTGCCCTCATCTTACTTGTAAAAGCTAGTGGACAAGTCTGTACTCATTGTTTTATGACCTTTTCAGTAGCATTTCATTTGTGTAAAATAATTGAATGCCTTCTGTGTGCCACACACTGTTTTACATTATTCGGAATTCATCAGCCAACCGAATGAGTAAAAATCTCTTTCCTTATGGAACTTAAATTCAAGTGCAGGGAGACAGAAAACAAACAAAATATGAAACATGTATGACATCTTGACATCTATGACAATTTGACAACCCAATATTTAGGTCCTGAATTTTAGACCTCTTAATCCTCTCATAGCTGGGTAGAATCAATAGGTGATCTATGTAAAACTTAAGTCATAAGCATTTTGGGAACCAGCAGTTAGCGTAATGGCTATGTCGCTGGACTCCCACGTAGTCGACCGTGGTTTGCGTCCCGGACCCGGTGGCTTAGAACTCACACCGGGCGCGTGTGCATGCGTGCCCAAGATCCCGAGAGGAGAATGGAGGAGAAGGGATTGCGGCGTGACCATTCCCCCTGGGGGGTGATTTCTCGCTTTCTGTCTCTATGTCTCTCTCTGTCTGTTTGGCGAGCGCACGTGCCCTATAGTGAAAATCTCTCAAAAAAAAAAAAAAACTTAAGTCATAAGCATTTTAATGTTCTTGATTTGGTATCCTGATTTCTTTGGCCTGGGCAAGGCTTTTTATCATTAAGAATGCATATTTTGGGCCATTTAGCGACATGGCAGTTAAGGTGGCTGGATCCCACATGACTGTGTGGTTGAGTCCCAGAAAACACACCAGGCACGTGTGTGTGTGTGTGTGTGCGTGTGTGCCCCAAATCCCAAAAGGGGTGTGAAATGCAGAAGAAGGGATTATGGCATGACCATCCCATATGGGGGATACTTTCTCAATTTTTCTCTCTGTCTCTATCTCTCTGGTGAGTGCATGTAGCTTCTGGATGTTTTTTTAAAAAGAAGGATGAGCTTTTCCTCTTTTCTTCCCCAGGAAAATCTAATGTAATGGATGCGCTTAGTTTTGTTATGGGAGAGAAAACAGCTAATTTAAGAGTTAAAAATATTCAAGAGCTTATTCATGGAGCACATATTGGAAAACCTGTTTCTTCTTCTGCAAGTGTAAAAATTGTGTATATGGAAGGAAGTGGAGAAGAGAAAACATTTACAAGGATTATCCGAGGTACCTTTTTTATTTTTGGTAGTTTTCTGCTTTTAAGTCAAGGGTTAATTCAGGTTGCTCTTTCTTTGAGGGATTTTTTTTCTCCCCATTGGCACAGTGAACAAGAAATCTTTTCTGCTCTTTGGTAGCAAATCTCAGAAGCAAATAACAAACTGGTATGAGTCTCCACTACCACATCTATAAGCAGATATCTTTGTTCATATCCTTCTATTGACAAATAGCATTTTGTCTGGATATCTGATTAAGATGAAGAAGGGAGCCTATTTTGAAGACAGAGAAGTCATAAAAGTTCCTAAGGTTCTTTGTTTATCTGGTTTCTTAGTGATAAACTAATTGTATGCTTATTTTTAGCTTATGTAGATAGTTTTATTCCACCCAAAAGCAACATGAATGAAATGTTGTAGTATATTCTGTGGTTTATTCATGAATTTTGTTTCCTGAATAAATGAGGCTGAAAGTTGTTTATATATATATTTTTATCTTATGCTAGGATTTTATAGAGTCTCTATAAATAGATATTTTTTATTTTGCTTTTTGTTGTTGCTGTTGTTTTCCTTCTGGTTTACTAGAACATTTCTAAGGTATAAATCCTATCTTAATAACCTCTCACCCAAACTCAGTCATAGATTATTTTAGAAGTACTTATTATTGTGTACTTATATGCTGATGTATAATTTTAAGTATTTCAGTGCTGTGTTACCCAGATAAAGTCATTGGCTAATCTCTCTCTCTCTCTCTCTCTCTCTCTCAAAAATCTCCATACCAGTAAGGATTACCCTGTCTACTCTATTTAAAATTGCAATTGCTGGGACCAGCAGATGGTGTAATGGCTATGTTGTTGGACTCCCATGTGGTTGACCGTGGTTTGAGTCTCAGACCCAGTGGTTTAAACTCACGCTGGGCATGTGTGTGTGTACACGCACAAGATCCCTAGAGGAGAATGGAGGAGAAGGGATTGTGGTGTGGCCATCCCCCCAGGGGGTTGATTTCTTGCTTTCTGTCTCTCTGTCTCTCTATCTTTCTGGTGAGTGTACACGCCCTATAGCAAAAACCTCTCCAAAAATTTGACCAGCAAGAGACACAGAGAGAGAGAGAGAAAGAGAAAATGAAAAAGCAAGCCACCAGGTCCAGGACTCAAACCACGGTTAGCCATGTGGGAGTGGCCAGCGCCTTTAACCATCATGCCACCCGATGGTGTCGTTATCTCTTTTTTTACTCCTTAGCGCTTACCATCTTTTTCCTACACTATTATACATGCATATTTTGTTTTTTGTCTGTCTTCCTCACTAGGATATTAGCTCCTAGAGATGAGAGGTTGTCTGTCTACCACCGTATAATAACTCCTAGCATATAATGGACACACAATATCTTCTGAGTAAATGCATTTAAAACAAGTATATTATTATATAGCTGGTCATTTCAAGAAGGGAAAGTTTTGTTTTTTTTTTTTACTTCTAGAGGCCACATGCACTCATCAAAGAGAGACAGAAGGGAAGAGAAAAGATCCTCTAAATGGATGTAGTAACAATGCAGTTCCTTATCCATTTCTCCATCCTGCAACAATTTTGGTACACATACTTGGCTTGTTTTTCAAGTCATGGGAAATGTGATTCACCCTATGGTCAGCCATATGGGATCCAACTCCTTTAACCACTAGCTTATAGAGCCAACTGAATAAGGGGAAAAAAGTGTATTAAACTTTCAATGACTATTGAGACATATGTGATATGTATATTTCCCGTTATAGTGTCTATTCTTTTATTTTAGGGGGATGCTCAGAATTTCATTTTGATGATAATCCTGTGAGTCGTTCTGCTTACATAGCAGAATTGGAAAAGATAGGCATAATAGTAAAAGCACAAAACTGTCTAGTGTTTCAGGTAAGTAGCTATAGTAGTTTGATTCACAGTTTTGAAAACTACATTACTGTATTTTACATGTTGGTGTGCTTTACTCTTTTTCAAAGGGAACTGTAGAGTCAATTTCAATGAAAAAACCTAGAGAAAGAACCCAGTTTTTTGAGGAAATCAGCACTTCAAGAGAGCTTATAGGAGAATATGAGGAAAAGAAAAGAAAGTTACAAAAAGCTGAAGAGGATGCCCAGTTTAATTTTAACAAGAAAAAAAACGTAGCCGCAGAGCGCAAACATGCCAAATTAGAGAAAGAAGAGGTAAGATACCATGAAAATATAACCAATTAAGTGTTAGACATAGGAACTTTCTCTTAAAATTGCTAGATACTGACTTGAGCTTATCAAGAAGATTCCTATAATAATTTAAGACAAAGCCCAATATTCACTAAAGATAAACTTTTTGATATTTCTTCCACTGTTTGGATTTTCCTTCCCAAATAGGCAAGACAGCCTGAACTACAAAAATGTCTGATTTTTCTCAACTAAAACTAGCGTGAGGGACCAACAGATGGTGTAATGGTTACACCACTGGACTCCCACGTGGTGGGCCACAGTTCAAGTCCCAGACCCAGTGACTTAAACTCATGCAAGGTGTGTGTGTGTACGCATGTGTGCACCCAAAATCCTGAAAGGAGAGTGGAGAAGGGATTGTGGTGTGGCCATCCTCTTTGGGGGGTGATTTCTCGCTTTTTGTCTCTCTCTGTTTCTCCAGGGAGCGCATGTGCCCTATAGCAAAAATGACTCCTTAAACTATAGCAAAAAAGACTCCTTAAAAAAAAAAACAAAAAAACTAGCATGAGTGGTTTGTTTTATGTAGCCAAGGCTCTCAAACTTTTGGATCTTGACCCCTTTAAACTCTTTTTAGAGACACTTTTTGTTACAAGGAGCATGTGTTCACTGGAGAGACAGACAGAAAGCAAGAGTGGACCAGCAGTTGGCGTAATGGCTATGTTACCAGACTCCCATGTAGCTGACCACAGTTTGAATCCTGGACCCGGTAGCTTAAACTCATGCTGGGCACGTGTGCATGCATGCCCAAGATCCCGAGAGGAGAAGGGATTGCAGTGTGGCCATCCCCACTAGAGGGTGATTTTTTGCTTTCTGTCTACCTGTCTCTCTCTCTCTGTCTTTCTGGCAAGCACATGCACCCTATAGCAAAAACCTCCCCCCCCCAAAAAAAAAAGGAAGGAAAAGAAAAGAAAAAAAAAAGAAGAAAAGTAAGAAATCACCCCCAGGGGGAATGGTTATGCCACAATCCCTTCTCCTCCAGTCTTTTCTCAGGATTTTGGGCACTCATGCACACATACCTGGAGTAAGTTTTAAGCCACCAGGTCCAGGACTCGAACTACGGTTGACTATGTAGGAGTCCAGTGATGTAACCATTATGCCACCTGTTGGTCCCAATCCCTTTAAACTCCTAAAAGTTATTGTGGACCCCACAGAATTTTGTTATATGGGTTATATTTACCAACATTTATTATATTTGAAATTATTGCTAGAAATTTTGAAATATATTTTGCATTGACCCATGGCCTAATAGTTAATGGTGGCCAGTTCCCATATGACTGACCAGGTGGTTTGAGTCCTGGCCTCAGTGGCTTGATAAATACCTTGGGCATGTATGTGCATGCCCCAAATTCTAGTGGGGTGGAAAAATGGAAGACAAGGAATTGCAGTGTGACCACAGTCTGTTAGGTGGTGCTTTCTCCCTGTCTGTCTGTCTGTCTCTAGGGAGCGCAAACTCATGACAGGCATGTGTGCGTGCATGCACAAGAGGAGAATGGAGGAAAAGGGATTGCGACATGGCCATCCACCCTGGGCAGTGATTTCTCGCTTTCTGTCTCTCTGTCTGTCTCTGCCTTTCTGGTGAACGCACGTGCCCTATAGCAAAAACCTCTCCAAAAATAAATAAATAAATAAAATAGATAAAAATAAATAAATAAAAAGGAAGACTTAGTACTATTACGAAAATATTTTTGCCCTGGGTACTCTCTAAAGTCTTTCAGGGGTCCCTAGGAGGTCATGACCACTCTATGCAGATGCCATTCTGTGGTATTTTCCTCTTTCTAGGTAACTGTATGCCACCATTTTGTATGGCTGGTACTCTCATTTGGATCTTCATTAAAAGGCCATTTTTCTCAAGCAGACCTTTATGGTCCACGAACTAGTCTAAATTAGCACCCCTTCCCTTTTTATCACAGAACCCTTTTGTAGTGTATATTGCTATACAAAATTATCTTATTACTTGTTTGCTTGTTTATTTAGATTCTTCTCCCTCTCCCTCCAATGCTGGAGGAATATAAGTTTATAAGAGCAGAGGTGGTCTGCCTTATTCTCTACTATATTTCTAGCACATAGGACAGGACACCGCACATAATAGACACTCAATAAATATTTGAAAAAATAAATGAAAGGTGGATGTATTCCTTATTAGTGATGTTTCTTTGTTTCTTCATAGTTTTAAATGTTTATGTATGTCCTTGGTTTTGTTTGTGGAAAGCAGTGGTGACAGTGAGACTGAGAGTCACAATTTGCTGAAATAGCTTACAGTATTACAGAACTTTAAACGTTATGAGAATACATGGGACCAGCAGTTGGCATAATGGCTGTGTTGCCGGACTCCCATATAATCGACCGCGGTTTGAGTCCTGGACCCGGTGGCTTAAAACTCACGCCGGGTGCGTGTGCGTGCGTGTCTAAGATCCTGAGAAGAGAATGGAGGAGAAGGGATTGCAGTGTGGCTATCCCCCCTGGAGGGTGATTTCTCACTTTCTGTCTCTCTGTCTTTCTGGCAAGCACATGTGCCCTATAGCAAAAACCTCTCAAAAAAAAAAAAAAAAATTATGAGAATACAGTAATTCAACTTTTTAAAAAAAAAATAAATCCACTTTTGGGACCAGCAGTTAGCATAATGACTATGTTGCTGGACTCCCACGTAGTCGACTGC
>NW_006203500.1:2662711-2675691 GCF_000334495.1 Tupaia belangeri chinensis
TGGCGGGCCCCCGCCCCCTCTGAGAAAAAAACCTCCCCAAAAAAAAAAAAAAAAAAAACACTTTAATTTACTTTTCATTAGTTTAAATCCTTAAGGGATACAGCACGTGGATTCTATATCCATGGGTTTGAGACCCTGATTATAGCCAGCAGAAGTAACTGTAGGTTGGCTAGTCAGTGGTTTGGAGGTTAAGATAATGGGCTCCCACATGGCTGACTGTGACTTGAAATCCTGAGAGGAGAATAGAGATGAAAGGATTGCACCATCCCTCCTTGGGAGGTGCTTTCTCACTTTCCTTCTCTATGTCTCTGTGTGTCTCCAGTGAACACATGTGCCCTATAACCCTCCCCCCCCACCAAAAATATATAAAAAGGCTGTGGACCACAGCCTTCCAGGCATAGTTGCCTTTTAGAAGTTCTATTCCCAGCAGGCTTCCACAGACTCCAAGATAGCAGAAAGGGCCTTTCTAGATTTTTTAAGTAGCCTGGTAATCATCGTTTGCCTGTTTCTTAGAATACTTCATTTTTTAGGAGCTTTCCTCTTGAGGTAGTCCATTCCTTTATTAGGGCAAATGTTTTTTTTTTGGAGAGGTTTTCGCTATAGGGCGCATGCGCTCGCCAGACAGAGAGAGACATAGAGACAGAAAGCGAAAAATCACCCCCCAGGGGGGATGGTCACGCCGCAATCCCTTCTCCTCCATTCTCCTCCCTGGATCTTGGGCACGCACGCACACGCGCCCGCCGTGAGTTCTAAGCCACCGGGTCCGGGACGCGAACCGCAGTCGACTACGTGGGAGTCCAGCGACAGCCATTACGCTAACTGCTGGTTCCCTATTAGGGCAAATGTTAAAGAGACTTCTTTTCACGTATACTTAAGAACCATCACAGTCTGTTAGTCCTGTTGGAGTTGTCTTGATAGGAAAATTGCTTCCTGTAGCAGAACCTTGACCTGGAATCAATTGAATTTAAATTTCCTAGGCACCTTATAAGTTATATTGTGCTCTCCCATCATTTATAAGTGAGGAGCTGATGGACTTGTCTAACTCACAGACCAAGAAAGAAATGGGACTAGAACCCAAGTTAGCAAATGCCACTTTATTTTTACTACCATAGATTTGAGTGCATAAATACAAAATTATTTAGTTTTACTGGTCTATTTTAGAAATATATTCAGAAACTATCTTCAAATAATGCTGTTTTTGCCAAGAGTACTGTTTCCTAATGATGTAATAAAAAATTCAGTAGGGATTATCTGTTGGTACAATAGTTGGCATTTTTAAAAGATAAGCTTAAATATAGTCCTTTTAAACAACTGTTGAATTGTATTGTTTTTTAGGCAGAACGTTACCAGAGTCTCCTTGAAGAACTGAAAATAAATAAGATACAATTGCAGCTTTTCCAACTATATCATAATGAGAAGAAAATTCATTTTCTGAACACTGAGTTAGAACATGTGAACAGGAATTTAAATGACATGAAAGAATCTCTTTCTCAGCATGAAAACATAGTTAAAGCCAAGAAAAAGGAACATGGAGTACTAACTAGACAATTACAACAAACAGAAAAAGAATTAAAGTGAGTTTTTAAAACCAGTACTAGTTGGGTTTTATGTAGATTGAGAAAAAGAAAAGTGATCCTTTGAAAAATTCACTTTTTAAAATAAGCTTTTATTGAGCTGACCCTATAGCCTAGTGGTTCAGTGAGCCAGATCCCATGTGGTCAACTGCAGTTCGAATCCTGGTTCCAAAAGCTTGAAAAACATAACAGGTGCTTTGTGTGCTTGCCTAGAATCCCAACAGGATGGAGAAATAGAAAAAAAGATAGCAGCATGACCACACTACATTGAGGGTTACTCTCTCCCTTTCTCTTTCTCTGTGTTTCTCTCTGGTGAGCACATATACCCTCTAACAATGAAAAAAACTTAAATAAATAAATGAAATAAGCTTGGGAACCAGCGTAATGGCTGTGTCACTGGACTCCCACGTAGTTGACTGCGGTTCACATCCCAGACCTGGTGGCTTAAAACTCACACCGGGCACATGTGCGTGCGTGCCCAAAATCCCGAGAGGAGAATGGAGGAGAAGGAATTGTGGTGTGACCATCCCCTCTTGGGGGTGATTTCTCACTTTTTGTCTCTCTGTCTCTTGTCTGTCTGGCGAGAGCACACGCCCTATAGTGAAAACCTTTCCAAAAATATTAAAATGAAATAAGCTTTAATTTTGGAATGCTTCTTGCCATACAGAAAGATTTATAAAAATAGAACAGAACTTTCTTATATTTTCCAGTTTCAACTATTATTTATATTAATATGATAGATTCATCATAATTAATAAACTAATATTGATATATATTAAATACATCTCATACTTTATTCATTTTTTTCTCAGTTTTTGCCTACTGTCCTTTTTCTCATCCAGCATACCATATTATATTTAGTTGTTTGTCTCCTTAGGTTCCTCTTGGCTATATCAGTTTCTTAGGCTTCCTTAATTTTGACAAACTTAGCAGTTTTGAAGCATATTTATTATTTTTTGGGTAAAATGTCTCTCAATTAGGATTTGTCTGATAAATTTTCTCTTAATTAGACTGGGGCTATGGGAGGAATATCACAGAAGTAAAATGTTCTCAAATCAGGTGTCAACATATGTATGACATATCCTGTACTGTGTATTATCACCATGCTATCACTGTTGATATTGACCTTGATTATCTGATTGAAATAGTGTTTTTACGTGACTGAAGTATAGATTTTTTCACTATAAAGTTAGTTGTTTTCCCATTTCCATGCTAGAATCTTTGAAAAGACATCACTCGCATAGTCCACACTTATGAGTGGAGAATTATCTTTCACTTTGAAGGCAAAGTAGCTGCCTAATTTATTTGAAATTCTACTGTGAAGGAGTTTTATCTCTTCTCCTTATTTATTCAATTATCTATTTACATTAGAATGGATTTATGCATATTTTGTGTTTGGGGCAAAAACAAATATAACATAATTTTGTTAATTAGGATTGTTCAGCTGTGGCCTTTTAGAACTCTGATTTGGCTCCTGTGTTCCTTTGTCATAGCCTCATCATTGTGTCTTTTTTTTTTTTCCCCAAGCACTTTCTCACTTTCTGGCACTGCAAAATGATCCAGGCTCATTCATTCATTCATTTAAACTTTATTGCCAGAGGGTGTATGCACTCACCAGAGATAAAGTAACCCCCATTTTCCTCCATTCCTCCTGTCCATAAGAATATTGGGCATGTGCACACATGGCCCAACATGTTTTTCAAGCCTCCAGAGCCAGGATTCATGCCACAGTTGGCCAGGTGAGACCCAGCTCTCTTAACCACTGGGTTGATCTTTCTCTCTTTTTCTTTCTCACTCCCTTGAACAAGAGAGAGACACCAACAGTATCCTCAACAGTATCTTAATACTGCACTTTGCCCCCAGCCTTAAGCCATCTGATCATGGGCAAGTGCATTCCTACCATACTAGAAACCTTTCCTGTGGATTTGTTTTTGAAGAGCACTGTGTTTTATCTCTGCTCCACAGTCTGACTCCTCTAGGCTCATCTTATATGAACCAGTTCTATAATCAGCCTGCCCCAGTTGATCAGTCTGTCCCCGTTCTAGAAGCAATCATTTCTCCAAGAAGCCCCCATTTCTTGCACTGGAGAATGGTATTAGGAACCAACATCTAGGTGTTAGGTATACTCATCACTACTGGGTGTGGTTTGCCTCTAGAACTAGGAAATATATGCATGTATGCTACCTTTTCTTTTTTTTTTTTTTTTAAGAGATTTTCACTGTAGGGCGCGTGCGCTCACCAGACAGACAGAGAGAGACATAGAGACAGAAAGCGAGAAATCACCCCCCAGGGGGTTGGTCACACCGCAATCCCTTCTCCTCCATTCTCCTCTCGGGATCTTGGGCACGCACGCACACGTGCCCGGCGTGAATTTTAAGCCACCGGGATCGGGACACGAACCGCGGTCGACTACGTGGGAGTCCAGCGACATAGCCATTACTCTAACTGCTGGTTCCCACCTTTTCTTTTTTTTAAAGAGAGGTTTTTGGTATAGGGCATGTGCACTCACCAGAGAAACAGAGAGAAAGTGAGAAATCATCACTCCCCCTCCCAGAGAGGTTGGCCATGCCACATTTCCTTCTCCTCCATTCTCCTGGGATTTTGGGCATGCACGCACATGAACCTGGTGTGAGTTTCAAGCCACCAGGTCGAGGACTCAAACCGCTGGCAACCATGTGGGAGTCGAGCAATGTAACCATTATGCCATGTGCTGGTCCCTGTATGCTAACTCTTAATGTGTGCTAAGTCTTACATATACACATACCTATAAACATTTGTATATGTAACTACCTGTATCTATATTAAGCTAAGCATGAGTTCATATTGATTCTCCTAACTCTTAATTCATCACTACCGTCCATTCTAGCCTTCTTTTACTTATGTATAACCTCCCATTTCAGCAGCAAAAATCTAGCTTCTACCATCTACTATTTGCTTAATTGTTCAACTCCAATAATCACATATAGCAGTGTCAGAATTGCTAACCTGTGCCCCATGGGAAGCGGTATAACTAGAGTACAGTGGTTACATTAGGTGGGCACTTTTCGCTTCCACTTTAATAAGATTGTTTCATAGAATTATAGTATATGGCTCCAGTATTGTGCATCAGTGCCCCTACTGGCTGCAACAGTATGGCTGGGCCAAGTTCTATAGGTTTTAATAATTTTATAGTGTCATGTGCTCACTATTACAGCCTCATACTGAGTAGTTAAACCACTCTTTAAAAATGGCCCCTATGGACCAGCGGATGGTGTAATGGTTACATCACTGGACTCCCATGTAGTTGACTGTGGTTCGAGTCCCAGACCTGGTGGCTTAAAACTCATGCTAGGCACATGTGTGTACATGCCCAAAATTCTGAGAAGAGAATGGAAGAGAAGAGATTGCAACATGGCCATCTCCCCAGGGAGTAATTTCTCACTTTCTGTCTCTCTGTCTCTGGCAAGCACATGAGCCCTATAGCAAAAATCTGTCTTAAGAAAAAAAAAAAAGGCCCCAATGCTTCATCTTTCTGCTTACCCTAACACTTTCCTCTGACAACTAATGATCTGCTTGCAGTCTCTGAAAGTTGGTTTTTGGTTTTTAGTTTATTTTTGAATACGATGTGATCAAAAGAACTTCCTTTTGTATAATAAAAAAATCATTAGAGGAAACTTTTTATTTTTCCTTTTTAGATCTCTTGAAGCACTTTTAAATCAGAAACGACCTCAGTACATTAAAGCCAAAGAAAACACTTCTTATCACTTCAAGAAATTAGATGTGGCAAAGAAATCAATAAAAGACAGTGAAAAACAGTGTTCTAAACAGGAAGATGACATTAAAGCCTTGGAAACAGAGCTGGTTGATTTAGATGGTGCATGGAAAAGTTTTGAAAAGCAGATTGAGGAAGAAATCTTACATAAAGGGCGAGACATTGAGCTGGAAGCCAGTCAGGTGAAAAAGTCAACATATGGGAAATCTCTTGTTTCTATTGTTTCAGCTTGTTTTACTTAGAAAAACGTAAAGGGTGACCTCTCATAGCCACTAGGTCACCGGGTAGGCCCTAAAGGATGGATATTTTAAGACATTTTCTTCAGAGTATAAATTATGGGGACTTAAATTTCTCAGCCTGTATACAGAATCTAAATTTAATCTTGAGACTATTTTTCTTTTCTAAGATTAGATGGTATGATAACATTTAGGAGTTAAAGTCCTAGAAAATAATTCAGCAAGATTACATGATATAATTTTGTAATAGTAAAAGTTAAGTAATTACCTAAGTTACTTGTTTTTAAGGTAATCATTTTTCCCCCATGAAGATTATAAAACTGAAAAGTCAAATATACATCCCTTTAAAGAGACAGGATCACTTAATTGACAGGAGGGAAATTGATTACTTGAGGGTATTTAAAGTTTGATTAATTAATACCCAAATTAATATACAAGATTTAATTAAAATAAATTAATAATGACTATCAAAAAATATGTAACTAAAATTTTCAAACATTTTTCTCAATTAAAATTTTATCATTTGGGGACCAGCAGTTAGCGTAATGGCTATGTCTCTGGACTCCCCATGTAGTTGACTGCAGTTCAAGTCCTGGACATGGCGGCTTAAACTCACGCTGATCACGTGTGCATGCATGCCCAAGATCCCTAGAGGAGAATGGAGGAAAGGGGATTGCGGCGTGGCCATCCCCACCGAGGGTGATTTCTCGCTTTCTGTCTCTCTGTCTCTGTCTGTCTTTCTGGTGAATACACATGCCTGGTAGCAAAGACCTCTCCAAAAAAAAAGTTATTTCTCTTATTAATTTTATGATAATCTTACATCACAACTCATGTATATACACCAATAAATGAGTATATAAGTAAATATAATTTTCTCTGAATTCTCCTTTCTTTGTACAATTTTTTATCAGACACCTTATCATAGAGTTTGTTTTGAATAACCTATTGCTCTACCTAAACAGTTTTGAATATGGAGGCTTTCATATTATGTTCACATTATTTTACCCAGGGAAGGTGGCCAATATGACCTAATTGATATAAAACAAGCTTTTGATAAGATTGTCTGCTAATACAGGGTATCACACAAAGAATTTCTTCTCATGTCTTTGAGTTAGCAATGTCTCAATGGTGTTTATACAGCTGCATCGTTATAAAGAACTTAAAGAGCAAGTAAGAAAGAAAGTAGCTATAATGACTCAACAGCTGGAAAAACTGCAGTGGGAACAGAAGGCAGAGGAAGGAAGACTGGCATTTGAAAAGAGGAGGCATGGAGAAGTTCAGGTATCTTGCATCATACAGTAATGATTTAGAATTCTTCTCAATGAAATTTTATTCCCTTTTGATTAAGTTTTCAATATATAAGTGGATTTACATCAAACATTAGCAATTAACAATTTTCTGGATTGCCTATTGTGCTGCTTAGTATAATTTAGGTAATTCTTTAAAAGAAATTATTAAAAGGGACCAGCAGATGGCAGAATGGTTACATCGCTGGACTCCCACATGGCTGACTAAGGCTAAGGCCCCAGCCCAGGGGTTTGAAACTCATGCCAAGCATGTGTGCCCAGAGTCCTGAGAATGGAGGAGAAGGGATTGCAATGTGGCCATTCCCCCTGGGGCTGATTTCTTGCTTTCTGTCTCCATCTCTTCGACAAGTGCACGTGCACTATAGCAAAAATCTCTCTTTAAAAAAAAAAAAAAAAGATGGTATTGGGGCCAGCAGGTTGTGTGGTGGTTTAGGCACTGGACTCGACTCCCACATGGTGGCTTGCTTTCTCACTCCCTACCCCCACCCCCTTTTTGGTGAGCGCACATGCCCAGTGGCAATTTTTAAAATAATAATAATAAAATTGAATAAATAATTTTTAAAAAAATGGACAATACCTTTATTCCTGTGTATCTGTGCATCTATAGGGTGATAGGCATGGTCCGAAGACATAATCTCTTTTTGCCTTTGTGTGTGTACACTTGCTGGAAACAGAGGGAAAGTGAGAAATCACCACCACCACCACCCCGGGGGGTTGGCTACACCACAGTCCCTTCTCCTAGGATCTTAGACATGCATTCACACCTGCCTGGTGTGATTTTCAAGCCACTGGGTCTGGGATTCAAACTGCAGTCAGCCATGTGGGAGTCCAGCAACATAACCACTATACCATCTGGTGATCACTTATTCTCTGTTCTTACTTGTACTTTAGTCCAGTAGGGTTAGGAGAAGTGTAGAGAAAGGGGAAAAAAGTATCATGATAGAGGTGAATGCATAGTCATACAAAACATTACGGACATTTAGCCCAAAAGGAACTCAATATTAATATATTGTGAGTAACCCTCAAGGCATGGATATGGTGTTCTGCAGATTTAAGGCAGACTTGGCTTTCAGCATTGCTCTTTACTCAGGGGTATGATTTCAGTAAATAAGTTAATTAACTCCTGTGGGCTTTGATTTTTTTTGTATAGTGAGGATAGGTATGTCTGCCTCAGATGGGCAGGTTGAACAAGAGGAAAGTACGATAATACACCAAGCATCTAGTCTCTCTCTCTTAAGCCTCATGACCTTTTTCTAAAGGCTAAAACTTGAGCTCTACAATGATTATTATAGCACCTTAAATACTACTAGCAATTCACTATGTATTTTGGTGTCTGGGGGCCATCCTGTAAATATGATTACCGTTTCTAATAAGTTATAGTGGGCCAATGATTTGAAATTATATATATTTGATTTTCTAATTTAAATTTGGAATTTAGAGGAAAAACATATTGATTACTTTGTTAGACACTTCACATTTATTAGCTCTTTTATGTCTCACAACCGTCCTGTAGAGGTATTTGTTCTAGTATCCAGATGAAGAAACTGAGGGATGAAATTTCAAAAAGAAATAGATCTCTAGAAATAGGTCTGACATGTTCAAGAAGTAACCATAATAATATCATGTAGTCTGTGTTTGTATATACTGTGTGCCAAGCACTGATGTAAACCTAATTTAGTCAATCCTCCAACAACCTTAAGAGATTATATTATCACTGTAGTTTCTCATCCTACTACTGCCTTGGTGAAGTATAGTCACAGCTTTAAATACCATCTGCTACTGATTCCCAAATTTATATCTCTAACTCAGTACATCTAAACTTCAACCTCATAATAGATAGCCACTGCTTCCTCAGTATCTTCATTTTGGATGTTCAGTAGACATCTGAAACTTAAGTTCCAAGACCAGCAGATGGCATAGTAGTTACATTGCTGGACTCCAACATAGCCAACTGTGGTTCGATTCCCGGACCAAGTGCCTTGAAACTCATGCCAGATGCATGTGCGTGCATGCCCAAACTCACGAGAGAATGGAGGAGAAGGGATTGCAGGATGGCCATCCCCCGAGGGGTGATTTCTTGCGTTCTATCTCTCTCTATTTCTGACATGTGCATACACCCTATTGCAAAAATCTCTCAAGAGCAAAAACAAACAAACGGACAAAAACCTTAAGTTCCAAACCTAAACCCAAATATGCTCCAAACCTAGTCTTTCCTATCTCAGGAGATGCCAATTCAGTCTTACTAGTTTTTCAGTCCAAATTTGTGTAGTTCAACTTTGACTCTTTTAGGAAATTTTGTTGGCTCTGCCTTTAAAATATGACAAGAATCTGATCCTTTCTCTTCATTTCTATTGCTACCATGCTGATCCAAATCACCATCTTAATTTTGAGTTGAGATTAATATAAGCCACTAGGTTTCTCATTTTTTTTTTGTTTGTTTAATTAGTTAGGTTTCTCTGCTTCTAACCTTGACTCCTACACAGTAGTCAGCATAGCAGCCCTTAAATCAAATTATGAAACTTGTCTTTTTTTAAATCTCTAGGGGTTTCTTGTCACACTTAAAATTAAATGAAAGTCCTCGAGTGACCTACATAGACCTACCTGATATTCTCACCTCTCCCCTCCCATTTAATGCTTATACCACCTTTTCCTATTTTCTCTCTTGTTCTCTGTTATCTGGCTGTACTAGCTTCCTGGAACATGTATATGTTTCTTCCACAGGTCCTTTGCACTATTTGTTCCTCTGCCTGGAACTCTGTCCATATTTCTTAAGTTCCTTGCTTCTTACAGGGCTTTGCTCATATGCTACCTTCTCAGTGAGGCCTACCCTAACTGCCCTCTTTAAATTTGTAGTCCCCTCTGCATTTTCTTCTATTTTTCCCATAGCATTAATCTCTGTCTTTTAAAAAAGGTTTTCTAAATAAGCTTCTAATTTTGTATTCATCTTGTTGCTATAAAGAATGTTGAGGGACCAGCATTTAGCGTAATGGCTATGTTGCTGGACTCCCATGTAGTCGACTGTGGTTTGCGTCCCCGACCCGGTGGCTTAAAACCCATGCCAGGCGCGTGAACATGGCCCTGCAGACACCTTGATTTCAGACTTCTGTTCTCCAGAACTGCAACAGTACAAATATCTGTGGTTTTAAGCCACCAAGTTTGTGGCATTTTGTCATTATATAGCCCTAGGAAAGTAAAAGAGATGATAACTAAACAAAAACCACAGAATTTGGTTCGATAAGTCTGCCAGTCATGCAGCTCCACCAGAGTGCTCTCATCCTGAATGAAGGATGGAAGACCTATTTTTTGTTTGGTTGCTTTTTCTTTTGTTTTCTTGGCAGTTTATATAAAACTGGCTTTCAGAAAAATTTGATTCCAAATATTTGGAACCATTATTTGCCATCTCTGATGGTATTTATGGCTCAACATTCTTTTTTGGAGAGGTTTTTGCTATAGGGCACGTGCGCTTGCCACACAGACAGAGAGAGACAGAGAGACAGAAAGTGAGAAATCACCCCACAGGGGGAATGGCCATGCTGCAATCCCTTCTCCTCTGTTTTCCTCTCAGGATCTTGGGACACACAATGTTTGTTTAGTGATTTTTGTGTGTGTGTGTAATCAGTCAGTAAACCAGAATAGTTATCTCCATGGAATATGTTTGTCCTTTTCCACTTGAAAACTGTGATATTTTTCTGGTATTTTATACTGAAAAAGAATTGTGTTTTTACTTTCATACTCTCCTAGTTTTAGACCATCTAGTAATGATCTAAAGAGATGATCTTGCTATAGTTCATAGGATGAATTTGATGGGGAAAAGATTAAAAACATAAAACTAGTTGGAGGCTACCCTAGTATTTGAATTTAATGATAAAGTGGATAGAGGAAGACTTTTGTGAAGTCCTCCCCCCAACAGTTGTGCCTATTAGTTGCCCTGTAGTAGGTGCCTAAATTGTGACTAAACCACTGTACTGTCTCTCCTACCAAACATTAAGGACTCTATCCTATTTATTATTTTATCTCTAGTTTCTATTGCATGTTAGCCAGTGAGTAAATATTTATCAAATTAATTAGTTTGAAGGATAGATGAGAACTGTATAGATATTTGAAAATAATTCCCTTGAAGTTTTAAGTGAAATCACTGGAGAGCAAATATCTAGCAAATGGTAGAGATGGGATTTGAACCCTGATCTGTGTAACTTCAAAACTCTATACCAGACTGACTTTTCCAAATTAAAATGTGCTCTCATAACTATTTTATATAATTATATATTTTCATTTCAAATTTATAACAGCTTATATTCTAGCCATGTAATTTTATTGGTTTGTAATGGCTGTAATTGATTTTAGATTTCATTTTCTATTTCAGGGAAATCTAAAACAAATAAAAGAACAAATAGAAGATCATAAAAAACGAATAGAAAAGTTGGAGGAGTATACAAAGACATGCATGTAGGTAGAGTTAAAAAAAATTTTCTCGCAGCTTTCTTACATCCAAAGGGCTCTGATGTGTTTCTGTATATTACATGACTGCTCCCACTGTGTTAATAATGTTCTCATTTCTCTATTGATTTTCATTTCATTGTAGGTCATTGAAGATTATACTTAGCTGCAGAAAGCATAATAATTTAGAGTATGCTTATTAAATTTTAAAAGTATACATGTAAAATAGTAGTGAGACATAAACTCCCTTTTGGTATTGATATTTTATAATAAAAATAACGAGTTACATCATGAAAGCTAGTTCAATCTAAGTATTCTACCAATATGGATTTTTTTTAAATTGGCTTTTTTTTTTTTAATTTTATTATCATCATAATCTTCTTTCTATTACACTAGATTACATATAACTTTACATTGACTTCCATTGCTTTTTCAAAAGGGAATGCCATGCATGTCAGTCAATACAGAGATATCAATCTCCCCGCTTTATCATTCAATATCTTTTCCATGCTTTTCCCAATAATTATTATTATAATTTTTTTAAACAATCAATCACTATTTCTCATTTTGCTTATTAAAAAGACTTCACCCATTATGAAATACTTCCCAGACCGGTTCAGTTGAGAATACTATACATGTCATCATCAACAGGTAATAAACCATATCTATTTCTCATTACCATCCTGCCTCTCTATTGTTCACTGCTGTCTTTATCCTCTTCTCCCTCCTTTTTTTTTTTTTATACTTTGTTTTTTATTATAAATTTTTTCTCATCACAACACACATATGAATTTTCCATCCAAAATACACTGTGCATTGGCTCAATCAAGCACATCAACATATATGTTCTCAGCAAATGATTTCCCAATTTTTGTGTCCTGCATACCTTGCCTTTTGTTTTGCCATCCTAGGTTCCCCATCCCCACCCTCTGCCATGTCCCATCTTCCTCCTCCATTGTCCCTGACATTCATGATTGCCCTCAATGGCTTCCGCCCCCCCCCATTCAATTGTTCTACCAATGAACTCAATTAGTCTAAGTATATCCACTAGCTAGCACAGCTGACATATCCTTACACATGTATCCAAATCTGATCCTAGGCATAAACCCCAGGGAGTAGAATGAACATATTATAAAGTAGACCCCAGTTGTGTCCATACAACTCTCTTCAGTCATCAAATGTGCATTTTTTTTTCCTCCTGCTTATTACTTTTTTTATATTAAATTATATTGCCTAACACTCATTCCCTGAGTATCATCACAACACACCAAGTGTAGTTTCCCATCTAGGATAAACTACATAGTGTCTTAATCAAGCATGTCGTCACCAATACTGTTCCATTTCTACTTTCATACATATAAATATGTTTTTTATCCTATGTTTGACCCTCAGCCCTTTCCCCCTCTCCCAATTACTCTATCTCTGCTATAGACAGCTATCCTCCAGAGGGGTCATTGAAAATGCGATACCTGCGAGTAGAGGGAGAGGGGTCACGAGTCCAAAGTTTTTAACAATAGGGAAAATAGATTCCATTCAAGGTTGGATCAAGTGTGGGTCTCGTGCAGTTCCGCAACTGTAGGTGAGTCTCCATGGAATACAGTTTCAGGAAGGCGGTTCTGGCAAGCAGAGTTGACCATCAGTTGATGCGGCACAGCAGCCATCTTGTGGTTAGCAG
>NW_006203500.1:2678531-2704828 GCF_000334495.1 Tupaia belangeri chinensis
CCTCCTGCCGCCGCCGGCTTGGTGGGGGCCCGGGGGGACACGCAGAAGCCCGGAAGGGCCCGCGACGTCCCCCGGCCGGACGCAGCCTTGGCGCCCGGCCCGCCTCCTGCCCTAAATTGGCATTTTTTTTTTAAAGAATTATTTTATTTAACTTTTATTTATTTATTCTTTTTTTTTTTTTTAATTTGACTAGAGAGGGACAGAGTGAGAAAGAGAGAGGGAAAGTGAGAAACCAAGCTGCTGGGTCTGGGACTCAAACCACGGTCAGCCACGTGGGAGTCCAGCGCTTTCAATCACCACGCCACCTGCTGACCCCAAATTGGCATTTTTTTATTGTTAGTTCTTGATGATTGCTCTGGTTTTAGTGATCTATTCCATACCATAAATATGTATACTTTCAATCAACAAAGAATGATTAGAATATTTTTTCCATATTTTCATTAAGTTTATCATATTTTTATCCTTTAAAGATTAATAGATCACTATTTCATTCCCTTGCAATGCTAGACAAGAGGATGTTGTATCTGGTTATTTCTAAATTTGAGGTTGTCTTTTTGCTATGTAATTTGTAATTACATAGGGATTGCTTGAAAGAGAAAAAACAGCAAGAGGAAGCCCTAGTAGATGAAATTGAGAAAACAAAATCAAGAATGTCTGGAGTTAATGAAGAGTTGAATCTTCTTAGAAGTGAATTGCAGAATGCTGGAATTGATAACCATGAAGGAAAACGTCAGCAAAAGAGAGCAGAAGTTCTTGAACACCTTAAAAGACTTTACCCAGATTCTGTGGTAATTAGAATGAATAGTTAATTAAAACAAAAGGCTGAGTTTCCCTGTTCAGTGAAACCAACTTTTTATTTGGTATTAGAGATACGACTATTAGGAAGCAAAATTTTAAATTTTGTGTTTGAAGTTTATATTTAAACATAACAGTAAATAATCAGAATAAAATGCAAATAACATCAAGTATCTATAGATACGTAATCATTGAGAAGAATCCTTGATATAAACACAATATTCAGAGAGTCCAAGTGATGGTCAGTATTATCAAAGAACACCTGTGCCATGGAGCGCCCCCCAGATGAAAGCCCCAAACCTCATATTCTTCATGGTTTCAATATTTTAAAAACATATCTTTTTAGCAGATGTGATTAGCATACTTCTGTTTGCCAAATCTGACTATTTCTAGTATTGCTAGTATATTTCATTCATCAAGATACAGAATCATCTGTTACTTAGGATGCCAGTATTTCCTTTGGTGTTAAGAGTTTGTATATAACACTCTTGTCACTAACATCAGTGTACACTGTGCAGTCATTTTGTGATGGCCTGTCTTCAGCATTTGACACCATTAACCACTTGCCCTATTAGGAAACACCTGTCATGAGCCTCCATGATACCACACTTCCATGGGTTTTCACTGACCACTCTAGCCACCTATCTTCATCTTTTTTATAAAATCATTTTTGACTTATAAGTGTTGATTTTGACTTGTTAATCTTGATAATAACAGAGGAGTAAGTCTGAGTCACAGAATCTCATTCCTAACAAATGAAACATTTCTTAACAAAACAAAAACCACTAGTAAAGCAGACCTACTTTAACAACCACTCTAACCAATGTTGTACATTTCAGAAAATGGTAACAGTTCAGGATTACAAAAAAAAAAAAAGATTGCAGTATATGTTTGTTCTTAACTTTCAGAAGCCAAACTTAGTCACTCCTGAGAATTCTTACCTAGTGTTTCTTAATTTAGTAAGAAGCAAACTCATATGTGTTTGTTTGCTGTTTTTTCTTCTTTTTTTAAGAATTATTTAATTTATTATTATTATTATTATTATTATTAATTTTGATCAAAGAGACAGTGAGAAAGCAAGCTGCCAGGTCTGGAACTCGAGCTGCAGTTGGCCATGTGGCAGTCTAGCGCCTTAACCACCATGCCACCTGCCAACCCCATCCTGTTTTCTAATTGGAGAGAATTAGATTTAAAAACTGATAAAACAGGGAGTGTGAACTTTTAATGCTTTCTGATGGAAATGAAAGCTCTAAGGCTTCTCATTAAATTGAAAGGCCATTTTGAAGCTGTTTCTCCAGAAGGGAATTTGTCCTCCTCACTTGAGGCATAGGATATTAATTAAAAACTCAGAAGCACATAGAACAGAAATGATTACATCAATTGTTACTTAGAGGAGATAACTGTCTCAATTCTGTGGGAAGAAAATTTTTAAAAAGTTATCCATCAAGCAAACAAAAGGTCTGAACAGAACTGCCTACATTAAGTATAAGCAGTGACAGGAATCAATTGCTATGGTACATATAATAATAAAGGGAAGGGAGAACTGTTTAGAAAACTTATAGAGGGCTGGCCCCAAAGCACAGTGGTTGAGCACAGTACATCAGAAGCCAGATCCTGCAGGGCCAACCAAAGTTCAAATCCCAACCCTAGTGGCATGAAAATGTGCCAAGCATGTGTTTATGCATGCCTCAAATTTGGCAGGATACAGAAATGGGGGAGAAAGGATCGTGGCATGACTGCACCTCATTTTGGAGTGCTTTCTCTCCCTCATTCTGGCAATTGTGTGTGCCTTCTGGCAATTAAAGGGGGGGGTATATATACATACATACGTATGTATGTGTATAGGACCAGCAGGTGGTCTGGTGGTGGTTAGATGGTTGGATCTCACATGGCTAATTGCACAGTTTGAGTCCTGAACCTGGTGGCTTGAAAAACACACTAGGCATCTGTGTGTGCATGCCCAAAATCCCAAGGGGAGAATCAATGAGGTGTGGCCATATCCGCTGGGGGGTGATTTCTCACTTTCCCTCTCTTTATCTCTGTGTGGCAAGGGCACACACCCTATTGTAAACTTAAAAAATTTATAAGTTGAAGAGCCTAGTCTAGAAAGCTATAAAACAAAATCTCCCTTAAGACCTTGCTTTCATGAAACCAAATATAATGTAAAACAACATAATGGAGAGGAAAATATAGAGCTAATAAATGAAAAACAAGCATTATTATTAAATGTTAATTAGCACTCAATTAACAAGATAGACTAATAAAATTAATTAGAAATAGCAAGGGGTGGGTTCCATAGCTGAAAATCAAATTATTGATCCAGAAGAAAGATTTGAGTTAATCACAACTGAATGGAGAAGAAAAAGACAGACTTAAAAAATTAGAGGAAAAGTAATAAATTTGAAAGACATGATCATCTGTCATAAGGAAATTGATATTTTTAAATAGAACCTAACAAATGGAAAAAAGATATAAAATTAAATCTTCAGATATTTTAGGGACCACTGATACAGGCTGGCTGACTTTCATTTTCTAATAAAGTTTTTAAACTTCAGTTTAATTAATTCTTGACCATTCTTTAGACCTTAGATCAAATACTTTCTCATGGGAAGACTCTCCTGAGTTTTTAGGCCAACCTGGTCCCTGTTACTTACTTTCAAAGCACTACATACATACTTTGTCATAGCATCTTGTTCTATTTTGTACATTCATCTGATCATTGATTATTTTCATCTTCTTCCTTAACCAGATTAAGATTCTGTGAGGTCATAGAGTACTTGTTTTGTTCAGTAATGTCCAGGGTCTAGCTCAGTACCTGCACATAGGTGCCTTATAAATTCTTGTTTAATAAATAAGGGAATGAATGGATATTATTTCATTATTATAGTTTAATGAAATACTTTGGCACTTTTTATTCTTAAGTGAAATGCAACATATCTAAATGGACAGTTCATAATGAAACTTAGATCCATTTAAATGAAACTGTTAAGTTATTGTGTATATAATTTTATAAAGTTAGTTTTTGTGCTGCTGTTCTGGATTAGAAAACAATGAATTGTATGCTCCTTATTAATGTATTTGTTCTTCTCTCCTTTTCTGAAACCTGCTAAGTTTGGAAGACTGCTTGACCTGTGTCACCCTATCCATAAGAAATATCAGTTGGCTGTGACTAAGGTCTTTGGCCGGTACATAGTTGCCATCGTTGTAGTCTCTGAAAAGGTAGCAAGAGATTGTATTCGCTTTCTAAAGGAGGAAAGAGCTGAACCTGAGACATTCCTTGCTCTGGACTACCTTGATGTAAGAAGTTGGTAAAGTTTGGTATTTAGTAGTGATACAATTTTTCCTGATAAAGATGCTTTTTATTGCCTAAAGCTATTATAGCAATAAAAAAATGTAGCTTATTTGCCATTTAGCCAGTCTTTTGAGTGGCTGATGTGAATATATTGTCAGGCAAAGAATAACATCAAGTGGCTGCTATGTTTTTGATGTCATGTCATTCCTTTCTATCTAGTTTTATCATAATTTGACCTTGGTAACTGATGCCTTGCTCTGGCAGTGCAGCACTTTGCTTACTAGCCAGCAGTATATTTTGTTGTGTAGCAAAATATGGGCAATAGATAAGGTGTATGGTCTAGGAGAAATGCTGACTCAGTCTCCGTTGTAAATCTGACTTATCATGTCAGCTCTTAGTGGCAAGCACACACGCCCTATAGCAAAAACCTCTCCAAAAAAGAAAAGAAAAGAAAAGAAAAGAAAAGAAAGCAGGGAGCACATGCCCTAGAGCTGTACTGAATCACAATCTTCTTTTTTTTGTTGTTGTTGAGGGTTTTTTTGCTATAGGACACGTGCGCTCACCATACAGACAGAGAGAGACAGAAAGCGAGAAATCACCCCCTAGGAGGGATGGCCACACTGCAATCCCTTCTCTGTTCTCCTCTCGGGATCTTGGGTACGCACGCACATGCGCCCGATGTGAGTTTCAAGCCGCCAGGTCCAGGACACGATCCGCGGTCGACTACATGGGAGTCCAGCGACATAGCCATTACACTAACTGCTGGTCCCACAATCTTTCTTCTCTTTAGCTCTGGCTAATTCATAATTTTTCTGAGGTTCATTTTCTTTGTTTTTGAAGTAGAAGAATCAGTTGTTACTTACTGGATTGTTGCAAGGGATTGCTATATGTAAAGCAGTTGGCACAGCACCTGCACAGAATAGGAATGCAGCAGTGCTAGCTGATGATACTTATAGTCCAGACTTGCCTTTTTGTGCTTCCTTTTTTTGTTTGTTTGATTTTACCATAGGACATGTGTGTTTGCTGTAGAGAAGGAAAGTGAGAAATCACCCTCCAGGGGGGTGGCCATGCCACAGTCCCTTTTCCTCCATTTGTCTCCTGGGATTTTGGGCATGCATACACATGCGTCCAGCATGATTTTCAGACTGCCAGGTCGGAGACTCAAATTGCAGCAGGCCATGTGGGAATCCATTATTTTAGTCACCATGTCACTTGCTCATCCCCTGTGCTTCATTGCTTTTGTTTATTTCTTCTGCCTACTAGAACTTCTTACCCTAATTATCTGCCTTCTAAAATCCTGTTTTACTTATTCCTCACTTAAGATTTTATCAAGGCAGACTGAATTTTTTTTTCTTTTAAATTGTATACAGGGGGCCTGATGGTGGCACCAAGGTATAACATGCCACTCTGCAAGGCTGACCTGCATGGGAAGGTTATATGTTTTGTCTGGAGATCTCTTGAGTATCCCAGGCACAGGCATGCCCATGACCCAAGGCTGGCTGAAGCTAGGAGTGGATGGCAGCATCAAGACCTGACCCTGTTGGGAGCATTGTCTCTCTTGTTATCTCTCTGGTCCTTTCTCAACTTCTCTCACTCTGTTTCTGTCACTCATGAAAGAAGTAAATAAGTGAACTTTTAAAAATTTCTTATACAGAAATATAGCAAATATAAAAACACTCCTATACTTTATCAGTGCCCAATTTCTTTCTTTTTTTTTTTTCTGTAGAGAAATTTTTGTTATGGGGTGCATGTACTTACTGTACTTGTATGTAAGCAAGCTTTCAATATCTGAGAAATGGGGGGCTAAAGAGTTCACTCTTTCATTTTTTACTATTTTTTTTTTGAGAAGTTTTTACTATAGGGCACATGCACTTGCCAGAAAGACAGAGAGATAGGAAGCGAGAAATCACTTCCTGGGGGGTTGGCCACGCCACAATGCCTTCTCCATTCTCCCCTCAGGATCTTGGGCATGCGCGCACATGAGCCCAGTGCGAGTTTAAGCCACCAGGTCTGGGACTCAAACTGCAGTCGGCTACATGGGAGTCCAGCGACACAGCCATTACAATAACTGCTGGTCCCACTTTTATTTTTTTATTTATTTTTTGGAGAGGTTTTTGCTATAGGGCATGTGCATTCGCCAGAAAGACAGACACAGAAAGCGAGAAATCACCCTCCAGGGGGGTGGCCACGATGCAATCCCTTCTCCTCCATTCTCCTCTCGGGATCTTGGGCACACATGTACACACAGCCAGCGTGAGTTTAAGCCACCGGGTCCAGGACTCAAACTGCAGTCGGCTACATGGGAGTCCAGCGACATAGCCATTATACTAACTGCTGGTCCCATATTTTTAGAGAGAGATTATTGCTATAGGGCACATGCATTTGCTACAGAGACAGAAAACAGTCCTAGGGGGAATGGCCACACCGCAATTCCTTCTCCTCCATTCTCCTCTCAGGATTTTAGGCATCATGCATATGCACCTGGTCTGAGTTTTTTGTATTGTTTTGTTTTGTTTTTGAGAGATTTTTGCTAGAGGGCATGTGTGCTCACCAGAAAGACAGAGACAGAAAGTGAGAAATCACTCCCCAGGGAGCATGGCCATGTCACAATCCCTTCTCCATTTTCCTCTCGGGGTCTTGGGCACGCACGCACACGCGCTCAGCATGAGTTTAAGCCACCAGATCTGGAACTCGAACCACGGTCAACTACATAGGAGTCCAGCGACATAGCCATTACGCCAACTGCTGGTCCCTATTTGCTGGTTTTCAGTAATGCATTGCAGACACTTTTGATCGACCTATAGACCCAAAGTAAAAGTCAGGTCTAGGAAAGTCTGAAGGTTTTCCTGATTATTGAAGCCTAAAGTAAGTTAGTTGCATAGTGTTGTGCTGTTAGTTTGACATATATTTAAATGGGCATTGTTTTCCACTAAATTTTATGATTTTGAGGGCATGGAGCACTTCTCATGCCTTGTTTTGTTCCAACTAGTTGGCAACAGAGTTGAGTCTAGAAATGATATTTTTCTGACCTTTTTTGGGAGAATAGTTTTATTTTCATTATTATTTTAGTTAATTGTTTATTGCCAGAAGGCCCACACACTTTCCAGAGAGAGAAAAGAAAAAGAAAAGGCACCTGCCAATAAGGTGTGGTCACACTGCAGTCCTTTTTCCTCCATTTCTCCTCATCAGTCTTTTAGGCATGTGTGCACACATACCTGACATGTTTTTCAAGTCACTGGAGCTGGGACTTGAACCACAGTCAGCCATGTGGGTTCCAATTTCCAATGCACAGAGTGCTTAATTATTGCCCTGTAGGGCCAGCCCTATACTTTCTGACTTTTGATAAAGTTTTTGTTTTGTTTTATTTTGTTTCTTAATATCATGCAGCCCGATAGTGGGATTTAGTTCATCTTTTTTATTTTTTTTAATTTACTCATTTCTTTCATGTATAAGAAAGAGAACAAGAGAGATAATACTACCATAATAAGGTCTTAGAGCCATGATCTACCCCCAGCCTCAGCCAGCCCCAGATCATGGGCATGTGTGGGCCTGGTAGACTCAGTGAATTCTCTGGACTTGAACTGAAAATCTTACCATAGTTCATCCTGTTTATGTCAAACTTTTATTGTATTATATTTAAGTGCTACTATTAATCTTTTGTTGTTATGCTTAGTATATATTTTGTAAGAAAGATAGAAATATTTGGGTTTTATTTTAGTGTACCTAACATACTAAGTATTTTTTAAACACTTCAGATCAAGCCAATCAATGAAAGATTAAGGGAGATTAAAGGCTGTAAAATGGTAATTGATGTCATAAAGACTCAGTTTCCTCAGCTGAAGAAAGTGATTCAGTTTGTCTGTGGAAATGGCCTTGTCTGTGAGACCGTGGAAGAAGCAAGGCATATTGCATTCAGTGGACCTGAAAGACGGAAAGTAAGAAAGGAGCTCTATTACACTTTAATAAGTTGAAGCAGTATTTACAATAGTAGCATATTACACATGCATGTGTACACACACACACACACACACACACACAAATATTAATACATGCTTTTGTATGATTTCTTTTATAAGGAAAAACGACATAGAACCTATGATGGACATGACTTCAGTAGTTTCTATAATATTCAATTGAGTTTTAAAAAATTAACTTCTATAGCATTCCCAATATAGTACATCTTATTTTGTAAATTAGATTTATTATAATAATATCCTAAAGGGGTTAGTTTTAATTTTTACTTTAGAGGCAGTAAATGTTACACCAACTTCTGGTCCCTATTTGTTGACTTTTTATTCTATCAGTTCACATTACAGTTTTAGAAATTTCTAAAATATTGATCATTGGTTTCACTTATTCTACAAAGCATATCCTTATGGGATTATAAACTAGACTACTTTATACCATGATGTCATTTAAATTTTTTCTTGGTCCCATATCCATTTTGAACAATGTGATTTTTTAAAGATTTATTGTTTTTTAGGCCATTTTCACAACATGCCAGTGACACATATGTCAGAGTCTTCAAAATACAGGGTTATGTAATACACACTATTTGATATTAAATATATATATATTTAGTTGTTGCCTCTCAATCTTAGATGTGCTTGGAACTCACCTGCAACTTATTTGAATCTTTGTAATCGCTGTTCATTTGTTGCCTAGAATTGTGTTCTGCCTTTATTGGTGTCCCTTTGTAAACTAGGTATTTCATTAGTAATGTTCAGTAAGTGGTTTTTCTCATCTACAAATTCTCAGCCGTAAAAATTTTTTTAAATTACATAATTTTTATCTTCTTTATCTTTCCCCAAGTTAAAATATTTTTAATTTTACAGACAGTAGCTCTTGATGGAACATTATTTTTAAAATCTGGTGTGATCTCTGGAGGGTCAAGTGACTTAAAATACAAGGCTAGATGCTGGGATGAAAAAGAGTTAAAGAATCTAAGAGACAGAAGAAGCCAGCTAATTCAAGAATTAAAGGTAAATCCATGTGGTGAAAGTTATAAAACTAAATAAGAGAATTGTGTTTTTAAACTAGATGATGTCCTTCTATTATAAAAGTATCAATGGTTTAAAAATTAAAATAATTCAGAATAGAATAATAATAAAATTAAAGCTGGAAATTTTCTCTGTACATGCAAATATATGTGTTATTTTTTCCATTTTTTTATAATAGACTTTTACTATAAGTAGTGCTTGCACCAAATGTTTGTTACTATATATTTATTTGTATAAATATATTTCTCAAATGAATTTTTACAAGTGGAATTTCTAGATCTAAAAAATACATGTATTTAATGCATTGGTAGAGGGATCAGAAGATGATGTAATGATTACATCGGTGGACTCCCATGTAGTCGACCACGGTTCAAATCCCAGACCTGGTGGCTTGAAACTCATGGCGAGCGTGTGTGCATGTGTACTCAAGATGCCAAGAGAATGGAGGAGAAGGGATTGTGGCATGGCCATCTCCCCTGGCGGGTGATTTCTTGCTTTCTGTTTCTCTCCAGCAAGTGCATGTGCCCTATAGCAAAACTTTCTCTCTTTAAAAAAAAAAAAAAATTGGACCAGCAATTGGCTTAATGGCTATGTCGTTGGACTCCCATGTAGTTGACTGAGGTTCAAGTCCTGGACCCGGTGACTTAAACTCACGCTGGGCGCATGTGCATGTGTGCTTAAGATCCCGAAAGCAGAATGGAGGAGAAGGGATTGCAACGTGGCCATCCCCCCAGGGAGTGATTTCTTGCTTTCTGTCTCTCTGTCTCTCTCTGGCGAGCACACACACCCTATAGCAAAAACCTCTCAAAATAAAATTTAAAAAAAGTGGTAGATATTGTTATATGAATTCCCATTAAAAGAAAATAGTAGAATATGCATATTTCTGGATCGCAGCACTGGATATTAGTATATACTTTAATCTTTACCAATCTGATTGGCAAAAACAATGTAACCAGTTATTTGACATATATTTCTTAAATTATAACTGAGGTTGAACATTTCTTCATGTTTTTATTGGTTCTTTGGAATTTTTTCTTAGCGAACTGCTTATTTCCTGTGTACATTTTTCTGTTAGGTTGTTTGTTATTTTATTACCTATTTTAAGAGTTAATTTGTATAATTAGTAAATTAGTCCCTAGCCATGGATGTTGTAAATATTTTCTCTGATTTTTAGTCAACTTATTTTGGGGTATAAATTAAATATAACAACAGTCACCAATTTTAAATGTATAACTCAGTATGTTTTAATAAATATATGTAGTCATTTAACCACAACCACAGTCATGAATAGAACATTTTCATCACTCCCAAATTTCTGTAAGCCTCTTTACAGTCAGTCTCCTCCCCTGGGCCCTTTGGAGCCTAGCAACCCAATCTGCTTTCTATCATTAGAATTCTTCCTCTTCTAGACTTTCTAAATGGAATCATGCAGTAAGTGGTCTTTTGTGTCATGCTTTCTTTCACATAGCCTAATGTTTTTGAGATTTATGTTATTGTATGGGTAAAGTTTATTCCTTTTTGTTCCTTAGTGTCTGTTTGATTTTGTTTTTTCCTTGCTCTTTTTTCTTTTGCCAGAGAATATGTGCATTAGCCAGAGAGACAGAGAGAGAGGGAGAGGGTGAAAGCACTCCCCAATGGGATATGATCACGCTGCAATCTCTTCTCCATTTCTCTGTCTTGATGGGATTTTGAGCATGCATGTACACAGGCTGTTTTCTTTTTTTGTTTTCAAGCTGCCAGGGCCAGGACTTGAGCCGTACAGGTGGCTATGTGGGATCCAGCTCACTCAATCACCAGGTCATAGAGCTGTCTGTTTTTTTCATGTTTTTAATCTTTATATAGCCAAATTTACTTCTGGATTTTAAAATTTGTCACGTTTAGAACTAAGTCTTCTAAGATCACAGAAGAAATTCAGTAATGCTTCCTTCAACTACTTTTGTGTATTTAACATCTACATATTTTATTCCTTTGAAATTGTTTCTTTATTCATGATAGAGTGCATGCTTGTGTGTGCGTTGGGTGAACTAACTTACCATTCTATAAAAGTATCATTTGTTGAATATTGTAATTCTCACTTGAAATGTCAACTTTAACAAGTGTTTACCAATAGAATTCTCTCAGATCATTTTTCTTATTAAGATTTCTTGTACTTTATTTTTCAAAATGCTATAGGGCATGTGCATCTCCTAGGGGGAGAGAGTGAGAAAGCATCCCTGAAGGAGGATGGCCACTCTGCAGTCCCTTCTCCTCTACTCTTCTTTCAGGATTTTGGGGACTCATATACATGTACCTGGTGTGTTTTCCAGGACTCAAACCACGCATTGGCCACGTGGGATCTAGCTGTGCTAATTACCGTGCCATCACTTGACCAACACTTTCTTCTTTTATGTACACAAATTACCAGTTTTTGATTTGAGAATATATTTTGACAAGATTACTTGACTAATTTTAATTCTTCTCTGTAAGCATAAGAACACATTTTATGTTTTAGTTAAAAGTTGTGGAAATACTCAGCTTGTGCACAGGAAATTCTAGGAAGATGGAAACTTAAATCATGCTTCTCATCCATGTCCATATAAGCTCCTGCCTGTGGGTCTCACCTGAACCAGTAACAGCTGGGTGGGGGTGGTGTCTTGGGTTCTGGGGGGAGGCTGCTGGGGAAAGCTGTTATAAGGCTTCTTCCCTTTTTATCTGTGAACAGCATTGGAAAAGAATCAGATCATAGGGGAATTCTGGGGGCAAATCTGACATGTGTGCCATGTGAGTTCACCTGGTCTTCTTGAGCCTCAGGAAGCTAAATATTAGCTGAACAGTTAAGCTGTGGCCTCCCTAGTCCTGAGTTTGGGAGAGTTCAGGGAAACCAGAGATCTTTCCTCTGTCTCAGAGGTAAGAATAGGAAAGTCCTCAGAGTGTTCTGTTGTCATCGCTGGCCCCCAGTGTAGACTGCACGTGGAACTTCTGTGAGGGTACTTTAATACCTGGTCCTGATCTGCGGTAGGCAAAGAAGCGCTTATATGCACCCGAGATATTCTAGGAACCAGGAAACCATTTGAACAAAAAAGTGAAGACATTTTAAGGAAATTCGGTATAGTGTCCATCCTCCCCTTTGTTACCTGACTCTCACCAACCACCCCCAATTGGTTTTTTTCTGGAACTAAAAGACATATGTCAAATTTTTTTTTTTTTCTGGAACTAAAAGACATATGTCAAGAGATAAAAAAAGAAATCAAGAGATAAAAAAAAATCTGCTGATAGAGACTTAGTGGATAAAGTTAAACTTGACATGAGAATAAATTCATGGAGAAAAAGGAACACAGGAAGCATTCAAGAAAAAAACATTAATCTGTGGGTTAAGCTTAATTTACCAACTGAAAAATTACACAGAGTTCCATGTAGGTTTGATGAGAAGAGGCCAATAGCAATTCAGATTTTGGTGTAATTCCCTAGGGCCTAGGTCATAGAAACCCATTTTGAGAAAAGTTCTTTTTAGGACGAGGGAAAAAACAAACAAACTTAAAGCAGAGTACAAAACTGGGTAGGACTGTGGAATGATAGCTACAGGGAAAAGAATTATAACCTAAGATACGGTTTTCCTTTTAGAAATCGGCACATGAGAAAATTCAGAATATGTCATCCACATATTCTATGTAACAAAAATACTATGGAAAGTATTTGAAAGTGTCTAAGCAATGAATTATAATAATAAATAGTGCCAAAGTAATTCAGCAAAATTAAGAAAATAGAAATGGAGAGAGATGAATTCTAGAGGCCGTATCTATGAGGAGAGGTTAGAATATTCTGAAGATCTTAGCTTGGGGGATAGAACAGGGCTGGGACCAGAGTCATAGCACAGGGGTTAAACTCTGAGCACAGGAAGTAAGATTCCCACATAACTGACCAGAGTTTGAATAAGCCCTGGCAGCTTACATGGTAGACATGTACGTAAAAGCCTAGAATCCTGATAGGATGGGAAATTGGAAGATGAAGGATTATGGTATGGCCAGGTCTCATTTGGGGGTTTATCTCTCTTTCTCATGCACACTCTGGCATTTAAAAAATACAGGTTGACAAAGGAACAAATAACCAATAATGAAAGGAATAAGCAAAAGTAAGATGGAGTAAAATTGTTGTAAATTGGTCATTATAGTAAACATGAGTGGATTTAAGTCTCCCATTAAAAGATAAGACTGTCATAGGTTAAAAAGCTAAATATCATTTACAAGAAATCATAAAATTGAATGTTAAGGGACCATCAGATGGTGTAATGGTTACATCACTGGACTCCCATGTAGTCGATTGTGGTTCGAGTTCCGGACCCAGCAGCATAAGCTCATGCCAGGCTGGTGTGCGTGTGTGCCCAAAATCCCTAGAGGAGAATGGAGGAGAAGGGATTACAGTATGATCATTCTCCCTGGGGGGGGGTGATTTCTCATTTTCTGTCTCCCATCTCTCCAGTGAGCTTATATGCCCTATAGAAACATCTCTCACTAAAATAAACAAATAATTGGATGTTAAAACATTTTGAGATAGGAGCCAGCAGATAACAGCAGTTAAGGTGTTGGACTCCCACATGGTCAAAAGCAATTTGAGTCTCAGACCTGGCAGCTTGAAAATCATGCTGGGTGTGTGTATGTGTGCGTGCCCAAAATCCCAGGAGGAGAACGGAGGAGAAGGATTGCAGCATGGCTGTCCTCCTGGACGGTGACTTCTCATTTACCCTCTCACTGTCTATCTCTGGTGAGTACATGCATCCTATGACAAAAACCTTAAAAAAAAAAATGAGACGAGCACCTAACAAATGCAAGCAAAAACAAAACAGGAGTGACAAACAATGTGAACTTTAAGGTTAAAAATGCTAATTGTAGGGGACCAACAGATTGTGCAGTGACTATGTCATTAGACTCCCACATGGCTGACTGCAATTCGAGTCCCAGACCCAGCAGCTTGAATCTCACTCCAGATGCCTGTGCCTGCATGCCCAAAATCATGAGAGAAGAATGGAGAAGAGATTGCAGTGTGGCCATCCCCCATGGGGAGTGACTTCTCACTTTCCATCTCTGACGAGTGCACACACCCTATAGCAAAAATCTCTTAAAAAATCCTCATTATAGTAAGCTTTCAATAAATACCTACTAAATGGACTGAGTAAAAATATTATGTAATAAAAGACAAAGATTTCCATTGTAGACTTCTTTGTAGCATATAGCACCTACAATTTTAGAATACTTTATAAAATTACAATGAAATATTTTAGCAATGTGGCTCTAAATCACTTACAAGCTTTTGTGCTTTTCTTCAATACAGTGAGGAAATATTAGCACCTATTTCATGGCATTGTCAAGCAGAGTAAGTAGGTCAATAAATGTAAACTGCGTAGAACAGTAAGTGCTCAATAAATATGAGATATACCCACATTAACACTTATAAAGCTAGTCAGGCCACCCAGTGGCACGGCAGTTAACACTTTGCAATGCCAGGCCCACATGGGAAAATCCTGAGTTTGCATACTGAATTTTCCCTGTGTGCACTGGGCACATATACATCTTTTATCTGGGATGGCTAAGGGGGTGATTACAACACAAAGACCATGTTGGGAGTATCCCCAACCCCCACTTTCTAATGGAAAAAAAAATTTTTTTAACTGATGATGTGCTTGGCTAGTTCTGTGGGTTTTATTGCTATTTTTTGCTTTTTCTTATTGCCAGAGGATACATGCATATACATACACATGACAAAGTAAGGGAGGGAGAGAAAGTATTGCCTCACCAGGGGACACACAACCATATTTTTTTTTAAAGTAGAGGCTTTTATAGGTCCCCTTGATTATAATTTAGTGAAATTGGAAATAGTGACCCCCCCCCAATATATTCATCTACATAGAAATTTAAGAATTGGGCTTTTCTTGTGGTGCTGTAGTAGTTAAGTTCTATTCATTGGGAGCTTGATCCTACATGACTTACTGTGTTTTGAATCCCTATTCTGATGACTTGAAAAAGACACTCAAACCAGCAGTTGGTGTAGTGGCTATGTTGCTGGACTCCCGTGTAGTCAACCGCGGCTCGAGTCCCGGACCCAGCAGCTTAAAACTCACGTGGGAGCGTGTGCATGCATGCCCAAGATCCAGAGAGGAGAATAGAGGAGAATGGAGGAGAAGGGATTGCGGTGTGGCCATCCTCCCTGGGAGTGATTTCTCGCTTTCTGTCTCTCTGTCTCTGTCTTTATTAAAATAAAAAAGAAAGAAAAACACACTGAATGACTTAAAAAAATGCACTGAACATGGGTTTTTCAAAACCTTGACAGGAAGGAGGAAGGGAGGAAAAGGAACTGCATTTCATTGGGGTATGCTCTCTTTCCACCCCTGGCAAGCACATGAACCCTCAAAAAAGAATCAAGAACTATACCTGCATATAGTCTTGTAATCAAGAGTCAATTACAATTACAAAAATTCTTTAAAATGATGAATAGAAATATACTTACCATTGTCTTTGAGACACAGTAAAAGCTACATCAAAAGGAAAATGTCTTTATTACTGAGGAAGAAACATGAACTATGAGGGAATTTATTACTCACCTTAAGAATTTAGAACATCTAGAAAATAACAATAAAACCATAAAAGGGATTTATTTTTTAAGAGCTGAATTACATAGAAAACAACCCACAGTGGGAAGGGATAAGGAATCTAAAAGCGGGTTCTTTTGAAGGATTTAATAAAAATAAAGTCCTTCCTTTTGGCCGGAACCACTGTCTTCCAGTAATTCACCAATATGATGAACACAAAGGGGAAGAGGAGAGGCATGTGATATCTGTTCGTTCTCTAGATCTTTGAGAAAATATGTAGTGGTTCCTTTGGCAGTATCTATGCAAATCTACAAGAAAGGTGATATTGTAGACATTAAGGGAACGGGTACTGTTCAAAAAGGAATGCCCACAAATGTTACCATGGCAAAACTGAAGGAGTCCACAATGTTACCCAGCATGCTATTGGCGTCATTTTAAACAAGGGCAAGATTCTTGCCAAGAGAATTAACCACTGTAAGAGCAGAGATAGCTTCCTAAAATGTGTGAAGGAAAAATGACCAGAGAAAGAAGAAAGGGACCTAGGTTCAACTGAAGCACCAGCCTGCTCCATCCAGAGAAGCACACTTTGTGAGAACCAATGGAATGGAGCCTGTGCTTCTGGAACCTATTCTTTATGAATTCATAGCATGGTGGTTGTTAAAAATAAACTAATGTAGTACCAAAACAACCTCGCCCCTGCATCCCCAGTGTCCAACACCTACGTCCTGCTGTCGTTGCTGCCATGCCCAAGAGAAAGGCTGAAGGGGATGCTAAAGGAGATAAAGCCAGGGTGAAGGATGAACCAGAGATCTGTAAGCTTGTCTGCGAAACCTGCTCCTCCAAAGCCAGAGCCCAAGCCTAAAAAGGCCCCTGCAAAGAAGGGAGAAAAGGTACCCAAAGGAAAAAAAGGAAAAGCTGATGCTAGCAAGGATGGGAATAACCCTGCAGAAAATGCCAAAACAGACCAGGCACAGAAAGCTGAAGATACTGGAGATGCCAAGTGAAGTGTGTGCATTTTTGATAACTGTGTACTTCTGGTGACTGTACAGTTTGAAATACTATTTTTTATCAAGTTTTATAAAAATGCAGAATTTTATTTTATCATTTTTTTAAAGCTATGTTAGCACACAGAGCATTGTTGTGTTTTGGGGAAGGGACATTTGTCACTAATAGAATGTCTCTGAAGCTGGATTGATTTGGACAACATCTTTTCCTTCTAGTTTTTAAAAATTTTTTTATTATTATCATAGTCTTGTTTATATTACATTGAATCACATATAACTGTACAGTGTATTGCATTTCTTTTTCCAGAATCCCTTCTAGTTTTGAGAGACTTGCTCTTGGCTCCCAAGAGGAGGGATTCCCTGACACACAGCCACCTTGACACAGATGCCTTGTGGTGTGGAAAACTTAACATTGGCTTTTATGTCCTCTCCCTCTCTACCTTCAGCATAGACTTAACTTCCTTAAACCAGAGACCTGTTGGGACCTGACCACAGAAAATTGGCTATACCAGTATATCAGGCAATCTGGACTTTCCAGTGACATTAAGATGGCATCCTTCAAAAGAGCAGCAGTTCTTTTTCTATATTGTTGGATCTTCAGGTTGATAATTTTGCTATTTTCATTTCCCAAAAGTCAGGGTCAGCTCGTGAAAAGTTGTTAAACAACATGCTAAATGTGAAATGTCAACCCTCACTCTAAACTTTCCCTGTTCAGAGCATCAAAAGAAGACTTCATTGGGTTTTATAATGGCGTTCTGATTTTGGTAGTCCATTGAAGAAGGGAATTTGAAAGTTGTTGTATACTGTTAATGATTGTCTGCCCATGTCCTGCCTGAAATACCATAATTGTTTATGAAAAGTATCTTTAATAAAGCTGGATACAGTTTGGCTTGGAAAAAAATAAAATAACCTACGTTCTATAAAAAAATAAAAATAGATAAAGTCTTTGGAGAGTTAACGAAAAACCATAAAGAAAAACCATAAGTAAAAGCAATCAGGAGAAAGATCTAGATAACTATAAAAGAATCTTTGATGAAAATAATTACAGTTTAAGAAACAAAATCAGGAAGAAAAGATTTTCAAAAATATAGATTGCCAAGATTGAACAGGGAAAAAAAAAATCTGGGATATTTGCAAAGATAGGCAGTGGTGTAGTTGGCTGGCCAAATCCCTGTGACACCTTCATTCCTTGTTTGCCTCTGTTACAGAATCCTAAACTTAATTTCCCATTTTCTGTAGCTGGTGGTACCATGTGACAGTTTTGGTCAGTGAGACATAAATGGAAGTGTCAGCGTTCACATTGTCTTCTTCCTGACTAAAAGAATGCAGTGAAGAGGCCTGGACCAAGACAAAAGCAAGCATGAGGAAGGAAGCCCTGTACTAAGGAGCTGAAAGTTGATGCCTTTTGTTGAGCCACTAGACTGCTTTTATGTGAGGAAGAAACGTATTTTTGTGTGAGGTTAAAAAATATGTTTAAAACCATTGTTAGTTGGGTGATCTACCATTGGAAAAAGACTTCAGGAGCATAAAATGGCAATTGCCATGGAAAACATATTGTGTTGTTGGAAAAGTCATGATGCATTTTTGCATAGAAAAACATAGACAAATAGATCATGACTTTTCCAATGACCCAATAGTATGGTAGCTTCTCAAAAAATAAACAAAAACCAAAAAAAAAAATACATATAGAACTACCATGTGATACAGCAATTCTACTTTTGGGCATATACCCTAAAGAATTGAAAGAGTCTCAAAGAGATATTTGTATATCTGGCAGCATTGTTCACAGTAGCCAAGAAGGAGATGTAACTCAAGTGTCCATCAAGATATGAATAGATAAATAAAATGGTGTGATTTATACAGACAATGGGATTTTCACCTTGAAAAGGAAGGAAAGTTCTGGCACATACTACAGTATGGATGAATCTCAGGACATTATACTAAGTGAAAATAGCCCAGTTGTTATACTAAGTGAAAATAATACAGTTAAAGGACAAATGTTGTATGACTACTAATAAGAGGTACCTAGAACAGTCAACTTCATAGAGACAGAAAATAGAACAGTGGTTGCCAGGGGCTGAGGGAGAAGAAGATGGGTTTAGAGTTTCCATTTTGTAAGATGAGCTCTGGAGACTGCACAGCAATGTACAGTACTATATCTAAACACTACTGAACTGTACTCTTAGAAATGGTAAAGATGGTAGGGTCCAGCCCCGTAGCACAGTTGTTGAGCATAGATCTCATATGGCTGGCTGCAGTTTGAATCCTGGCCCCAGTGCCTTAAAAAACATGCTGGATTCATATGTGTGTGTGCTCCAAACTTTGATGAGTAGAGAAGCAGAGAAAAAAGGATTGAGACAATACCACATTCCATTGGGAGGTTTACACTCTCTCTCTGTGTCCTCTGGCAATTAAAGAAAAATTTTTTTTTCAATTTTTGCCATAGGGCATGTGTGCTCACCAGAGAAAGAAAGGTAAGTGAGAAATCACCCCTGCAGAGGGGTGGCCACACCGTAGTCCCTTCTCTTCTATTCTCCTCTCGGAATTTGTGCACATGTGCTGACATTTTTCAAGCCACCAGTTCTGGGACTTGAACAGCAGAGTTGGTCATGATCATATGATCATGTATAGAAAAGGTATTAGATGAAATTCCACAGCTGGTAGTTCTAATGAAAATATTTAATGTGGGTCCAGCAGGTGGCATGGTGGTTGGGAGTGCTGGGCTCCCACATGGTCATCCATGGTTCGAGTCCTGGACCTGGAGCCTTGCTTTCATGCTTTCCATCTCTCTCTCTCTTTGCCCATCTCTGGTTAAATAAAAAAATAAATGAATAAAATTAAAAGAAAAAATACTAAGTGTGGTTCAGCACCTTAGCCACTGTTCCATCTGTTGGTCCTCAAAAAAAATTTTTAGCAGTAAAAATGATAAAATTTCTTAAATAATTATTTATTTAATTTTATTTATTATTATTATTTTTAAATTTTGCTATAGAGCATGTGAACTCACCAGAGAGAGAGACCAGGGGTGGGAGGTGAGAAACAAAGCAAGCTGTCAGGTATGGAACTTGAACCATGGTCAGCCTGTGGGAGTCCAGTGCCTCAACTACCATGCCATTTGCTGGCACCAAAGGTGATAAATTTTATGATACCACAGTTGGGGAAAAAGAATTGAGACAAGAAGGAGTTATAGCTGAGTTCTGCATCACATAAATTTGAATACTATTTAAGACACTCTAGATGATAGAAAAAGATAGAAACTTCCCAGTTCATTTTATAAAACTAGTATAACTTTATAAAGATAGTATAAGGAACAAAACTCAAGACTGACTTGCATTGTGAATATAAATGCATAATTTCTAAATAAAATGCCAGTATAGAGAATTTAGCAATGTAGTAAAATAATATATTATATATTAGACTGGGTAAGATTTGTTCCATAATTGCAAGGGCTTTTCAGTATTAAGTAATCGACATAACCTTTTACATTAATGAATTAACAGAGGAAGAGAAATCATATGCTCATGTGCAGAAAAGACAGATAAAAGATTCAGCAACTGGTAGTTCTAATTAAAATACTAAGTAAAAGTAATTGATAAAAATTATTTAAATATGGGACCAGCAGTTAGCACAATGGCTGTGTCACTGGACTTCCACATAGTTGACCACGGTTCGGGTCCCAGACCTGGTGGCTTGAACTCACGCCGGGCACATGTGTGTGTGTGCCCAAGATTCTGAGAGGAGAATGGAGGAGAAGGGATTGCAGTGTGGCCATTCCCCCTGGGGGGTGATTTCTCGCTTTATGTCTCTCTGTCTGTCTCTACCTTTCTGGCGAGCACACACGCCCTATAGCAAAAACCTCTCCAAAGGGAAAAAAATATATTTAAATAAATACCTCTGGGACCAGCAGTTAGCATAATGGCTATGTCGCTGGACTCCCATGTAGTCGACCACAGTTTGCGTCCCGGACCTGGTGGCTTAAATCTCACGCCGGGCGCATGTGCATGCGTGCCCAAGATCCCGAGAGGAGAATGGAGGAGAAGGGATTGCAGTGTGGCCATTCCCCCTGGGGGGTGATTTCTCGCTTTATGTCTCTCTGTCTGTCTCTACCTTTCTGGCGAGCACACACGCCCTATAGCAAAAACCTCTCCAAAAATAAAAATAAATAAATAAATAAATACCTCTTACTTTAACAGAAATAATTGCCTAAATGGCAAAACACTGAAAGCATTTTATTAATAGTTATAGTCAGGAGAAGATATCTGTTACCTCCATTATCCAATATGATCTTGGGAGTTACAATTTTATAGTTAGGCACAAAACTAAATAATTTGTATAACTTTTTGAAAAGAGAGTAACTTGCCAATAAGGTTAGTGGTACAAAGCTAATAAATTTAGTAAAATAATCTGAAGACTTTATAAGTAAACAAAACTCTGTAGTTTTTCTGTATATCATCAAGAAGCATCTAAAAATGGGGGAGAAATTGTCTTCACAATAGGAATAAATTTAACTGTAAAGGCATAGTTAACTATCTTTTTTTTTTTTTTTGAAGAGGTTTTTGCTATAGGGTGTGTGCGCTCGCCAGACAGACAGAGACAGAGATAGAAAGCGAGAAATCACCCTCCAGGGGGGATGGTCACGCAGCAATCCTTTCTCCTCCATTCTCCTCTTGGGATTTTGGGCACGCACCCACACGCGCCCGGCGTGAGTTTAAGCCACTGGGTCTGGGACTCGAACCGTGGTCAACTATGTGGGAGTCCAGTGACATAGCCATTATGCTAACTGCTGGTCCCCCAAGCATAGTTAACTGTCTTTAGAAAGCTAATTTACAGACCAGCTATGGTATGGTGGTTAAGGTAATTAGATCCCACATGACCAATTGAGCAGTTCGAGTTCTGGACTTGGTGGCTTGAAATGTACGGCAAGGGAGAAAAGGAAGACAGACATGCAGGGTTCGTGGGTGTGCATGTCTAAAATCCCAAGGAGAGAATATAGAAGAAGGAATTGTGGCATGGCCAAACCCTTGAGGGAGTAACTTTTCAATTCCCTCCCCCATGTGCCCAATAGCAAATTATAATAATAACAATTCTTACTGAAAGAGATAAAACAACTATTGAAAGGAAAGACATAATGTATATTCATAGGTTAGAAGTCCTTTGATTAATGTACAGCTTGAAATAAAATTTCTTTTTAATTTACAAAGGTCTGTATGCTTGCCAGTGAGAGGGCTCTGGGACATTGTCACTTCATAATCTTTCTTCCTCCATTTCTCATCCCATCAGAACCTTGAGCACACAAGCACATGTACCTGGTGTATCTTAAGCCACTGGAGCTGGGATTCTAACTGTGATCAGGAGCCAAACTGTGGTTAGTCACTTGTGATCTGGCTTTCCATGAACAGTACTTAACTGCTGCACTAGGGTGCTGTTCTGGAAGCAATTTTTAATTAAATATCTGTCAGTAGGATTTTTTTTAATTTATAAAATGATCTCTTAATTTGTACAAATGAAATTTTTTTGAAAGAAGAAAAATGTGAGTTGTTAAGCTTCTGAGAAAGAAATCTGGCATCAGCTATTAAAATAAATAAAAACATAGGGGCCAACAGATGGCATAGTGGTTACGTTGCTAGACTCCCATGTGACTGACCGCAGTTTGAGTCCCAGATCTGGTGGTTTGAAACTCATGCCAGGTGTGAGTGTGTGTGGTGCCCAAGATTCCAGGAGAGAAGAATGGAGGAGAAGGGATTGTGGTGTGGCCATCTCCTCTGGGAGATGATATCTCACTTTCCCTCTCACTGCTTCTGTCTCTCTCTGAGAGCGCATATACCCTAGGGCAGAAACCTCTTAAAAATAATAAATAAATAAAAACATAAATGCCTTTGGCCTATCAGTCTTACTTGGGGGGATCTATTCCATGGAAATAAAAATAGCAGGACTTGGACTACAATGTTAATGTGCTGTTCATGTCAACTTTGGTTCAGGTGCTTAGTCTGGTCAGCATGAAACTTGCCAGGAACATGTGTGAGTGCCTAAAATCCAGCAGGTTGGAGGACTGGAGGAAGGGGATCATGGCATGAGCAGACCTTATGGAGAGTGTTCATGCTTCTCACTTTCTTTCTCACTCTCTCAACATGTACACCCTCTATCATAAATAAAGAAAAAAAAAACAATATTGAGGGTATATGCACAGGTATGTTGTAGCATTATTTGTGTGGCAAAAGCCTAGAAACAAAATCAGTGCTCATTGAGAATAGTTTTGGAGGCCAGCAGGTGGCATAGTGGTTAAGGCCCTGGACTCCCATGTGGTTGACCGCTGTTTGAGTCTCGGACCTGGCAGCTTAAAATTCATGCCAGGTGCATGTACATGCATGTCCAAGACCCCAAGAGGAGAAAGGAGGGGAAGGGATTGCAGTATGGCCATCCCCTTTGGTGGGAGGGGTGATTTCACACTTTCTGTCTCTTTCTCTCTCTGTAAAGCGCATACTCCTGCTAGGAAAAATCTCTCAAAAAAATAAGAACATATTGAAAACTTTTCACTTTTGCTATAGTCGTACTCTGGAATAATATACAACTGTTTAAAGTCTTTAGTGGGCTAGCAAGTGGTGTAGTGATTAAGGCGCTGGACTCCCACATGACCAACTGTGGTTCAAGTCCTAGACCCGGTGGTTTGGAACTCACACCGGGTGTGTGTGTGTGTATGCACGTGCACCCCAGATCCCAAGAGGAGAACAGAGGAGTAAGGATTATGGTGTGGCCATCCCCCCTGGAGAGTGATTTTCTACTTTCTCTGTCTCTCCGGTGAGCACACATGCTCTATAAATAATTGAATGAGAAAAGCAAGATGCAGAAAAGCATGTTTCATATGATTCTTAGTTTGCAAAACAAGCCTGAAAAACCAACATATATAGGTAAATATGTACACATGTATTTCTATATCATAAGGACTTGGAATAAAAAATACAGAAAAAATATAGAAGACCATATAGTAGGGAATTAATCAGGTTAGTTGAATAACAAGGTGAGCCAAGAGAGAAAGGAATGGGGCAGGCAAGCAAAAGACAAGGAAGGGAGGCAAGCTATCACATGCTAGTTACATGTATTGGTGGAACATGCATTCTTCATTTTTCATGCCTAATTCTTTTCTGTCAAGAAACATGTTAGTTTTTTCAGGAAGCTGTATCATGTCTAATTTTTTCCTGTCAGGAAGCAATTTTGTTTTATTTTTGTTTTGTTTTGTTTCCATAGGATGCATGTGCTGGCCAGAGAGAGGGAAAGTGAGAAATCACCCCCTGCGGGGGGGATGACCATACCTCAGCCCCTTCTGCATTCTGTTGGGATTTGTGGGCATGTGCACACATGTGCCTGGTGTGATTTTCAAGCCACCAGGTCTGGGACTCAAACTTTGGTTGGCCATGTCCTTAGCCACCATGCCACCTGCTGGCCATACACGTTATTTTTTCAGGAAGCTATATGGCATGTTGGTTACTTCATTTGCTTAGGGTACTTACCTTATTGTCTGGTCTCTTACTGAAAGAAGAGGAGCTGTGGTGTGGTGTGGGTGTGATTGTGTATAAATATCTTTTGTTTGTTTGTTTGTTTTGTTTGTTTGTTTTTTGCTATAGGGCTCATGCGTTCACCAGAAAGACAGAGGGAGACAGACAGAAAGCGAGAAATCACCCCCCATGGGGAATGGTCATGCCACAATCCCTTCTCCTCTCAGGATCTTGGGCACGCACGCTTACGTGCCCGGCGTGAGTTTAAGCCACCAGGTCCGTGACTCGAACCGCGGTGGACTACATGGGAATCCAGCGACATAGCCATTACGCTAACTGCTGGTCTCTGAATATCTTTTTTATATGTTATTGGATACAGTTTGCTAGTATCTTGTTGAGAATTTTTGCATCTGTATTCATCAGAGATACTGGTCTGTAGTTTTCCTTCCTTGTCATGTCCTTGTCTATTTTAAGGATAAAGGTGATGGAGGCTTCATAGAATGAATTTGGAAATGTTCCATCCTTTTTGATCTTTAGAAATAACTTGAGTAGAATGGGGGTTAACTTTGTTTAAAAATTTTGGAGAATTCTGGGGACCAGCAGTTAGCGTAATGGCTATGTCGCTGGACTCCCATGTAGTCAACCACGGTTCGAGTCCTGGACCCAGTGGCTTAAAATCATGCATGCCCAAGATCCCGAGAGGAGAATGGAGAAGGGATTGCAGAGTGGCCATCCGCCCTGGGGAATGAGTTCTCACTTTCTATCTCTCTGTTTCTCTCTGTCCTTCTGGCAAGCATATGCGCCCTATAGCAAAAACCTCTCCAAAAAAAATTTTTTTTTGGAGAATTCAGAAGTGACGCTGTCAGGACCAGGACTTTTCTTTGTTGGAAGGTTATTTATTACTGATTCAATCTCATTGCTTGTTATGGGCTTATTCAGGCTTTTAGATTATATGTGTCTAGGAATTTGTCTGTATCATCCAGGTTTTCTTGTTTGTTGGCATATAGTCACTCATAGAATCTTCTAATGATGTGTTGTGTTTCTATTATGTCTGTTGGTATATTGCCTAAAAATATACCAAAATTTCATATACTATCAAATATACCAAAAATTCAGTACTGTCAAATTCATTACAAATTTAATTTATCTAGTTCCTTTCTCTCTTCTTTTTTAAAATATATGATCAGTTATTTAATTACGTTCTTGGCAAAAAAAAAAAGAACACCAATTTGTGAGGACAAACTGCATTGGTAAGGGCAAACACAGATCACAAGTAGCCCTAGAGGTGAGGAACAGTTTTGATTTTTGGTAAAATTTGCAAGGCCACAGCTTTCTGATCAATCTTGCGCTGCTCTGAAATCTCAATTTTCTCCTTCTCTGTGTCAAAAATCTCAGCTTCCTGGTGTCTGGGCTTCCGCAGTTTTGTTTTCTTAAAGTTAGCGTCAGTAAGGTACTTTGAGATTTTTACTTTGCTAATGTCAACTTTCGTGGAGGTGGCAATGACAAATTTTTGGTGTGTTCTATGAGTGGAACTGGATTGAGAATCAGTGGTCCAGTTACAAGTAGCAAGCTGCTCAGCTGCTTCAGGAAAACCACTCTCTTGCCTCTGTGGCGTCCGGTGAGGATGATCAGAATGGTCCCAGGAGTGATGCTAGCTCGCAGCTTTCTCACGCACTGACCAAAGGGGTTTTTGCCGTGGCTAAACAGCTTTTGAGGCGTATCTTCAGTAGGGTAATGCCTAGGCATTTCGCACAGTTTAACCACCCGGGTACCACCGTTATTGTCTCTGCCAACTAGTTTTGTGACAGTCACAAGAAGCTTCTTTTTCTTTTCAATCCTTGATTTAGTGGCCAAGTATTTCCTCTTGTACATGGCCTTCCTGGAATACATGGCAGACTGGGAGTATCCGCCGGTGTCCCGGGCTACAACTGGGTTTCAGCTACAATGGGGCTTCCCCTTCTTGGGACTTTTAGCCTTGGGGTCACCCTTTTTAACCTTGTAACTGGCATCAGCCTTCTTGTCTTCAGGTTCCTTCTCCTTAGAATGCTGCTTCACAGTTTTTTCACCTGCCATCTTGTGTAGTGGGAAAGAGAACTAAACTCCCTGCTTGCAGTCTATAACTGAGCTCTGTTGTTCTAAAGATGGGTTTAAAGTCAC
>NW_006203500.1:2706400-2706783 GCF_000334495.1 Tupaia belangeri chinensis
AAACTATAGACCAATCTTGCATTCCTAGAATAAAGCCTACCTGATCATGATGTATAATCTTTTTTATATGTTATTGGATACAGTTTGCTAGTATCTTGTTGAGAATTTTTGCATCTGTATTCATCAGAGATACTGGTCTGTAGTTTTCCTTCCTTGTCATGTCCTTGTCTATTTTAAGGATAAAGGTGATGGAGGCTTCATAGAATGAATTTGGAAATGTTCCATCCTTTTTGATCTTTAGAAATAACTTGAGTAGAATGGGGGTTAACTTTGTTTAAAAATTTTGGAGAATTCTGGGGACCAGCAGTTAGCGTAATGGCTATGTCGCTGGACTCCCATGTAGTCAACCACGGTTCGAGTCCTGGACCCAGTGGCTTAAAATC
>NW_006203500.1:2706973-2763103 GCF_000334495.1 Tupaia belangeri chinensis
CAGGACTTTTCTTTGTTGGAAGGTTATTTATTACTGATTCAATCTCATTGCTTGTTATGGGCTTATTCAGGCTTTTAGATTATATGTGTCTAGGAATTTGTCTGTATCATCCAGGTTTTCTTGTTTGTTGGCATATAGTCACTCATAGAATCTTCTAATGATGTGTTGTGTTTCTATTATGTCTGTTGGTATATTGCCTAAAAATATACCAAAATTTCATATACTATCAAATATACCAAAAATTCAGTACTATCAAATTCATTACAAATTTAATTTATCTAGTTCCTTTCTCTCTTCTTTTTTAAAATATATGATCAGTTATTTAATTACGTTCTTGGCAAAAAAAAAAATTAGAGCACCAATTTGTGAGGATAAACTCCATTTATAAGGGCAAACACGTATTGCAGGTAGTCGTGGAGGAAAAGCTTTGATTTTTGGTAAAATTTGCAAGTCTACAACTTTCTGATCAGTCTTGTGCTTCTGTGAAATTGCATATTTCTCCTCTGACATAGCCATTATGCTAACTGCTGGTTCCCTCTCCTGACTTTTATGGATTTTTTTGTTGTTGGTTTTCCAGTTCTCTGAGGTATGAGGTTAGGTTGTCCATTTTACAACTTTCCATCTTTTTCTCATGCACACTAGTTGCTATGAACTTCCCTCTTATGACTGCTTTTGCTGTGTTCCATATGTTATGGAAACTCATGTATGCATTATCATTGGTTTCCATGAATCTTTTGATTTCGGTTTTAATTTCCTCAGTAGTTGGGAAGTCATTCAGGGGTAGATTATTTAGTATATGAGTATCAGTGAATTATTACATCTAAAGGTGCTTTGAAAGGTGAAAGTACTTTTCAGTTGTAAGATGTCCTCATATTTTTCTTCCTTTTTAGGATTTAATGAAGACACTCCGCAAGGAAACAGATTTGAAACAAGTTCAGACTCTGGTACAGGGAACTCATACAAGACTCAAATATTCACAGAGTGAACTGGAGATGATTAAAAAGAAGCATCTTGCTGCTTTTTACCGGGTAATATAGACTTACATAAAATTTGATGGAAATTAGAACCAGAACACAGAATTTCAGGAATTACATTTGTATAGCATCTTCTAATTTTTAGGTCTTTTTCCCACGGTTGAAATTATATTATAATACTTTAGTTATTTGTATGATATTTAATTTTGTTATCCAGCTATACCTGAATTCATCTTATCTCATGGAGTCCTCTTTTATTCTAAAAGCCACATATAATTAGCTTTATATATATAAATATCCATGTTAAAAGAATGTTTTTTTCTTTTGCTATTAGGAACAATCTCAGCTACAAAGTGAGCTACTAAATATCGAGTCTCAATGTACCATGTTGAGTGAAGGAATCAAAGAACGACAACAAAGAATTAAAGAATTTCAAGAAAAGATAGATAAGGTCATAAAATGTTATATTTAGTACTAAATGGTATATATAATATATTAGGTCGGTGCAAAAGCAATTGTGATTTTGGACCATGAATTTTAAGTCATTGCAACTAGGCTCAAACATCTTTGTTCATTGAAATAGGAACCATTACAATCAACATATTTCTGTCAAGAAATAAGTTTGTTTATTCCTCTGGCATAAAAATCCATAGATCAGGATTCAGTGAATTAACGGAAAGTATCTTCTGCATCCTTCTGGTAGTGGAAGTGTTTTCCCTGCAAAAAGTTGTCAAGATACTTGAAGAAGTGGTATCTGGTTAGTGAGAGGTCAGGTGAATATGATGGAGGAGGCAAAACTTTGTAACCCAACTCCTTCAACTTTTGAATTGTGACATACAATCAGGCATTGTCATGGAGAAGAATCTGGGGCCCTTTCTGTTGATCAATGCAGGCTACAGACCATTGTGGTTTTCAGTGCATCTCATTGATTTGCTGAGCGTACTTCTCAGATACAATGATTTCACCAGGATTCAGAAAGCTGTAGTGGATCACACCTTACCAGATAGTGACCATGGCCTTTCTTAGGTACAAGTTTGGCTTTGGGAAGTGCTTGGGAGCTGCTTCTTGGGCCAGTCACTAAGCTGGTTGTCCCAGTTACCATATGAAATATACTTTTCATCACACATCACAATGCAATTGAGAAATAGTTCATTGTTGTTGCATATAATAAGAGAAGACGACACTTCAGAATGACTATTTTTATTTTGTCAGCTCATGAGACACTCACATATCAAGCTTTTTCATTTGCATGATATGCCAAACTATCATAGAACCATTGACATTAAGTTCTTCAGCGTCTTATGAAGTTATAAGAGGATCAGCTTCAGTGATTGGTCATTATCAACTTCCAATGGCCAGCCACTATGCTCATCTTCAAGGCTCTCATCTCCTCTGCAAAACTTCTTGAACCACCCCCACACTGCACATTCATTAGCAGTTTCTGGGCCAACGCATTGTTGATGTTGCAAGTTGTCTTCACTGCTTTATAAGCCATTTTAAACTCAAATTTGCTTTTAGTCTAAAGTCACTTCCATACTGTAAAATAAATATAAACATCAAGAAATAAGTAATTAGCAAAAATACAAAGTGAGAAATGTGCATCAAAGTGATGTATGACGACCACATTTATTTAAGAATGTATCCAGTATCGAATGGCAAATTTCAGCAATGTAAAACTGCAATTACTTTTGTACCAAGCAATTCTAGACCAAATACCAAATTTAGGGTTTTTTAAATACGTGCAAAAGCAAAGGTTGACAGGTAACAATCAACAATAACATGTAAGATAGGTTTAATTGCTTGATTTTGCTTATTCTACTCCTTTCAGATATTTTTGGTTCTTAATTCTATGCTCTATAACTCTTTACACTACCTAAGACTCTGTGGTATTACACTTAAAGAACATTTTCTTTATGTAAAATATTATATTTTGGTGAGGCTCAGGTAATTGAATTCTTCCAATTTATATTAAACAATTTATAAAATTAAAGCACTATAAAGCTAATTATGAGCTTTCTTAGTGTTTTGAGTAAGAAATTTGAAAATAGATAGGCATAACTTATGGAATTAAAGGAAAAGAGAGCATTGGTTCCTCAGCATTCAATAGTGCATGGTGACGTTAGCTTTTGGACTAATCCAGAAAAATCATGGAGGGAAAAACCTATATTACACATTGTCTATGTGTTTCTTAAAATTAATTATTAAACCAGTTGTTTTAAAATAATTTAAAAGGTGGAAGATGATATTTTCAAACAGTTCTGTGAAGAGATTGGCGTGGAAAATATTCGTGAATTTGAGAACAAACATGTTAAACAGCAACAAGAAATTGATCAGAAAAGGTATTTTGACTAAAAGATGTTGGTAAGCAACTCGCATGTGTATAAAAGTAACATTTCATAATTTAGAAGTATTTTGCTTGAAATAATCTTTATTTCCGTTAATCAAAGAGTACCTAGTAAATGGAATCAGCAGATGGCATAATGGTTACATCACTGGACTCCCACATAGTTGACCATGGTTCAAGTCTCAGACCCGCAACTTGAAACTCACACTGGGTGTGTATATGTGTGTGTGTACTCAAGATCCCAAGAGGAGAGTGGAAGAAAAGAGATTGCAGTATGGTCATCCCCCAAGGCAGTGATTTCTCACTTCCTCTCTGTCTCTTTCTGTCTCTCTTTAGCAAGAACATGTACCTTATAGCAAAAATCTCTCAAAAAAAAAATGTAGTAAAACCTCATATTCTTTCCTAGTAGAAGTTGATACTTTTTTCTTCTTGGCTAGGGGATGTGTTTGCTGGCCAGAGACAGAGACAGAGAGAAAAAAAAAGACAAAGCACCCCCCATGAGGAATGGTCATGACTCAGCCCCTTCATCTCTCCTTCCTTTGGGATTTTAGGCATACGTACCCATGCACCCAGCATGTTTCTCAAGCCACTGGGTCTGGGACTTGAATAGTAGGTTTTTCCATTTGGGATCTGGCTACCATAATCACCAAGCATGGAGTAGGCTCTAAAATTAATATTCTTATAAAGAGAACCAATACCTTTATTCCTTAAGTCTTTAAGAAAGCACAGATATCCAAAATAAGAGACTGGGGACATAATTATACGTGAACTGCTTATTTAAAAAACATGTGACTTGGCCTCCAGAGCACCAACAGGGGCAGCGCTATGGCAAACGAAGTGCAAGAGTCCTCTCCCCACTAAAGGGGACATTCTCCTGCAGTAAAAGCCAGAGGAATGCATATTAAAAAAAAAAAAAAACAAAAAAAAAAAAAAACAAAAAAAAAAAAAAACAAAAAAAAAAAAAAACAAAAAAAAAAAAAAACAAAAAAAAAAAAAAACAAAAAAAAAAAAAAACAAAAAAAAAAAAAAACAAAAAAAAAAAAAAACAAAAAAAAAAAAAAACAAAAAAAAAAAAAAACAAAAAAAAAAAAAAACAAAAAAAAAAAAAAACAAAAAAAAAAAAAAACAAAAAAAAAAAAAAACAAAAAAAAAAAAAAACAAAAAAAAAAAAAAACAAAAAAAAAAAAAAAGAAAACAAGTGCCATTGCAAACGTTGCCAAAATACAAGCGCTGGATGCCCTGAATGACACACTGGACAAGCTCAACCATAAATTCCCAGCAACAGTGCACATGGCACATTAAAAACCCACACCTACTCTGGAGAAGGTCAGTCCACTAAAAAGGATCTACATTATTCAGCAGCCTCGAAAATGTTAAGCCGGAAGGTAAAACACAGCTGTCTAGTTAACTACTTCAAGCATCTGACAACTTAGCAAAAAAGGACCAAAACTTTCTGTAGGTCTACTGAGCTTGCTTGGTAAATAAAACAGCTTTTGTGTTGTCCCTTTTGACTTTAGGTAATAAAACATCCAAAATGTAAAAAAAAAAAAAAAAAAAAAAAAAAAAAAAAGGCCACGAAGATGGAAGGGGGGTTACATACATGGCTGACTATGTGGTTCGATGGGTCCAATGACTTGAAAATCATGCCGAGCACATATGTGTGCATGCCCAAAAATCCCAAGAGGAGAATGGAGGAGAAGGGATTTCAGTGCTACCATTTATCCTCAAGAGTGATTTCTCACTTTCCCTTTCTCGCTGTCTCTCTGGTGAGCACACATGCCCTATAGCAAAAACTGAAAAGAAAAAAAAAAGAATATGACATGCTGGACAGTGGCACAGAAGTAAACTATGATGCTCTGTGAGCCTGACCCACATGGGAAGGTTCCCGGTTCTCATCAAAGACTGCTCAGAGTACATTGAGCATACATGTGCTCATGATCTGAACCTGGCTGAAACTGGAAGTGGTTTGCAGTATCAAAACCCTGTTCTGTCTCTGTCTTTCTTGCTCATAGAAAAAAAAAAAAACAACTTTTTTTTTTACAAAAAAGACAGGGCCAGCTTGTGGCATGGTGGCTAAAGTGGCTGGATCCCACATGGCTGACCCTGTGATTCAAGTCCTGGACCTGATAGCTTAAGACACACATCAATATGTGTGTGCCCCATATCCCAAAAGGAGGGAGAGATGGAGAAGGGTTTGTGGTGCGACCATTCCCTATGGGGTATGCTTTCTCATTTTCTCTCACCAGTGATCAAATGCACCCTCTGGCAAGAAAAAAAAAAAAACTTAATCTGCTTCATTGTCTGTAAATATTAATATATGTAGATAAAATTGATAATTTTCAAGAAATAATATATTACCAAAAGTTACTCTAAGATAGAAAAAAATCAAGGAGACCTTTTATCAAGGAAAATAAAAGTGTCATGACTTTTCTAAGGACCCAATGCACTGGGTACCTATGGTTTCACAGAAATAGCCAGCTAACTTAATAAGTATAGGTACCTTCAGTGTTTAACGTTTAAACAGTTGTTCAATATTTAAGATGTTTCAGTATATTGAAGAATAAATGCATCTGTTTATGAAATAAACATAATAGTGAAGCCAAAATTCAAAAAGGTACACATATAATAAACTATAAATTGGGGCCAGCCAGTGACGTAATGGTTAAGGCACTGGACTCCCACATGGCTGACCACAGTGCAAATCCTGGACCCAGTTGCCTGAAATTCATGCTGGACATGTGTGTATACATGGCCAAAATCCCAGAGAATGGAGGAGAAGGGATTTCAGCATGGCTATCCCTCCTGTGGGAGTAGGGTGATGTCTTGCTTTCTGTCTCTCTGTCTCTTCAGCAAGTACATATGCCCTATAGCAAAAATCCTTCTGAAAAAAAAAAAAAGAAACTATAAATTAATCCCACCTATAAATAACCAAATAAAGCAAGGTTAAATAGGAACTAGCAGTACAACAAAATAATTTAAAGTTATCTAGTAGCTTCATATCAGAAATATAAAGATGGTACAGTGTTAGGAAATGTATTGGTATAATTCACATATTAATGGTCAAAAGAGGTAAATAACATGATCAACTCTAAAGATGATGAAAAAGACTTTACACAAAATTTACCATCCCATTTTTTTTCTTAATGAATTAATTTCCAGAGAGTGCTTGCACTTGTCAGAGAGAGAGAAAGTATCCCCTGAGGGGGGTGATTATGATGCAATTCTTTTTCCTCCATTTCTCCATCCCATCAGGATTTGGAGCATGCATGCACATGCACCCAGTGTGTTTTTTAAGCTACCAGGGATGGAATTCAAACTGCAGTAGGTCATGTGGGATCTAGGTGCCTATGCACAGTGCTTAACCATTGCATTATGGGGCCTTAACATTAATTCTTGATTAGAAATTCTTAAATTGTGAATAATTAGACATTGTGATATGAGAAAATATATCTCACTCAAAATTAGCATTATGATTTCACAGAGTAACACTGGAAATGTTCTAGTAATCAGAAATGAGAAGAATATTCAGTATCACCTCCATTATCTAATGTTCTGGAGAATCTATTCAATAGAATTAGACAAGAATAATAAAGTATATGGGACCAGCGGGTGACATAATGGCTACATTGCTGGACTCATGTAGTTGACCACAGTTCAAGTCCCGAACTCGGTGGCTTAAACTCATACCAGGCACATGTGCGTGTGTGCCCAAGATCCCGAGAGGAGAATGGAGGAGAAAGGATTGCGGTAAGGCCATCCCCACTGGGAGGTGGTTTCTCGCTTTCCGTCTCTCTGTCTCTTTCTGTCTTTCTGGCAAGCACATGCGCCCTATAACAAAAACCTCTCCAAAAAAAAAAAAAGGATAATAAAGTGTAAACATTTGGAAAGAAGGTGAATTAATCACTATTGCATGTTATGTATTTTAATTCTAGAAAGCCCTAGAGAACCAATTAAAAAAACTATTAGAAATGAGAGAATTCAGTGATTTGACTGAATATAAATATTAGTATGAAAAAATAAAACTAAAAATTAATTTAAAAGTGAGTTTCAAACAAAAGTTCTTTTGTATGAAAACTCATTATTATAAATAAGTTGGTTTTCCTTAAATTAATCTATAATTTGACTATCATCTCAATACATTTATGGACAGGTTTTTTTTTTTTTCTTAACTGGATAAGCTGATTATAGAGTTCACCTACTGAATAAGCCAAGAAATCTAGAAAAGGTAATGAACTCCCAGAAGCTGAAACAGTATAAACCTTGAGGTATTCTGATTTATAAGGAGAAATTCAATATTCTGTGTGAGTGGAGAAAAGATACATTTCTCTATAAATCATGTTGGTACTCAAGTGGTAGCAACTTGGAAAAAGCCTTTTGGATCCCTTTCTCCTTCCTTAGAATAAGATGAATTCTAGCTGAATCGAAAACTCTAATGTAAAAAAGGGGGGGAGGGAATAAAATACTAGTAAAAACACTAAAATAAGTCATAAGAGAATTTTTAAAAATAACTTCAAGTTAGGGAAAGCCTTTCACTATGACACACCCCAGAAGTTCATAAAAGAAAAGATTGACAAAATGCAAATTTATAGAAATGAAAAAAAAACTGTATGGCAAAAGTATCACCAAAAAAATCAGAAAACAGATCACACTGGAGGGAAAATACACATGCGATGTTTACAGATGGCAAGAATGGCTGCCTCTGGGGAGACTGAGAGGATGAGTAAGAGACTTTTTGCATATTCTTAATGTTTTTGGATTTTGTAACATGCATGTATTAACTATTCACATATAGTGTTCAAATAAATATAAAAGTGATATGTGCCTTTTGGAGGAAATACAGAAAATGCATTTCCTAGAAATAATAACTATCAACATTTTGGCCCACTTCCTCTGATTTTATTTGCTATGGTTCCTCTATACTTCGTTCATTCAACACATACTTACTGCTTGCCTCCCACATGCCAGGCACCCTACTAGGCACCTAGGATACAGCAGTAGACAGGAAAGGTCATGCCCCTGTTTTTTATAGGTCCTTCATGTTTCCATGTGCATTTTAGGATCAGCTTTCCAATTTCTAGAAAAAGCTCCCTGAGACTGTTATTGGCATTATGTTGTATCTATAGATGAATATGGGGGTTTTGATGGGGATTGTGATGCATCAGTAGATCAACTTGGGGATGTTGATTGGGCTGGTGATGTGTCTGTACTTCCATTTGGGATGAATTGACATTTTAACAGTACTGATCCATGAGCATGGTATCAGTCTCCTTTGGATAGGGCTTTCTTAATTTCTGTCAGTGCTCTTTAGTGTTCAGTGTACATATCTTGTACATATTTGGTTACATTAATTTCTAGGTACTTCATATGTTTGTGCTATTATAAGTGGAATAATTTAAATTTTTTAATTTAAGTTTCTTGTTGGTATATTGAAATTAATTGGTTTTTTGTAAAGTGACCTTGTATCCTAAAACCTTGCTAAATTTAGTTCTGGTAGCTTATCCTTATCCCTTTCTGTGTGGATAATCAGATTGTTAGTGAATCAAGTTTTATTTCTTCCTTTCCAATTTATCTTTTATTTCTTTTTTTCTTTATTGAAAAACAATTTTTTTTCTTTATTTGCCAGAGATCACATGCACTTAATAGAAAGAGAGAGAGAGAGAACTCCCCAAGGGGGGGTGGTCATGCCACAATTCTTTTTCTTCCATTTCTCCATTCCATTATGACTTGGGGCACACGCAGCATGTTTTTCAAGCCTCCAGGGCTGGATTCAAACTATGGTTGGCTATGTAGAATCCAGCTCCTATTCACAGTGCTTAACTGTTATTCTTTAGTGCTGCACTCTTTTATTTCTTTTTCTTGCTTTATTTGCAGTAACTAAAACTCTAGTATGGTGTTGAACAAAAGTGGTAAGAGCAGACATTTTGTCCTATTTCTAGTCTTAGAGGCAAAGTATTCAGTCTTACACAGTAAAATATGATACTAACTTCAGGGTACCTTTATAATGTTGAAGTTCCCCTTCCTTTCCTATTTTACAGAAATGTTTTTTAATTGTAAATTACTTGAATTTTGTCTAATACTTTTTCTGGTATCTATTGAGATGTTATATGAGGCGTTCTCTTTTTTATTTTGTTTACATAGTAAATAAATTGTATAATACTATTGGGTCATTGGAAAAGTTACTACATGTTTTTTTGTTTTTCTATACAAAAATGTGTTATGACTTTTCCACCGACCTAATATATAGTAAACACAACAGGACATCAAGTGATTTTTTTAAACTATTAACTATACATTGCATTCTTGGGATGATTCCAACTTGGTCATGATGTATTCTCCTTTTCAGTTTTCTTTTTATTTCACTTTTTAAAATTTTGTTAAGGATTTTTGTATCTCTGTTCATGAGTGAGTAGTGACCTGTACTGTTGTTTTTACTATATGTTAGGTAGATGGAAAAGTTATGACACATTTTCCTTTCCTGTAATATCTTTGATATATTTTGATATCAGAGTAATGCCAGACCCATAAAATGAGCTAGGAACTTTTCTTTCCTCTTCCCTGGAATAATTTGCTTAGAATTGGCGATGTTTCTTCCCTAAACGTTTGGTAAAATTTGCCAGTAAAACCCTTAATATACATAGGGCAAATCAGAGTATCTTTTTTTCTTGGGTGAGCTATGATAGTTTGTGTCTTTCAAAGAATTCATGCATTTATTTTATCTGAATTGTCAAATTTGTTAATATAAAGTTATTCTCTCTTAAAAAATAAATATTTACAGATGAAATTATGTGATATCTGGAATTTGCTTCACATAATTCAGTGGTAGGGAGGGGTGATGAGAGGGGTTATAGATGAAACAAGACTGACCATGAATTGATAATTACGATGGAAGGTGAGAGTTACATGGCAGTTCATTACAGTATTCCTTCTACTTTTGTATTCGTTAAAATTGTCCATAAGAAACATTAAATTAAAAAGAATCAAAGCACTCTGCTTACCACTTGTGATGCTTGACTTTATTATACTAGATTAGAATTTGAAAAACAGAAAACTCGACTTAATATTCAACTCGAATATAGTCGCAATCAGCTGAAGAAGAAACTGAATAAGATCAGCACATTAAAAGAAACGATCCAGAAAGGTAGTGAAGACATTGATAACCTAAAAAAGGTAATTAATAATGTGAACATAAGGTGCCTTTTCATTGAAATTATGACTTCCTTCATGAATAAACATTTGTTGAGCCCCTGAAAGGTCATCATAGTGATAGAAGGGGTATGAGGGAGATTTGAGAAATACTTAAAATCAGCGGAACTTCATGAATTACTGGATGTTGAAGTAAGAGGGAAGGCAAGGGGCATGGCATGAATGATCCTGAGTTCTCACTTGGGTGACTGGATGGAGAAGCAGGTTAGGAAGAGATGAGTCTAGGCCTGTAGAGGTTGAGGTGTCCATGACAACTTCTGGCAGGTAAAGAATCTGTAGGTAAGGGGAGAAGTCTAGACTGGAGACAGGATTCTGTTGCTGTGGGAGCAAACTGAAACCATATGGGAATGGTTGAGACTTCCAGCAGGAAGTGCATAGTGGAACAACACAGGCTTTCTGGAAGCTGGTCATTAGGTTATGAGTAGAGCCAGGAGAAGTGGTATTGTAGAGGCTCCAGAATTCTAGGAAGGAGGAAGTGATAAAGGCTCTATATGGTAAAGTCTGGAACATGTCTGTTAGGTTGCCGGTTAGAGGTCATAATAACAAGAAGACTTTCATTGCACAATGGGAATGAAGTCAAATGGCAGTGAGCTGAGGAGGAATGTATCTCAAACCAAGGACAAAGGAAGGCAGGATTATCACTTTCCAAAAAGTATATCATGAGAGTGGGTCCCGCAGTTTGATTGAAGCTCAAGCAGCACATAGGATAGGAGGTTTATCTTGGAATGATGGTTTGGTTTTAGTGATAATAAGCCACATAAAAGATGGTAAATCTACAGTGCAAATCCTCTCCATCCAGGCTGAAGAAAAGTGTCTACAAGTTGTGGATGAACTCATGGCAAAGCGGCAGCAGCTTAAGGACATAGTTGTCACTCAGAATTCCCACATTGAGGAAGTTCAAACTCAAATTGAAGAGGAACGGAAGAAGTTTCTGGCTATTGATAGGTAATTAAGAATTCATCGATTCAAAAGACCTAACCAGAGTTATAAACGTGTACAGACAAATTTGAAATTTATAGTATGAAGTTATATTTACATATTTGCCTTTTGCTGCTCTTGGTTCCACATCACACCTTTACAATTTTGGGGAAAATCAAGAAAGGTGGTAAGTTGTTTAAAGTGACTCATTCTTTGTGGTAGATAAAACTTGAACCTGTGTAAGGTCCCTGCCCTAAATCAGCCTCCACAGGGGTATCTCCCTCTAGCCTGTTTGCACACATAGAACTGGAGCCATACTGCCTGGGTTCGTATTTCCATTTGGCTGCTTACATACTGTCCCTTACTGCCCTCATCAGTAAAATGGGGATGCTTCAGAGAATAGCTATAAGCATTAAATGAGTTAGTATTAATACGGCAGTTAGAACAGTACCTAGCACGTGATAAGCATGTGTTTACCATGATGACAATGACAGTACTTCAAACCTGCTGGCTGGCTGACCAAAATGACATTTGCTTTCCTTTATGACTGACACATCCATAAGAGATCAGGTGAAATGAGCTCTGTTTTTGCTCAACCTCTTGGCTTTTCACAATTTTCCTCATGGTCCAAAGACCTTTAGTGTTTCAAAATATAGCCAGAAAGTTCTATATTTAAGTTTTTTTTGTTTGTTTTTTTGTTTTTTTGGGTTTTTTTGAGAAAGATTTTTGCTATGGGGCATGTGTGCTCACCAGAGAGACAGAAAGTGAGAAATGATCCCCCAGGGGGAATGGCCGTGCCACTATCCCTTCTCCGTTCTCCTCTGGGAATCTTGGGCACACAATGCACATGTGGCCAGCATGAGTTTTAAGCCACCAGTCTGGGATTCGAACTGTAATCAACTACATGTGAGTCCAGTGATGTAATCGCTATAGCATCTGCTGGTTCCTATATTTAAGACTGTTAGGTGGAATTAAAGTTTGTTTGTTCTTGATTCCCCTCCTTTGTATTTTGAACAGAATAATTTATCTGTTTCTCTGCTTATTCTTAAATTATATAGTTCTTAATCTCTTCTTTATTATTGTTATTTCTGTTACTTCTTTTTCTGAATCCTCCTTAAAATCCATGTTGTTCCAACTTGTAAATCCTCACCCTCAGTTTCAGGTAGACAGCATCATATTAGCATAATAGTAAGCTTCAGGTTATTAGGTGTGTAATGACCTACTCGGCAGTGCCATTTCTCTTACTAAGAGGCATTTTCTTAGTTCAAGGTTCTAAATATAGAGTTTATATTTGAGGGAGAAATACAGCTTGAAAAATTGTACAGATTTTGGAACCAGCAGTTAGTGTAATGGCTATGCCGCTGAATTCCCATGTAGTCCACCGCAGTTCACATCCTGGACCCGGTGGCTTAAACTCACGCTGGGCGCCCGCATGTGTGTGTGTGTGTGTGTGTGTGCCAAAGATCCCGAGAGGAGACTGAAGGAGAAGGGATTGCGGTGTGGCCATCTTCCCTGGGGGGTGATTTCTCGCTTTCTGTCTGTCTGTCTGGTGAGCGCACGCACCCTGTAGCAAAACCTCTCCAAAAAAAAAAGAAAAGAAAAAGAAAGTTGTACAGATTTTAAAACAAAGTAACTAGGAAAGCACTGTATCTTTGCAACCCTGATTAAAGCAATGTTTATTACTGAAAAGTGGTCCCTTAAATTAGTTACTACATTCATGGCCTTTCTTGGGAGTGTCAGTGTTTAAATGACAGGCACCAATGAGAGAATGATAGAACTTATTGTGAGTGCACGGGGCAGGGGAAATTATCTTTTTAAAATTTAAGTTTATAACACATTTTTCTTCCTTGGTACAAATTTACATTATGAATAAAGTGACTTTTTCATATCTATGTATTTACAGGGAAGTGGGAAAATTGCAAAAAGAAGTTGTAATTATGCAATCTTCTCTGGAACAGAAACGATTAGAGAAGCATAACATGCTGCTTGATTGCAAAGTTCAAGACATTGAAATAATTCTTTTGTTGGGGTCACTGGATGACATCATTGAAGTGGAGGTATTCTAGCAAATGAGTTTAAAATATGTGTAGTTGCCCAACTAGGGTGGCACAAGTGGTAGGTGCTGCTGTGCCAGGCTAGGGAGCGCATGGGAGGCCTGTTTTGATTCTAAGATGAGCCTGAACAGGCTGCAAGCAATTTGTGTGTGCCTGTAGTACTAGCTTCCTGCAAACTTAGGGCAGTTTGCAACATGGAGAGACCCTGTCAAAAATAAACTCTTGGGAACCAGCAGTTAGTGTAATGGCTATGTCGCTGGACTCCCACATAGTCGATCGCGGTTCACGTCCTGGACCCGGTGGCTTAAAACTCACGCCTGGCGCGTGTGCGTGCATGCCCAAGATCCCAAGAGGAGAATGGAGGAGAAGGGATTGTGGCGTGGCCATCCTCCCTGGGGGGTGATTTCTCGGTTTCTGTCTCTATGTCTCTCTCTGTCTGTCTGGCAAGCGCACGTGCCCTATAGCGAAAACCTCTCAAAAAAAATAAAATAAAATAAACTTCTCTCTCCCACTCTCAATATCCCACTTCTCTCTGTCATCAAAAAAAAAAAATGTGCATTTGTATGCAATGAAATGTAATGCCCTTTGAATGTTTATCCTTCCGCTTGTTTTGTAGCCCCTTTAGGGGAAGGGAGAAATCTCCTAGGAGGAAAAAAGAGCAAATCAGTTGTCATCCAATAGAACTAGGCATTTCACCAGTTCTTTTATCCATCTTGTTTATCCATGTCTCTGGTTCTACAGGATAAACTAGTGGTTTGTAATCTATACATTGGGTTGTTGGGAAAGTCATGATGCATTTTTGCATAGAAAAATATGTCATGACTTTCCCAGTGACCTAATATTAAATATCCAAGAGAAATGAGATAATTAAAGCTGTTGGAGTAAAGAACATTTTTGCACAGTGAACCACAAGCATTGTAGAAGGTGTCTGGCAGCAGTTCCCTTCCCTCATAACATTCTCTGGAATATATGGGGAGGTCTGACTCTGCACCTTCACCAACAACTCTGTCGAGGTAGTTTTAAGAAGAAGCACACCCCACTGGGTATCTGCACATGGTAAGAGTGTGGGAAGAGCAAAAATGGATACACAAAAAGAATCATGATATAAAGCAAGGCCCACTAGGGGCCAGCTGGGGGCACAGTGGTTAAGGCAGCTAGATCTCACATGGCCAACTGTGATGTTCAAGTTGCAACTCGAACTCAAGCCAACTTGAAACTCAAGCCAAGCATGCGTGCATGTGCCCAAGATTCCAAGAGGAGAATGTAATGTGGCAATTTTCCATCAGGGATGCTTTCTTACCTTTCTTTCTCTCTCTCTGTCTCCAGTGAGCACATGTGCCCTATAGCAAAAAAATAAAAAAATTAAAAAAAAATTTTTTTAAATAAAAAATAAAGAAGGCCCACTAATGCATGACATTTCTAGCCTGTTTTTCTTTTCTTTTTTTTCTTTCTTTTTTTTTTTTTTTTTTTTTTTTTTTAGGCGTCCCTTTTTTTTTTTTTTTGGTTAAAGCGCTCTCCAAGGGGGATGGCTGTGCTGCATTCTGCTCTCCTCCATTCTCTTCTTGGGATTTTGAGCATGCTTGGCATATTTTCCAAACCACTGGTTCTTGGGCTCAGACTGCAATCAGCCATGTGAGATCTAGCTGCCCTAACCACCACATCACTGACTGGCGCTGCCTGTTTTCTTTTTCACAGTTGTGTTATGTAGGACACTGAGATTGGCTGGAGTTACATGCCCCTAGTTCTGCTTCTTAGGTTAAGAAAGAATTTAGCTAATTCAGAGAACAGTGAAATTAGTTTTCGGTTTGCCTCCCAAGCCATCTTTTAGTTCTTCCTGAGGATGTTAGTGAGTCTTCTCTCTGGTCTTTCATACCCATCTTACTGCTCTGCCACCAGACACTCAGGAATCCATTTAGGTTCATCTACTTTTCTATTCCCAAAGAGGCCATAGGTCGTTTGGATTCTTTAGAATGAAACATCAATAAAACAAGCTTTCCTCTTGCTAATACTGACCACTTCTCACAGCATCCTTCTGGTTTGATCAGACTAAAATATCTTCTCTTGTCTGCTTTAGCAGAGATCATAATCTAGAAAGAAGGTAAGGAAAAGGAATGAGTCCTGGTCACAAGTGATGGAAATCCAACTCAAATGGCTTTACGATTTTAAAAAGAAGGAAAAAATGTGGTAATAAAGGGATAGAGCTGGAGGAGAGGCAGTCTCCAAGAATTTGAGTGCCATCAGAACACTTCCTAACTCAGTGTATATTAGCTTCATTCTTTCAGATCAGCCTTCTCCACAAGGCTGCAGCTGTAACCACTGACTTTCCAGAGGGAGAAGAGAGCTTTCCCCTGCCCTCTCTCAGAAAATCCTAGGGAGGAATTCTGATTGACTTATTGTGGGTCCCATACCTCTTTTGGATATGGAGAACAGGCAAAGAAAGGTCTGTTACCAGCAGAGGTGGGTAGGAAAAGGAAAAAAAAAAAAGATTTATTACACTACAGGGAAATAAAAATAGACAATCTGTTTAAAAGGCAAGTTGGCATAATGGTTATGTCCCTGGACTCCTATGTAGTCAACCATGGTTCGAGTCCCGGACTCAGTAGCTTAAACTCACGCCAGACGTGTGTGTGTGTACCCAAGATCCCGAGAGGAGAATGGAGGAGAAGGGGTTGAGGCTTGGCCATCTTCCCTGGGGGCTGGTTTCTATTCTGTCTCTCTGTCTCTGTCTTTCTGGTGAGCATACAGGTCCTACAGCAAAAACCTCTCAAAAAAAAAAAATTAAAGGGCTATAGGTAGGGGATAGCATGTGGTAAGATGGCTAAGGGGTGCTGGACTCCCACATGGCTGACCACGGTTCAAATCCCAGACCTGGCAGCTTGCTTTCTCACTTTCTTTCTCTTTCTCTGGTCAAATAAATACATAAGTAAAGGTAAATTTTTTTAAAAAAAAAAGGATTATAAAAAGAAAAAAAAGGGCAAGGTAATTGGGGCCAGCAGGTGGTGTGATGGTCAAGGCTCTGGACTCCCACATGGCTGACCACAGGTATGAGTCCCAAATCTAGTGGCTTGCTTTCTCACAGTCCTTCTGTCTGTGGTCTCTCTTTGATCAAATTAAAGAATAATAATGATAACAAATAAAATAATTATTTTTAAAAAGGCAAGGTTAATTTTACTAAGGTTTTATTATAAAATGGAATAGAGGAGGAAGCAGTTTGATGACTGGTATCTGCATAAATGTTAGTAACACTGTTGCTGCTTTTGTGCCATTGTTCTTTCAGTTAGGGAACCTTCAAGATGATTCTTCTGATGCTGTTGTTAGCCCTAGACCACAGGTCACAGTCTTGAGTAGCTGGGCACCAGGTGACTTACACAGACATTTAATAGGAAAGAGGATGTCAGATCACGTGGACAGGAATCCTGAGAATTAGAGCTTCAACATAACATTTTGTATTCAAGTTCAGCTTTGGTGTGAACTGTTTAACATATATGCATTACATAAAATGTGGACTGACTTCTGACAGTAGTTTCATTGAGTATGTTTCAGCTGAGAATAGCTTTAAAGGAGTGAGTGACAAGGGTTTTTTTTCCTGTCTTGATTTATGAGTCCTGGTTTTGATATCAGCATTACACCAAAGGCCAGTGTACAACTGAATAAGTACTGGTTTATTTGTTCCTTCTCTTCTGTTCCTTCCTTATAGGTACTGAAATTGAAATAAATGTTGTCAGTCATTGTACCAGGCACTGAAAATACAACAGTGAACATAATGGCCAGTAGCCTCTTCACATTCTAATCCGGGAGAGACAGGCAAACTATACACAAATAAAATACTTAGGCATTAGGTGTTGATATGTGCTAAGTAAAATAAATAAACAAGAAAGAGCAGAGTGGTAGTGGAATGGAGTTTGCAGTCTTAGATGGAGAGGCCAGGGACGGCCTGAGAGAACGCTGTCAGTGAGTAGAGAAGGTCAGAGCTGAAGAGCTGCCAGCATTTAGGGGACAGTGTCCAGGCAGAGGGCAGTATACTGGCACTGAGGTGGGCACTGCTGCTGTAGTTAAGGAGCAGAGTCAGCACGGGACACTTGGCACTCTGAAGTTACAAGGGCCTTGCATGCCATCACAAGACTGTCAGGTGTCAGCTTTCTTTTTTTAGGTTTTAGCCATAGGGCCCATGTGCTTGCTAGAGAAAGTGAGAAATAACCCCTGGAGGGATGACCATACTGCAATCCCTTCTCCTCCATTCGCCTTCTGGGATTTTGGGCACACATGCATACACATCCAGCATGATTTTTAAGACATGGATCTGGGACTTGAACCATGGTTGGCCATGTGGTAGTCCAGCACCTCAACTACCACACCACCTGCTGGCCCCAGGGGTGTCAGCTTTTAATCCAAATGAGGTGACAAGCAACTGGAGGACTGAAGGCAATCAGATGAGTAGAAATCAGCATTTCAGATAACAAAGTGTTCCACATATTTTTCAGCTGGGAACTGAAGCAGAAAGTACCCAGGCCACAATTGATATCTACGAAAAAGAAGAAGCCATTGAAATAGATTACAGCTCTCTAAGACAAGATTTGAAGGTAACTGAAAAACTTTTGTTATGACTTAACTTACAGTAATATTTAAATACTACAGAACCATTTTTAGGTGATTGAGTATAAGTTCTTTTATTTAATAGTAGAGTTTCTAATGCTTCTTGAAAAATACTGGATCATCAGAAAAGTCATGATATATTTTTCTATGCAAAAATATATAACCCAATATATAAAGGAAAAATCAGCTGTTTATCTGTAGTAACAACACTTTGGCCACTTTGGCCAAGTAAATGTGGGTCTCTTCCACACCAAGCCATTCTCCAATTCCCTGAACATCAGCTAGGTATCCTGCAATTCAGTTCTGTCTCATCCTATGTGGAATCAGCATCAGACCCTACAAGTTAAGTGCCCAGTTCTACAAGATGGCCCACAGTTTCACGCCAGTCAGAAATTCCAGGCTAGGCTAGCTAGTGGCATGGTGGTAAGGGTGGTGGGATCCCACACGGCCAACTGCACCGCTTAAGAAACACACTGGGTATGTGTATGTGCATGCCCAGAATCCCAAGAGAAGAATGGAGAAGGGATTGCCTCATGGCCATACCCCTGGCAGGTACTTTCTCCCTCTCTCTGTCTCTCTCTCTGGCAAGTGCATGTGCCCTTAACAAAATTAAAGAGAAAAAAAGAGAAGAAAGGCCTCACATAGTTCTGGCTGACTGGTTATACATCAGTGGTTTCTACAGCCCCCACCTCAGGTTTGATAATTTGCTAGAATGTCTCATAGAAATCATGGAAATATGTATATTTGTCTGCTTATTATAAAGGATACAACTCAGGAAGGCTACACTGGAAGACATGCATGGGACAATGCATGGGGAAGGGATGCAGAGCTTCCATGCTTCCATGCTCTCATGCTCCTGCCGCCAGGCACACCACCTTCCCACCACCTCCATGGGTTCACCACCCTAGATGTTCTTTGAACCCCATTGTTTGGAGATCTTCCTACAGACTTCATAAAATAGGCATGAGTGATTAAATCGTTGGCCTTTCCCCTAAGTACACTCTCCAAAGGAGAGGGACTAAAAGTTCTAATCACGAGACTGTGATTGGTTCTCCTGGAAGCCAGTGCCCAGCCTCTAGGAGTCAGCTCTTTAGCATAAACTCAGGTTTGGTGGAGAAGACACTTAAGAGTGACTGAGATGTTCCTCTCGTTCCCAACAGAAAATTTCAAAGGTTTTAGGAGCTTTGTCTTGCCAGGAACTTTGAATAAAGACCAAATATATAATATATATATATATATATATATATATATATAACATCTATCATTAATTATCACCATCAATTTATAGTGATATCATACATATTAATCAAGTACCATAGGGTACACAAGAGTAGCACAAAATAGTAAATAGGTTACTTTTTAAATATTTCAGCATGCAGTGGCATGTACCTATAATCCCAGCTGTTTGGGAGGCTGAGGCAGAAGGATCATGAGTTTGAGGCCAGTGCTGGTAATTGACAAGACTTCGTCTCAGATAAAAAAGTTTAGTTCCTACTTGGAAATTGAAAATCAATATTAAAGTGTTTGCGAAGTCCTGCAATGAAAAGAAGTAGCTGGCTACTCCAGCATCCTCAGCGCCATGTCAGTGTCCTAGGGCAGTACCCTCAACAGGCATGGGGCTTCTCCCAGACAGAGCCCCGTAGCCAGTAGGTGGCTAGCCCTCCCCAGCTGCAAGCACAGACCTGGATCTGTAACTTGTTCCTGTAACTTGGCCACTCTGACCTCGTTTCCCTGTTCTTCTGGTAGCCGTGCATTGCTCTGTGTGTTGGTTTCATCCAGAGGCTGCTGCTCTCACAAGGGCAAAATTACTGTCCTGTCCTTTGCCCTCCTGCCACACAGCCACAGTCTTCAGAGAAGAGCAGGGCTGCCTTTTGTAGTGTGCAGAGATGAAGGATGGATTTTCCTACAAAACCCCACAACTGTCCTATCATCATAATGGCCTGAATAGGGTCACATGCTCATTCCTGAACCAATTACTGTGTGGGGAGGGGATGGTGGACTTGGCCTTAGACCACGCAGATCCATCCGTAGTGTTTGGGATCCATGAGAGAGAAGTAGGTCTATCAAGCCAGAAACAGCCAGAAATCAGAAGCACGTGTCAGGAAAGCAGAAACAGTGGGTGCTGAGTGGCAGGACCACCACACCTCGCCATCCCTTATGTTGTTAATACAATATTTTAGAATTTTTGGATTCTGGGGACCAGCAGTTGGCGTAATGGCTATGTTGTTGGACTCCCACGGAGTTGACCACAGTTGGAGTCCCGGACCTGGTGGCTTAAACTCATGCTGGGTCCATGTGCGTGGCCAAGATCCCAAGAGGAGAATGGAGGAGAAGAGATTGTGGCATGGGGGCGGAGGGGGGCGGGTGACTTCTTGCTTTCTGTCTTTCTGGAGAGCGCACGCATCCTGTAGCAAAAACCACTCCAAAAAAAAAAACAAACTTTTGGACTCTGTGATTGTATCTGTGGCATCTTTTGAAAATCAGAAAGCAGCTTTTGTCTGTCTATAGTCTTCCATTTAATGCTTTCTCCCTTCACTTTTATGTTTAGGAAGTTCTGTCCTTCCTCATTTTTTCCCTTTTATTAATTAATTTGTTTATTTATTTACGGTCATTTACTATACATCAATATAGTATACAAAATGGTATTTTCTATCCAGAATATATTGTATATTGGCTCAATCAAGAATATTACCATACATATTATCATCAACAAATAATTTTCTATTTCTTGTTTGTTATATATTGCTTTTTTCTTTCCCTTCCTTGATTCCCTACCTCTCGTCCTCTGCCAATTCCCCCCGTTCTCCCACATTCTCTGGTATCAACAGTTGTTTTCCATGCCCTTTTTTTTCACATCTTATTGATTCACTAAAGATCTTAATTAATTTTTAAAACTTTCAATAGCAAGCACAGCTGATTTATACATATCTATGAACACATGCCTCACTTTAGGAGTAAACCTCTGAGTAAAGTGAACATACTAGAAAGTAGCACCTCACTATGGCTATTTAGCTTATTGCAGTCTTTAAATAGGTATTAATAGGTATTTTAATGCATTTTTTTATTTCAAGAAAAACAGTTTTAGTTTTAACAGATCAAAATTTAAAAATGTTGAGGAATTTGCTTAAAACTTAAAGCCAGTAAAAAGGTTAGGATTCAGTTCAAATAGTAGGTAGATGAACCTATCAACGGTTCAAGAGAAGACAAAAATCCTTAAATATAGAAATCAAAGCATCAAAGAAAATCAGTAATGATTTAGTCTAAAGTCAAAAAAATTCTATTTCACTAGTTCAGACTCGTAATTAATCTCTCTTATGTTGAATTTGCAGTGTTACTGTGGTCTGATCTTTCTTTTAAACTCTGGAAGTTAACATTCAACCTAGACTTAGTCCTACCTTAGGCTAGCCATTCTCTTGATTTTTATTTTATTTTTTTGAGAGTTTTTTGCTATAGGGCTCGTGTGCTCACCAAAAAGACAGAGACAGAGAGATAGAAAACGAGAAATCGCCCCTCGGGGGGGATGGCAACGCTACAGTCCCTACTCCATTCTCCTCTCGGGATCTTGGGCATGCACACACACACACCCAGTGTGAATTTAAGCTACCAGGTCTGGGACTCGAACCACGGTCCACTACATGGGAGTTCAGCGACATAGCCATTACGCTAACTGCTGGTCCCTCTTGGTTCTTTTTTGTACTCTTATTTCTATGTGTCCGATTTTAGTTTTCCTATTATAGCACTCCCTTCAGCACTTCTTGGAGTGCTGGTCTGGTATTGGTAAATTCTTTCAGGTTTTGTTTATCTGAGAATGTTTTTTGTCTTGTTTCCCTATATGAAAGATAATCTTGCTGGGTATAGTATTCTTGGTTAAAATTGTCTTTTCCTTAATACTTTGAATGTATTTACCCATTCTTTCCTTGTTTGTATTGTTTCCGATGAGAGGTCTGACATTAGCTTGACAAGATATCTTTGAAAGTAACTTGACATTTCTCTCGCAAAATTTAGTATCTTGTCTCTGTCTGTAGTTTTGGTCAAGCTGGCTATGATGTGCCTAGGGGAAGATCTTCTTGGGTTGATTCTATGTGGGGTCCTTTGTATTTCTTGAGTCTGGATATTTGAGTGCCTCTCTAGGTTTGGAAAGTTTTCTTCTAGGATTTCATGGAATAAATTATTAGTGCCCTTATTAGTTTTTTCACCTTCTAGGATACTGAAAATCTGGATGTCTGGGAATTTAATGGTATATCTAGTATTACTCAAATGTTATTCTCAATTTTTTGGGTTATTTTCTGTCTTTTTGGTGAATTTTTCTCTGTTATAGGTTTTGTCTTCTACATCTGAGATTTGATCTTCTGCATGATCTAATCTGCTTTTGATATTTTCAAGAGAGATTTTTATTTCCCATATTATAGCCTTCATCTCTAACAATTCCATTTGATTATTTTTTATGTGCATCTCTTTCAGATCGTGCAAGAACTTCACCTCCTGGAATTCAGTGTCACTTTTCTCCTGTATCTTCTGGAGTTCATTATCTCTCTTCTCTTGCATCTCTGTTAGCTTCTCACTATGAATATTTTAAATTCTTTATCTGATGTTTCCATGAGTTCCATTGTATTCTCTAGCTCCTGGCTAGATCTGGGGGACAGGAGGGTGAAGTCTAGGCAGAGGGTCTTTGGTGGTTGTAATTCCTGAATGGGGCCGTCAGAACTCAAGTATAGATGGATCCTGATTGGCTTGTCCTGGCTCCTGGCTAGATCTGGAGGACAGGAGGGTGAAGTCTGGGCAGAGGCTCTTCAGTGCTCATAACCCCAGAATGGGGCTACTTACAACTCTTTTTCCCTCTCCATTAATGAGTAAGCATACTTATTTTCTTTCTGTTTATAGCTTTCTGTTTTCAATAAACAATTTAATTCACCTGAAATTTATTTTAGTATATGGTATGAAGTAAAAATCTATTTTCTAAAGATACCCAAATTAACCAGTTTACTCACAAATATTTTTCAAATAATTCTCTTCCCAGGGAATTAAAATATTACCTATGTTAATTAGCCCCCTTTGAGAGATGAAGAAAGTTCTCGTGCCTTCTACACCTTCCTTCCCCCTTCAGTGACTTCTTCTATTCATCATTCAGGTGCTAGGTTAAATGTACCTCTAGTGGGGTTGGATCCCTCTCTCTGCTCTGTAGTACCTATGCTTGCCCAGTTAGCTGTTATGGGGTCTTTTCACTCTGTTGTAAATGCCAGTTTGTAGTTCTTATTTCCCTGTGAGTCCTTTAGAGGCAAAAAAAAAAAAATTGTTGCTAGCATTGAATGCTCGATATCTATTAGATAATGAAAAATATTTTTATGAACAAGTAAATGATAGTAGTATATATATTGTAACTTTTTAGCCAAATTAAAAAGTAAAGAAACAAAGCATATTTCAAAATAGCAGCACATCCAACACTAGAGTCCTGAGAGACCTCAGAGTCTTGGCCAACTCAGAAAGCTACAAACACCGTGCCTGACTGCAGCTCCAAACCCAGAGAGGGGTTGCAGAGAGGGAAGGAAAAGACACAGCTGGACCCATGTGAGATAGGGAAGGGCCCTATATGCCTTACCAAAGCAGTACAGATGTAGAAAGCGTGCCAGTCAGCATTGTTCTTTGCCCATAATAGGCTCTACAATCTGATAAAGAAGTCGAGGCCCACCTTAGATTCCTGCTGCAGCAAGTAGCATCCCAGGAAGATACACTATTGAAGACAGCAGCCCCGAACCTCCGAGCCCTGGAAAACTTAAAGACTGTCAGAGACAAGTTTCAAGAATCCACAGATGGTGAAATTGAGTTTGTTAACAAGATTATATTTATACTTGTTTTAATTTTTATAATATTTGCCAACCATCCCCCCGGGTTGTATTTTTTTATTATATGTATTTCTTCTTCTGTTACTTTCTATTAATATGTGCTTTTAATACTGAATCTCTAATTTCTTCCTTTTTAGAATATGTTCATTAATTTAAAGACAAGTTTATTACTTATTTTAGAACATACATTTTTTTCATACCAGTAGAATAGTCATAATATTAAATACTGTTAGAACTTGTCAGTATTTAGAAATTAGCCCTACTAAAAAAAAGGGGGGACTCATCAATTGTAAGAGTCATGCTCTTAGAATGAATAATAATTGAGGTTTTTCTTTTTTTTAGAGAGAGATATTTTTGCTATTAGACACATGTGCTCGCTAGAGAGACAGAAAGTGAAAAATTAGTCCCCATGGGGAATGGCCAAGCTGCAATCCCTTCTCCACCATTCTCTTTTCGGGATTTTAAGAACGCAGGCGTGCACACGTGCCCAGCATGAGTTTAAGCTACCAGGCCCGGGACTTGAACCATGGTAGGTTACGTGGGAGTCCAGTGACGTAACTATTATGTCATCTGCTGGTCCCAGTTGAGGTATTTTCAAGGCAGATTTATTCAAGATAATTGAATTCAAAATCCAATTTAAAAAAATTTTTTTTAATTTCTTCACAAGGGGAATTGTATTACTTTATTCCCGCACAAAAAGATCAACTGTAATCAAATGAGGTGAACATGCACCCCAAGATTTTATTGTTTTCATAATAAAAGGTGCTTAGAACTGGACCACTTGACCCTTTCTCTTTTTTTCTCCTCCCAATTCAAAATGCTTGCATTTCAGGACCAGCAGATAGCGTAATGGCTACATCGCTAGACTCCCCTGTAGTCGACCACAGTTTGAGTCTCGGACCTGGTGGCTTAAACTCACGCTGGGCGCATTTGCATGCTTGCCCAAGATCCCAAGAGGAGAATGGAGGAGAAGGGATTGTGGCATGTCCATCCCCCCTGGGGGGGGATTTCTCATTTTCTGTCTCTGTTTTCTGGCAAGTGCACGCTCCCTATAGCAAAAACCTCTCAAAAAAAAAATGCATTTCTTAATAACCAGCATTCTCTTAGATCTGCAATTGTGCTGAACACGTTCAAGTCTCAGTACAATCTTTGTAGTTTTTAACCTTTTTTTTTTTTTTTTTTTTTTAAAAAATGGGCTTAGTGTGTCCACTATTGCCATTCTGCTTCCTGTCATAATGCCACTTTCCCTGAGCACACAGAATCCTTGCCCTTTTTGTACTGTGTCACTTTGTGAGGTTGGTGCTTGCTACACTTCTTATAGAAAGTCCATTGGTTTTACGGACGTTCACCATGTTTGTGTACATGCTATCTACACAGAAAGAGCCAATTTTTAAAATATTTTATGCTTAAGGTTTAAATAAAAGAAACCCCTCAGTGCTCTCCAAAGTTTAAAAAAAAATGATTTTTTCTTAGCATTTGAGGCCAGCAGAAAGGAAGCCAGAATATGTAGGCAAGAGTTTGAACAGGTGAAAAAGAGGAGATACGATCTTTTCAGCCAGTGTTTTGAACACGTCTCAGTCTCAATTGATCAAATCTACAAGAAGCTCTGCAGAAACAACAGTGCCCAAGTAGGTATTTTCACCCCCAAGTACTGGTGGGAATTTTATTATGGTGGTGGTTGTTTTTGCCTTTTTTTTTTTTTGGATAGGAAATAGCCACTGCCACATTATTTGTCTCACTCACCTAGAGGGTAAAGTCAGTTAACGAAGATTATCTATTATAATGACCCCATGTTCTAAATCCCATCCACTCTATACTAGCCAGCCTGGACAAGTAGAACTTTCCATGGGCCTTGTTTCTTCGTCTGAAATATGAGTGCGTTTAGACCATTTGGTTTCCAAGTTCTCTTCAGTTCTGAAATTCTGCTGTCTGGTACTAATTTGATTTTATGGAACTATGTCTCTCTGGTTCAGTAGGATAATGTAGAGGATGCTGGGAAAATGGGTGATTCATAGAGTTGGCCAGAGCGCCTAAGGAGGGGGAAAGAACTAAAGGCAGGTTCAGATAGGTATGTCCCTTTTAATGGTAGTCTCTTTGTTATACCACCCCTACATTTCCTTATCAATATCCATAGCAAATACTTGTGGGATTGTATATGGAATAAATTGCAGGCCAGGATTTACACAAATGCTCTGCTTCTGTTTTATCATGGTCCTTCATGACCACGAGATTATGAAGAATCAGATATTAGACTTTCAACTGAAAATCAAGTATTTATTTTCAGTAATGTGAGACCAAAATAAACCCATGAACTCTTTGAGAACAGGATTTCTCGCTCTCTCTATCATACCTGGCTCCTAAAAGATATTCAGTAACTGGTGAATGGACCAGTGAATGAGTCGAATGATGACTGGGTAAGACTGTGGCATGTGCTGCTGAGGTTTGAACAGCAGTCTGTGGCAAGGCCTGGTCCTTGAGTATGTTAAAATGTATTCTGTCTGGGGCCAGCAGGTGTAGTGGTTAAGGTGCTACATCCCCATATGGTCTGCCACAGTTTGAGTCCTGGACCCAGTAACTTGAAATTAGGGATTACAGCATGACCATCCCCCCGGGAGTGATTTCTCACTTTTCCCCTCTGGCGAGCACATGTGTCCTATAGCAAAAAATCCCTCTTAAAAATTTTTTTTTCTCTCTACCTTCCTCCCAGATAACTCTGTTGTCATGAGTACATGTAGAAACTGAATAAAGTATTCATGGGCATTGGTATTTTCATATCAAAATTGAGGAAAACCTGACCAACAGAAAATTTTGTAGTTGAAATTTACTGGTTGCCATTCTGATATTACTAAATAAGTAACATGTGTTTCAGGCATTTCTTAGCCCAGAGAATCCTGAAGAGCCATACCTGGAGGGAATTAGCTACAACTGTGTGGCCCCAGGCAAACGCTTTATGCCAATGGACAACTTGTCAGGAGGAGAAAAGTGTGTGGCAGCTTTGGCTCTCCTGTTTGCTGTACATAGGTAAGACCACAGTAAGCTATGCCACTTTATATCGGGGTGGAAACCAAGTGGACCTTTCTACAGAAGCTCTATTAACTACTTTTCCTTATTCATATTTAGCAAATGTGATACAGAACTAATTTCTTCAGCCAGATAATCCAGATTGTGTTTTAGGCGTACAACATTGAGAGTTTAGTCTCTGACATATTTTATTCAATCTCTGTTATTACCAATAGCTACTAGTAACTTGACATTATGAAAAATAAGAAAAAGAAGTATTTTAATGGTCAGATGATATCAGGATTTCCAGAAAGCAAAAACAACAAAAAGAAACCAATTTATATTGCCCTAGTCCGTATCCAGCGATCTGCTATTTAGTTAAAAGAATGTTAAGCAAAGTATTTCCTCTAAAACTGTATTTAATCTTTTTATTTCCACTAGTGGTGGTAGAACTGTTCTATTATAAAAACAAATCAAGAAATAAAGTTAGCTGAAATTAAGGTAATTAACAACTTTCAACATTTAGAATATGAGATGAGGATCTCATGTGTAGATGCTGCTGCCCCTCTATTTCCATGAGCACGAACATAAACATTCAAGTTCAACAGCCTTGTCTTACTGATCTCCAGAAGGAAAAGGAATCAGCCACCACTGAAAAGGAGGAAGAGAATATGGCTGAGGGACTCTGAGAAGGCAGGAGGCTGATTCTGAACCTGCATTGGTAGCAGAATACACTGACCACTAGGTGGCAGCCCGTCCATTCAGTCAGATGATACTCAACTATTGTAGGCCAGGTGGTGTAGTAGGTACTGGGGACACAGCTGTGAACGAAACAATGCCTGCCATAATGACACTTCATTTCAGGTTGGGGAAGACATAAAATCTATTCATAAACTAACCCTTTCATATAGAAAATAATAGAAAATGACAAGTCCTACAGAGGAAAGAAATAGAGAAGGGAATGGAGGGAGGGAGTGGCAGGGAAGGGTTTGGAATATTAAAGTTGTCAAAAAGACCTGTTTGAGAAGGTAATGTTTAAGCAAGTTTGGAGGAATTACAGGAGCAAGTCATGCAGATGGCTGAGGGAAGACAGCAAATGCGAAGACCCTGAGACCAGCGTGAGCCTGGTATGTGTAGAGAAAAGACATACGCAGCAGGGTCAAGCACAGGGCTAGGAAACTTGTAACAATCAAGATGAAAGATGGTGGTGGGATAGGCCAAGATGAGAGTGAGTTGCCAGAATCTGCTGACAGGTGAGGTGTGCACTGATGGAGGAGTCAGGATGACTCCCTGGGTTTTGCCCTATACAACTGAGTCACTACAGTTGCCATAGCTGAGATGGAAAAGGTCACAGGAAGGAAGCAGTTTAGAGGGGCAGGTGGAGCCTGACTTTGGATGAGTTCAAGATGGTACTGAGACACTCACATGGACTTGTGAGGTAAGGGTTCAGGAGAGGGGTCAGGGCAACTGGTAGGCATGGGAGAGCCATCAGCATTTCGATGGTATTTAAAACCTTGAGAACAGATGAAATCTTCAAGGGAGCTAGTTAGAGGGCCCGAGGGCACTACAGTTGTTGAAGGACTAAAAAGGCAAAGAGTTGGTAGAAGAGAGGTGAGAGTAGCAGGTACGTACCTATGGGTGGGATGAAGGCCCAGTCATCCTGCAGGTCTCCAAGGAGGAGGAAGAATGTGTCTGCATAGGTCACTTGGGATATGGACCAAAAGTTGAGTACAGATTAGCAGCATGGAGGTCATTAATTACCGAGATACAAGTATCCCAAGAATAAGTCTTATTTCCTCAGAATACTGTTAATCTTTTCCTCTAAGACTTCTGTAAAACAAGCAGAAAATCGGGGCCAGCAAGTGGTGTGGTGGTTAAGGTGGCTAGACTCCCACATGGCTGACTGCAGTTTGAGTCCCAGACCTAGCTGCTTGATTTCTCCCTTTCCCTTCCTCTGTGTCTCTCTCTCTGGTCAACTTAAAAAAAAAATAAAATAATGACATTGAATAAAATATTTAAAGGGGGGAGCAGAAAATCAGCACTTACTTGGTTGTGTTTTTTTTTTTTTTTTCCCCTTAGTTTTCGGCCTGCTCCATTCTTTGTTTTAGATGAGGTGGATGCAGCCCTGGATAATACTAACATTGGCAAAGTAAGTTTCTTTCTGCTTTTAATTTTCAGTAGAATATCTACAATTCCAGGTCCATGCACCATCAGAAGGCAGTTTATCCTGAACGAACAGTGTTGCTGGGCAAGCAACGATAATTGCTTATTAAAAACAACACTTTAAAATCTAAGTTAAATATCTAAGATAATTCATGGTTAGGGGCTCTCCCCACCAGAGTTGATGGGAAGCCACACAGGGGGACCCAAGGGTCACTGCACTTGATCAACAGCATTACTATTAGGCATGACCGGCTTCTCCCAGAACAAGCTATTGGGCATTGGGGAGCCCCAACAGCAGGCCCTAGGGCAGACAGGTTTCCTTGGTCTTACAGGTCACATTAGTTGTTTTTAAAAGTCCAAGTAACATCTGTAAATAAAATTCTAAAGGAATTAAAGATCGCTTTTCTTGTGCATGAGCAAGCTTTCAGTAATCAGAGAAATGAGGGACTAAAGAGACAGTTCAGTTCTTGAGAGTTAAATTTAGTCAGCATTCTGGGACCAGCAGTTAATGTAATGGCTATGTTACTGGACTCCCACATAGTCAACTGCAGTTCACGTCCCGGATCCAGTGGCTTAAAACTCACACCGGGCACATGTGCGTGCGTGCCCAAGATCCCGAGAGAACAGAGGAAAAGGGATTGCAGTGTGGCCATCCCCCCTGGGGGGTGATTTCTTGCTTTCTGTCTCTCTCTCTGTCTGTCTGGCAAGCGCATGCGCCCTATAGCAAAAACCTCTCCAAAAGAAAAAAAGAAATTTAGTCAGGATTCAGAGTTCAGTGGATAACATCTAGTCATCTTAGACAGACAGGCCCTCAGCTTTCTCTGAACTATAAATACACTGAATTTCTAACATGAGAATGGGCTCAACCATGAACAAAAACCAGGACAGGCACTGCCAGTGCCCAGCACTGGCCAGGGGAGGGGAGAGCACCAGCCTATATGGGGTCCTACTTCCTGGGACACCATCTTTGGAAATGAATTTGACTCCCCTGGGTCTGAGCCTAGGTCCATCCACCTTCCAGAATGGTTGGACTTACAGCTGTGTACAAGGAGGCTGCTCTGGTCATGCTGACAGATGCAGTCCTTATTCACTGGGTAAGGTGGCAGTTTCGGAGTAACCTGATCTTTTAAACTTGGTGATGAGCCTCTCCCTGAGGGAGTTTTCAGTCTCAGGTGTGGCCTGGCAGATTATAACCCTTGAAGCAGTGACTTCTCACTCCAGTGACTCTCATGGGAGATTCTGGGCAGGCAGGAGACACTGCACTGCAGCAGCCTGAGGGATCTTGGGCATTTCCCCACTCACATCTATCCAGATCCAGCCCAGATCTCTCCAGGGCCCTGCGTTTCTACCATGCCACGGGACACACTCACATTGGTGCCTCTGGCAGACACTTATCCCTCATATTATCGGCAGGGTGGTGGTGGTTGGGGGTGGGGGGGGAAGGAGCAAAAATAAATCTTCCTTTCTCTGGAATGCCAGCCACTCTGCCATAGCTGACAACTCCATTGCCTGACTCGGAGAAATCTCCCCCAGGAGGTTGATTTTGGCACTCTGTCGCCCACATCTGATGGGGGGGTGGGGAGGACTGCTGCTGGACTGTCTGTGCTCTTGGTTGCACTAAAGATGTCTGTATCTTCCAGCAAAATGTAGGCGTTTGCATTGGTGGCATCTTCAGGGCCTGGGCTTTACTTCAGACTCCATCCTAAGTAGTAAAACCTCTGAATTCTCACAGTCCCTTTGAGATTTATATTCCCGGCATTCCATTGCTGAATTGAGACTAGTTATGTAGTACAGAAACGGTGACGTGGCTTCCACTCCCTCCTGTGGCCAGAGTGCCCTTCTGTAAGAGGTGACTCTCCAGGCAGTGCATCCCCTCCAACTTGGCATGTTCCTGTCACCATCCCAGGACTTCATTTTGCATCTCAGTAGCTACTGCTTTTGCCACTAATGCTGGAGCTGCTTCTATGAAGTCAGCTCTCAGCTAAGTGCAGTTTTCTGCCTTTTAGACTTCGCCTAAGGTCAGTGCCTTATGTCCGCTTCAGAGTTTGTGCCTGTGGTGATGTGGGTGCAGTCAGGACCTACAGACATGGAGACCCACTCTGGGCCCTCAGAGATCTGGGGAGCTGTCAAGGATCTTGCTAGACGTTGATAGTCTGAGTCCAAGTTCTTCATCACGCTCTAGGTTCTGAGTAGTTCACCACGACCCGCTTCTATCCAGAGGCTATTTTGCTCTTATTCTCATTTCCTTGGAATTGAGCTTCCTGAAGGGGCCAGGGTTCACCTCTAATCAAATGACTTCATTATGGATTATGAATACGATTTCCGTATTTTTCCCTTCAGGCTTTGAGTCAGCAAAATAGAAAGTTCAAAGTTTAAATACCAATCTTGACCCTCATAAACTATCTTAGTGGTAGTTTTTGGTTTATTATGTTATAAAGGCTGGTTGTATAGTTACATGATAGCATCTGAAGTTAGAGCATAATTATTTAAAATATCTTTTAGGCTTTAGGTCAGGGTTATAATTTGCACTTACCTCCTACTTTAGAATGTAGGCTATTTCCATTCCTGCAGTTGTGGTGGCTTTATTGGATTACCAAAAAGGCGAGTAAGTGCCTTTGTCCCCTAAAACTGGGCAGAGCCAGAGGTGACCAGAATCATTGTTCCTGAGCCCAAACAAGGTCTTTCTTTGCTGGTAAAACGTGTGCTTCTTACTTTCTCCCAGGTATCGAGTTACATCAAAGAGCAGACTCAAGAACAGTTTCAGATGATTATCATTTCCCTAAAAGAAGAGTTCTATTCCAAAGCTGATGCACTGATAGGCATCTATCCTGAGGTAAAGACAGTGGAAAGAAGGGTGGCCACAGGCCTCTCCTATATGACTAAACAGCTGCAGGTGGAGCCTGGGGAGGCTGATTTCTGCCATTGAGAAACACAGGCTTATACCTTTTTAGTCTAATAAGATTTTTTTTTTTTTTGGAGAGGTTTTCGCTATAGGGCGAGACAGAGAGACAGAAAGCGAGAAATCAACCCCCAGGGGAGATGGCCACGCTGCAATCCCTTCTCCATTCTTCTCTCGGGATCTTGGGCACACACACACAAGCGCCCAGTGTTGAGTTTTAAGCCACCGGGTCCAGGACGTGAACCGCAGTCAACTACGTGGGAGTCCAGCGACATAGCCATTATGCTAACTGTTGGTTCCCCAGTCTAATAAGATTTAACACTCAGCTATTTTTCTGTGATATTACATCCCTACGATTTAAGATATCTTCCAAGTGAAGGCAGCAAACTGAAAACTACAGAACAGTGAGTGTAATAGTTTTTAGCGCAAGCTCTATGGCCTGGTGGTTACAGCCTCCAGATCCCACCTGGCCAACCCCACAGTTCAAATCCCTGACCTGGCAGCTTGCAAAGCAAGCCAGGTTCATGTGTATGCATTCCCAAAATCCTGACAGAAATGAAGGAGAAATGAAGGAGAAGGGATTGCGGTGTGTTTGTATCCCCAGGGAGAGTGCTTTCTCCTCTCCCTCTCTCTGGTGAGTGCAAGCAACCAAATTTGGTTTCGTAGGGGCCAGCAGGTAGCATGATGGTTTTGACACTGGACTCTTCACATGGCTGACTGCAGTTTGAATCCCAGACCTGGCAACTTGCTTTTTCACTTTCCCCTCTCTCTCTTTCTCTCTCTGGTGAGACCTATAGGAAATTAAATAATAATAAAATTAAATAATTATTTTTTAAAAGCTTGGTCTTGTAAAATAATAGAACACATTAACAGATTAAACTGCTAATACTGTATTTCATACTTCTGTAATGTTTGAATTTTTATTTTATTTGTTTTTGCCATAGGGTACATACTCAGTGGAGAGACAGAGAGACAGTGAGAGGGAAAGTGAGAAGTCACCCCCTGGGAGTATGGCCATACCACAGTCCCTTCTCCTCCATTTTCCTCTTGGGATTTGGGGCGTATATGCACACATGCCCAGCTTGAGTTTCAAGCCACCAGGTCCAGGACTCAAACTGCACTGGCCATGTGGGAGTTAAGTGCCTTAAACACCATGCAATTCGCTGGTCCCAGTGTTTGAATGTTTGAATGAATGATGAACTGTGGTAGAACAAGGAACCATACATCTTTCAAAAGTATCAGAGGGGGAAAAAAAGAAATTCACTTGAAACTTAAGTAAATTTCAGAATTTGAACACTTTTCTTTTTTTTTTGAAAGGTTTTTGCTATAGGGCGCGTGCGCTCGCCAGACAGAGACAGGGAGACAGAAAGTGAGAAATCACCCCCCAGGGGGGATGGCCACGCCACAATCCCTTCTCCTCTATTCTCTTCTCTGGATCTTGGGCACACACGCATACGCGCCCAGCGTGAGTTTAAGCCACTGGGTCCAGGACTCAAACTGCGGTCAACTACTTGGGAGTCCAGCGACATAGCCATTACACTAACTGCTGGTCCCAGAATTTGAACACTTTTCTTTTTCTTTTCTTTTTTTAAGAGGTTTTTGCTGTAGGGTGTGTGTGTGCTCGCCAGAAGACAGAACGCGAGAAATCACCCCCCAGGGGGGATGGTCACACTGCAATCACTTCTCCATTCTCCTCTCGGGATCTTGGGCACGCATGCACATGCGCCCGGCGTGAGTTTTAAGCCACCAGTTCTGGGATGCGAACCGCGGTCGACTATGTGGGAGTCCAGCGACATAGCCATTACGCTAACTGCTGGTCCCTTGAATACTTCTTAATCTGTTCAGATTACTTCCCTGAGCCAATGGAGCAAAGCAATTAATTCAAGTCATTGGGTTTTGGGATAATTAAGTTTAACTTCTTGAGTTTTCCTTTAGGTTATGATAAAAAATATTAGGTCATAGGAAAGTTAGGACATATTTTTCTATGCAAAACTGTATCATGACTTTCCTGACACCCCAATAATTTATCTTCCTGTGCCTACAGGATATTAGGGGTCCACTAGGAAATACACTACATGAGAAATGGAAATTCTCCTGCCAGATTAAAAAAAAAGAATTAACTGATGCAAATACAGATAAAATTGCTATCTTCCTAGGTATAAGGAACTTCCTTTTTAATGCAAATCTAGACTCATTAATTGCCATTAATTAATTAATTTGGAGCAATTTTTGCTATAGGGCATGTGCGTTCACAAGAGAAAGAGAGTGAGAAATCACCCCTCAAGAGGGATGACCACACTGCAGTCCCTTCTGTTCTCCTCTCAGGACTTTGGGCACACACACACCCAGCATGAGTTTCAAGCCAGTGTGTCTGGGACTCACACCAGTCAGCCATGTGGACATTCAGTGCCTTAACCACTACACCACCTGCTGGCGCCATTGGCCCTTTTGTCAATAACATTTTTTCCATCATTAGGCAAACACTTTTAACTGTCTTCTCTCCATTTCAGCAAGATGACTGCATGTTCAGCCGAGTTTTGACCCTTGATCTTTCTCAGTATCCGGACACTGAAGGCCAAGAAAGCGGCAAGAGACAGAGGGAGTCCCACTAGGAGCCACAGTACTCTTGTGCACCTCAGCTGTGGGCCAGCCTGCCCAGGCTTGCAGTGGTCAGGCTGACAGTGACTTAGTTCCCCCCTCCCATCCACACAGTTCTTGAACAACCCACCTACCAGCCTGGTGAGCGAGCCTTTCAAGAAGTCTTTTAGCTGTTCTAGCCAAAGAGGCTGTGTAGCTCACTTCAGTCAAGGCCCCATTGCAGAAGTAGAAATTTTCTGTGATAATGTTGAATTAGTTTTAAAAAAAGAAGTACAACTTTGTACTATAATTTTAGCTTCTATACTGGAATAAGCCAAGTAGAAAAATGTTGAATTCTGCATCATCTTCACTGTAGTCTTACCCTTAAGGAAAACTCTTGGTTTTTAAATATTCTAGTTACAGGTTGGTTAATGAGTTGTTAAACCTGGCTTTTATGGGAAATTGTTTCAGGCACTGTATGTCAAAATGGCAATAAAAAATATTCTAATTTCAACTATTCTATATTATATAACTTCAGAAGCAAAACGAGAGACTTTTTTTTTTTTTTTTGGAGAGGTTTTTGCTGTAGGGCGCATGTGCTCGCCAGACAGACAGAGACAGGGAGATAGAAAGCGAGAAATCACCCCCCAGGGGGGATGGCCACACCGCGATCCCTTCTCCTCCATTCTCCTCTCGGGATCCTGGGAATGCACGCACATGTGCCCGGCGTGAGTTTAACCCACCAGGTCCAGGACTTGAACCACGGTCGACTACGTGGGAGTCCAGCAACATAGCCATTACACTAACTGCTGGTCCCAAGAGGGGGAGACATTTAATGGTGAAATTTGACTGCCTCAATACAACTTCAACCTTTTTTTTTTTTTTTTTGCTAGAGGTGCATGTGCTTGCCTAGGAGAGTGAGTAGAAAGTGTCCCACTGTGGGGAATGGTTGTATGTAATCTCTTTTTCATCTCTCCCTCCTCTCAGGATTGTGGACATGCGCACACATACACCAGCACATTTTTCAAGCTGCAGGGTCTGGGACTCATGCATTTGGCCATGGGGAATCCAGCGGCCTTAACCACCACGCCACCACCACTGGTTGGCCCTCTCTTTTTGTAAATGTAATTTTTTTTCCTTGCCATAGTATGTGTGCTCTCCAGAGAAAGACAGTGATAAAGTAAGAAATCACACCCCCAGAGGGATGGCCCCTCAGCAGTTCCTTGGAATTTAGGTACACACCAGTCCTGGTGTGATTTTCGAGCTGCAAAGCCAGCTATGTGAGATTGAGCACCTTAACCTCCATGCCATGTGCTGGCCCTGGAAATTTAACTTCCAGTAAGGAAATCCTGAGGAACACATGCTCTCTCAAGTTACAGTGGACTTTGCCACTTCAGTGCATAGTTTTTTACAGGAAATGAGACTGCACACTTCAATAGTACTTCCACTTCCAAACAGAACAGGAAAACCTCAGGATGGTTTTCTGTTTCACTCCTTTGGGCCAAGTGCTCCCAGGGAAGGGCCTCCTGAAATAACTGCTTTTGAAGGACACTCATGCTACCAAAGGATTTGCTCTGTACCTAACAATTACTGTCACACAAAGACCCAGTTCTAATCTCCGGCTGCCTGTGCTTCTCCTTTTCTTCATTAGTACTGGTACTACTGCTGCTTCTGCTTTTGTGGCAGGCAGTTAGCCAGAAATCTGTCTCTCTCTTTCTAAGTGAGCACACACACCCAATAGCAAAAACCTCTCCAAAAAAAAAAAAATATGAGGGGCAGCCCTAAGCTCACAGCAGTTTTATCAGTCTAACCTCTGAAAACTCCCTCCTCCCACCCCGCACCTGAAGCAGGGATGGAATGCTAGACCAACATCCTAATTCCCTTTGGGGCAATAAACTCATAGGGCAGATTATGCAAATATGGATACCTTCAAAATCTACCTTGATCAGGCGTAATTAGGTAAATTCCTCAAGTGCAGGAAAAAGCCCACAAAATTAAAGAACACGGATTCTGTGACAGACCTCTCTGCTAAACATTCATCACCTCGCAGTTACAGTACACCTAATCCGTTCCGAACACAGTTGCTACCTAACAGTCTGCCCGCTCAAGTCTTTAGGGTATACATCATTGCTAAAAGCTCTTTTCTATGAAATACTCTCCCACCTGCTTTCCTCGTGGTTGTGGCTTTATTTCTTGGGGGCAGGTCTTTTCATTTTAAGAGATCTGGACCCAAAGAAGGAACCTCACATTATGCAGCTCAGCTCCATCAGATGAGAACACTTCCTCTACCTGAAAGGTATCAACCATAACCATGCTGAACTGTCTTTGGCAACACCGACTCACAAATGGTCAAGGGTCCTGCCCAGTAGTAGGTCCTGTCATCCTGTACCTGCCCACTTCCTCAAGACCATCATGCTATGCAGAAGATACAATAAAAACCACAGGACTGTGGCAGTATAGGCCAGGGGCAACACACACCCCCCAAAGATAGGAACCTAATAAAATGAGTTTCACACACACTGAATGGTTAAGAAATACAGATACTACAACTAATGTGGCACTTTCTACTGAAAAAGCCCAGGAGTCCACTTAGAAAAGTAGTTGTCACAAGGGGTGGGGGGGAGTGGTCTGGAACCTCACACTTGTGGGAGGCTGAGGCGATGGTGCATCCATGGAGCAGGAAGCACCCAAGGGCTGACCAGGTGGGAGTTTGGTGCTTTCTTCCCTAGCTCCATGCATCTGGGTGCATTCACTGCATTCTCCTGCCTAGTGCAGGGATCAGCACATGGTTGAGGACCATAGGTAAGTTGATCCTTCAGTGGATAGTTGCATACATACTTAAAGTGCAACCATTTAAAAATGTAACTATCCTAGCTTGAGACAGTGGAGACACAGGGGTACTTTGTCACCCCCCGACCCAGTGTTTCTTACTGATGAGATTACATACTCAAGGGCTTTATGCTCCAGTGGTTTCCAACCTATAAACCGTATTAGGATAAGTCTGCATTTTAAAGCAAGCATTACAACAGAACTGACTACATTTGGTCACTCACTACAGTTCACCAGCCTCAGCTCCTTCAGCATGGCATTCCATACTTTTACTTACACAGGCTCTCATTTACTTGTTCAGTTTTATAGTCTATCCCACATCCTCATCGACACTTGTAATTCTGCTATACCCTGTGTCTAAACAGCTTTCAGATTCAGATATACATCCCTGATTTAGTTTGCTTTTCTGAAAAACACATTCAAGTAATATTTACGTGATTTTACAAGCCACTGATAGCTCCAGCTGTAACAGAAATGATCATTAATACATTAAAACAGCTGTCATCACTGAAGAAAAGCTGCACACACAAGGCAGAAATTAAAACTTTATTTATGACTTGAATGACATGAAAGATCTAATTCCATGCTTTAAAAAGAAAAAAAAAAAAAAAACATTCTCCCACTCCTAACCTTTTGTTTCTTGTCCTTAAATTTCTCTGCACCTATGGGAGCTGCCATCATTGGGGAGTGTCACAGGCTTGGCAAGCAAGAAATGGCATGTCAAAGATGGGCGGTCTCAAACTGAGACCACACAGGGATTGTTTCCAGAGTCTTCTTGCTGTACCACCACACAGGCCTCAGCCCCACATCCCACTTGGTGTCCACCTGGGTAAACCTGGGAAAGGCTCCAGTGCTGTAAGCCTTGCACATTCTGCTCACAGCACTTTGTAAAGCCCCTCAATGTGGGCCACGGGAAGAGATTCAAGAGGAAAAGGCTGGACCTCGTGCCCCAGAGACACAGATTCGGAAAGCTTGGAATTTATAATTTATGTAAAAGTTAAAAATTGGCCTTTGCTTTCACAATTATCAGTCACACAATGGACTTGCACAACACTCAGCTGTCTGAAAAGGCCATGGCCCCTCAGACTTCACACTTCAGCAACACCTAGACCTACCATCTCTGGAATAGGCATTACTATGACATAATTCCAAAGATGCCCTATTGATCTAGTCATTCTTTAAGGAAAAAAAAATTCACTGGCTGGTGCCTTGAGTATCCATTCTCTTGTCCTGGATAACTATGTGAAAGACACCTTTTCTTTGAATGCTTTCTACCGTAACAAATATTTCCACATAACAGAGATAAACTGTAAGCTCTCATTCTTGCTATTTGGCAACAACTGCTGCTTGGACAGTCTTTTCTCCTTTTATTAGGAAAAAATGCCTCCCTAATGCAAGAGACATGGCAAACAGGAGTTAGGAGTACCAGGTTCGTCACTTCCCACTGGTTCTAGGCTCTGAGGGAGCTTTCAGTCCTTGTAAAGTGTGCCTGACATGTGTACTCTCACCTAGCCCGGAGGGCCACACACCCCTATGGCTTTCAGGATGTGTGACAGTTCAGAATTGAGAGGTGTGGAGTTCTCCATACATTCCTCATCATTTGGGCGTGGCACTGTGGTACAGAAGGCTGGTTTTCAAGTTGCAGGTGTAATTGGTCTTAAAGATTTCAAGACCCTCCAGCATCATCTGTTTAAATAGAAGAAAGACATCAAAGGTTAAGGTTCAACTAAAAAAAGTATTAGGTCGCCAGGAAAGTCATGATGTATTTTTCTATGTTGTTCTATGCAAAATGTGTCATGACTTTTCTGATGACCCAGTATTTTTAACAGATACTTATTTCAGAAACTGCTTTACAATTTTTATGTGGCGACTTTGAGAACCCCTCCATAATAGTAATGGTGTCTAGAAATAGCTCTGGAGTTCTAAACACCACTGCAGGACTGATTAAGTATGACACAAGGTTTGCAGAGATCTATGGGAATCTCTGCCCTTTATCAACACGGAGGCTGTTTCCTGTCTTAGCGGGAAGAGAACAAGGCCATTTCAAAAAGCACACATTGGGCACACCTGGAAATGCAGAGAAGGAAGGAAGGCTGAGTATATGCCCTGGATATGAAAAAACAAGGGACAGGATTAGGACCACCGAAGACATTCTATCCAGACTTCACCCTCTTGCCCCCCAGTATCTAGCTAGTTAGGAGCCAGGTTAGAACACCCTATTTATTCTCTTTTTAAATTTTTTATTTTTAATTTTTAAAGTTCTTAGCTCTCTGCTGCTGTTTTGTCATTAATTCTTACCTTTCCCCCTTCCCCCATAGGACAAGCCAATCAGAAGCCATATGTATCTGAGTTCTGAGCGGCCGCATCCGTGCGGTGCACTTTTTCATTTTTTATTCAAAATTTTTTTATTATTATTGTTTGTCTTATTTTTTCCGTTTTGGGGATTTCCTTTTCCTTTTCCTGTTCTCACTTTTCTGCTCAGCTCCCACACAGTTATTTTCTAGACAGGTTTAAGTGCTCAAGAGCCAAATATCTGAATACTTTTAGGGTCAGATTAATCCTCAAAATCCATTGAATCAGCTACACAAAGAGAAAAAAAGTAATGTTTAGATATTGCAGATCACCTCCTTCTGCATTCCTCTGAATGCTCAGATTTAACTCCAAAAACTAGGGAAAAAATATATAATCCACCAGGTCATCAGAAACTACTGCAGAGGTACAAGAAATTTGAGAAACCAAGAAAATCTCTCTTCCCCAAGGGAAAAGATTAACTCCTCATCCTCCACAGACTATACAAGGGAACTCATGGAAATATCAGATAATGAATTTAGAATATTCATAGCGACAAAGCTAACAGATACGCAAAAGAAGAGAAAGAACTCCAGAAAATTCAGGAGAAACAAGACAATGAGTTCCAGGAGGTGAGGAAGTTCTTGCATGATCTGAAAGAGAAGATACATATCATCAAAAAGAATCAAATGATTAGAGATGAAGGCTGTAATACAGGAAGTCAAAATCTCCCTTGGAAATATCAAAAGCATGGGACCAGCAGCGCCTGGCATAATGGCTGTGTTGCTGGACTCCCTTGTAGTTGAATGCCATTTGAGTCCTGGACCTGGTGGCTTAAACTGGCACTGGGCACATGTGCACACAAGCCCAAGATCCCGAGAAGAGAATGGAAGATCTAGGGATTGTGGCATGGCCATCCCCCCTGGGGGGTGATTTCTCGCTTTCTGTCTCCCTGTCTCTCTGTCTTTCTGGCAAGCGCATCCACCCTATAGCAAAAACCTCTTGGGAAAAAAAAAAAATCAAAAGCAGGTTAGATCATGCAAAAGATTGAATCTCAGATGTAGAAGACAAAACCTATAACCAAGAAAATTTCACAAAAAAGACAGAAAATAACCCCAAAAAATTGAGAATAACATTTGAGTAATACTAGATACCATTAAACTCCCAGACATCCAGATTGTCAGTATCCCAGAAGGTGAAGAAATGAATAAGGGCACTGATAATCAATTCCATGAAATCCTAGAAGAAAACTTTCCAAACCTAGAGAGGTACTCAAATATCCAGAACCAAGAAATACAAAGGACCCGACATAGAATCAACTCAAGATCTTCCCCCAAGCACATCATAGCCAGCTTAACCAAAACCACAGAGACTAGATACTAAATTTTGCAAGAGAGAAACGTCAAGTTACTTTCAAAGATATCTCATCAGGCTAACGTCAGACCTCTCATCGGAAACAATACAAGTAAGGAAAGAATGGGAAAATATATTCAAAGTGTTAAGGAAAAAACAATTTCAACCAAGAATACTATACCCAGCAAGATTATCTTTCATGTGGGAAAACAAGACAAAAACATTCTCAGATAAACAAAACCTGAAATAATTTACCAATACCAGACCAGTTCTTCAAGAAGTACTGAAGGGAGTGCTGTACCAGGAAAACTAAAGTCAGACACATGGAAATAAGAGTACAAAAAACAACCAAGAGAATGGCTAGCCTAATGGTAGGGCCAAGTTTGGAATTGAAATGTTAACTTCCAGAGTTTAAAAGAAAGATCAGACCACAGTAACACTGCAAATTCAAAAGAGAGATTAATTACATGAGTCTGAACTAGTGAAATAGAATTTTTTTGATTTTAGACTAAAACATTACTGAGGTTTTTGTTTTTGTTTTGTTTTGTTTTGTTTTTTTGTAGGAGAGGTTTTTGCTATAGGGCGCGTGTGCTCACCAGAAAGACAAAGAGACAGAGAGACAGAAAATGAGAAATCACACCCCAGGGAGAATGGCCACACCGCAATCCCTTCTCCACCATCTCCTCTTGGGATCTTGGGCATACACGCACACACACCCAGTGTGAGTTTAAGCCACCAGGTCTGGGACTTGAACTGTGGTTGGCTACGTGGGAGTTCATCAACATAGCCATCACGCTAACTGCTGGTCCCAACATTACTGATTCTCTTTGATGCTTTGATTTCTATATTTAAAGATTTTTGTCTTCTCTTAACTGTTGACAGGTTCATCTACCTACTGAATCTAACCTTAATACTGGCTTTAAGTTTTACTGAACTGAATCTAACCTTATTACTGGCTTTAAGTTTTAAGCAAATTCTTAACATTTTTTAAATTTTGATATGTTAAAGCTAAAATTGTTTTTCTTGAAATAAAAAACTGCATTATAAAATACATATTAATACTTATTTAATGACTGCTGTAAGTTATATAGCCTCAATTAGGTGCTACTTTATAATATATTCACTTTACTCTTTACTCTTAAAGTGAAACATATATATATATATATATGCTATGCTTGCTATCAAAAGTTTTTTTTTAAAATAATTGTTTATTTAATTTTGTTTATTCATTCATTTTATTTTAATGTGACCAGAGAGAGACACAGACAGAGAGAGAGAAAGAGGGAAAGTGAGAAAGCAAACCACCAGGCCGAGGACTCGAACTGTGGTTGGCCATGTGGGAGTGTCCAGCGCCTTAACCAACACACCACCTGCTGGTCTCCGATATTAAAAGTTTTTAAATTAATTAAGAGCTTCAGTGAATCAATAAAATGTGGGGAAAAAAAAGGCATGGAAAAACAAACAACAAGGGACAGAAAAGAAATAAATGGAAAAGAACTCCTGCTCCAGGGAAATGATTCAAAGAACCTTTGTAGCTTTTTTTTGTTATTGTTTTTATTTATTTTTTATTTAGCTAAAATCACAATCCAAATATTTGTTGAAAGAGCATAAAAAATCTTATCGAAAACTGTTACCAACAATGAATTCTTCCTCTAAAGCTATGTGTGCCCCTCCCCAAGTGCACTGATGCTGTACAAATCTAAACAAGAGGATGCAGCGTCCGTGGCAGCTGCCCTCAGCTATTCTCCCGGAATGCTCACTGACTCACTGTCACGTTCACCCACCGTTGACAGACAGGACACTACAGCCTCTTGCCTCCTTGCCACTAGTCCCAACCTAAGCAACATCGGGAACCATTTCTTAAAACTGTCAGATTTTATTAGAATAGAGATTACTTGCATTTATTATGAAGCTTTGTACCTACAACAGATTTCTTCAACATGTTACCACAATGTGGAAGAAAAAGGTAGTATCACAGAGTTGTTGAGCATACCCACTGAAGGATGCATGTAAAAGCTAAATAAACAGGTGATGATATGTCAAATGCTTCACAGCTCACACATTCTTGGTGGATTTTAACAGGTGTTTGACTAAGGTTTTCTTACATAAAGTAATAGGAATTAAACTGCTGCTATCTGAACATACTCTATCCCAATGTTTGCAGGGATGCAGTAGGAGGTGACCAGGGAGGCCTCTAGTGTTTCCAGAAATTTTAAAATATATGACAGTCATAAAACAACAGGGGCCGGCTGGTAGTGTAGTAGTTAAGGCACTGGACTCCTACATGATTGACTAGTAGCTTAAAAATCATGCTAAGCATGCATGCATGTGTGCCCAAAATCCGAAGAGGAGAATGAAGAAGGGACTGTGGCATGCCCACCCCCACCGCCGAAATGATTTATCACTTTCCCTCTCACTGCTTCTCTGTCTTTCTCTAGTGAGCACACACACACCCTATGGAAAAACCTTAAAAAAAAAAAAAAGCTGTGGGCCAGCAGGTGGCATGGGGGGTTTGGGAGCTGGAACCCACCTTCACTGCTTCGCAGACCACGTGTAGAGTCCTGGACTTGGGGACTTCAAAAAAAAAAAAAAAAAAAAAAACACCAGGCGTGTGTTCACAGGTGCCCAAATTCCCAAAAGGAGAATGAGGGAGAAGAGACTACAGCACTCATCCCCCATGGGGGCTGATTTCTCACTTTCCCTCTCTTTCTCTGTTTCTAGCAAGCACGCACACCACATAGCAAACTATAAAAAGAAACAGAAAACAATGGGTGCCATGAGAAAGGATAAATCAGCAAATAAGAGCTCTCAGAGTTAAAATCACAGTCAAAATAAAAATGTAACCCAAGAGCTAGAACATAATTTAGAGAATCCCTCAGAAGAAAGCTGTTTAAAAAGGAGACAGAAAATGCAAGTTGAGTCAGAAAACTTCAAGACAGTAGAAATCAATCCAGGAGATCTCAACTAATATAAATTCTAGGAAGAGAGAACAGAGAACATGGAAAGAATAATCAAGGAAACTGAAGATTATTCCACAGCTGAAGAAACACAATGAGAAGGAAAAATAAATAAATAAAAACCGAGCAAGAAGACTTCCACCTATACACACCCTTATAAAATTTTTAAACACCACAGGAAAAGAAAATCGAAAATTTCCAGAAAGGAAAACAGTGTGTCACCTACAAATGAGCGGGCACTAAGTGTACAGGCACTCTTCATGGGAACCTGGAACTTAGGACAGTGCCATTCCCTGGGGGAAGTAATTAGCCGAGAGTCCTTCCCTCAAATGATCAACGGCACGAGGACCAGATCAAGACACCTGCAGACATAGCCACCTCTTCAGAGAGCTGACCCTCCACATCAGGGTTTGCAGAAGCTAGGTCCCCAAGGGGGTACTAGAGGGACAGAGGACCAGAACCAGGAGGACACAGGCACTGATGGAAGGGAAAAGTTCAGAGTGGCAAGTGCAAATGTGGTCGTCCCGAAGATGAAGGTTAGACAGTGTCTTGGGAAATAAGGGGTGGCAAGATGGAGAGAATGAAGAAATACAAGAATATTATAAATACGTTATATTTTAGACAAGAGGAAAACAGGAATCTAAAAACATAAAATAATAAACAATAGGCATGTCTCAATAAACAATTACAAAATGAGAGAATGCAATGTGAGGGGGAAAATCACGTTTGATTTGTCCCTAAGAACACATTCTACACCTGGCACCGGAGCCACTGCACTGGGTCCAGTAATTTCACACACAAGTTGGCTGGCCAGGGCGGACACTGTCTTGAGAAAGTAAACCCTTTTGTTTTCTTCCTTTTTTTGAAGAATTATTTAATTTTATTGTTATTATTTAATTTTGCTATAGGGCACATGTGCTTACCAGAGAGAGAAAGTGAGTGAGAAAGAGAGACAGAATGAGAAGCAAGCAGTCACTTCTGGGACTGGAAATGCAGTTAGCCACATGGTAGTCCGGCACCTTAACTGCAATGCCACCTGCTGGCCCAGTGCTTTCATTTTGAATTGTTACAATCAACCTGCAGACTGGACTAGACTGGTGGTCTTATTTCCTTTCCCCTGTTAACTACAGTGAGCAATGCTCATGGGATAGATGTCGGGAAGAGGCAAGCTGTCACAGCCCATGCTCACATCAGGAAGTCAGGTTTAAGTGCATTATTGAAAGTAAAGAAGAGGTGATAGACTATCAAAACCCAGGAGGAGGAGAGGAGAGGGAGGGGTTGAAGGTGAGCTAGATCACCTTTTCTGGAATAATAGGGACAGACTATTAAAAGGTTCAAGGGACCAGCAGTTGGCATAGTGGCTATGTTACTGGACTCCCATGTAGCCGACCGCGGTTTGAGTCCTGGACCAGGTGACTTAAACTCACACTGGGCACATGAGCATGCATGACCAGGATCCGGAGAGGAGAATGAAGGAGAATGGATTGCAGTGTGGCCATCTCCCCTGCGGGATATTTCGCTTTCTATCTCTCTGTCTCTTTCTGTCTTTCTGGTGAACGCATGTGCCCTATAGCAAAAACCTCTCCAAAATAAAATAAAAGGTTCAAAGAAATGTTTAAAGTAATCTGACAGAGGTAAGGAAAACAAATGATTCAAAGAGGTTTTCTCTAGAGACTACGATGACATAAATCAGGAGAGTGGTCACCCTGGGTGGGGAATGCCTGGAAAATGGCCAGGGGGCTCCTTTGGCAAGGTGTGACTAAGTGGGCGTGCGCACTCTGTGAGAATTCACTGAGCTAACTACAATGTCTACATCTTAGTGCACATTTTCCCAATGATGCTCACTTAAATCAACAAAGTTCTGGGCCAGGTGGTGGCATGGTGGTAATGCAGTTGGACCCAGTTAGGGAGCATCCTTGGTTCGAGACCTGGGCCTCCCTGAGCATCCTCAGTACTTGTAATCCCGCCCAGCTGTGATAAGTCAGGGCGCAACACGAGGACCCTGGTGGGGGCACCTCTCAGTTTCTGTCTCTCCCCCTTGTGGAAGAAACTAAATTTATGTATTTATTTAGAAGGAGGCACATGGAACAGAGTTAGGGTGAGGCGCGTATCCCATCTAAACTGCTCTGGGCTCTGACCCAACACATTATTCGACTCATTCCTCCCACCAAGGGGCACTGCACCTAAGGACACCCGTGCCAGGCCCCACCTAGGGCTCCCACAAGACCAAAGAGCACAATTACCAGTATCTGATTGTCTGAGCTTTTTGGAAACTTCAATTCCGTTTTCTTCTAACTTCCTTTTTGCACAGTCCTGACACGCATTACCTGAAAGAAGAAAACTGATTAAAAAGCTTATCTTTTCTAGAGTCCGCCCTCCAAGACCAGTTCATAAATCTGATCTCACTAAAGCCCTGGCCGAATAAGCCCTGCCACACCTTCCTACATGGCTGTGCCGGGTCCCGCGGGTAGGGAAGACGGGCCACACAGCAGGCTCTACTCCACTGCCCAGAGTCCTGAGAACCTCAGACCAGGACGTGCAGACACGTGGTGCTTGAGGTACCCACAGGAGGATGCTGATAGCTACTGAGTATTTTTTTTTTTTTTTGGGGAGAGGTTTTTGCAACCGGGCGCTTGAGCTTGCCAGGCAGGCAGAGAGAGACAGAGAGACAGAAAGCGAGAAATCACCCCCCCAGGGGGGATGGCCACGCCGCAATCCCTTCTCCTCCATTCTCTTCTCGGGATCTTGGGCACGCACGCACACGTGCCCGGCGTGAGTTTTAAGCCACCAGGTCAACTACATGGGAGTCCAGCGACATAGCCGTTACACTAACTGCTGGTCCCGCTACTGAGTGTTTTTTGTTCATTTTGTTTTTTTAATTTGTCTGCAGGCACATGCACTCACCAAAGAGACAGTGAAAAGAAGAAAGTACCCCGCCCCCAGGGAATGTGTTCATACTGAAATCTCTTCTTCTCCGTTTCTCTATCCTGTCAGGATTTGGGGCATACGCACACTCATGCCCAGTGTGTTTTTCAGGCTGCTGGGTCCAGGTCTCCAACCATGCAGTCAGCATGTGGGAGCTAGCTGTCCTAACCACTAGGCTATCGGCTGGCCCATGAGTCTTGCTAGTTTATAAACAGGCAGAGCTGAGCCCGGCAAGAAAAGCAATTTTGATTTCAAACAAGAATGAAACAGAAAGTCTGTGTGAAACCTTACATGTGCAACTGAATTTCTCAACAAGTCCCTCTTGGTCACTACATCCTGCACTGAGGGCATGGTACAGAGCCTGTTCCAGTCCCTCCTAACTGAAGCCCAGGACAGAGACTCCTGAAGGGCCAGCGGCCAGCCTGTGGTGAAGCTGCTGTCTCCGTCCAAGGGTGGACCTTCAGCCCTGGGCTGTGCAGGGCCTGGTCTGCCGGCACTGCAGTTTGTCATCTCTGATGGGCCACTTCTGGCTAACTATGGGACGTAAAAATCTATTTCATACTCTCACAAATCGCAGCCGAAAGAACGGAACATGGAGGCAAAAAACAAGCTGGTGGAAGTAAAAACCGGCTTTACCCAGTAACGTAGTGCTGTCCACTCGATCAGCATCTGCAGAAGGGAAAAACAAGTCAGCCGGACCGAGACTTCCAGTGCTGCTGCCACCGCGGCACCTGCTCTGCACCCACTAGCTGTGGAGTGGGGGCTGCCACTGCCCTCTCCTCTCCATCTCCCGTGGGACACGAGTGTTCACTGAGGGCTGCATGAAGCACCAGAAGTCAGCCGGCACACAGTGGCATGGTGCTGCCATCACTGCTATTCCTGTCACTGCCACTGAGCCTCCTCCCACTGAGTGTGCTACTCTAGGAAGGTGAGCAGGGGCGTTCAGGACACCGTCACAGATCAGAACTGGAGGGTCCTGTCTGTCTTCCAGCAGCTGGCTGCCAGAGAGGTGGCAGGGACAGGAATCCACTTGGCCACCTGCTCCAGGAGCTTGAGCTCACTTGGGTTTATGTTGGGTCCTGCCCTGCAGGAGTCGTGGATGTGGGGCAGAAGGGCAAGGTGCAGAGATAGACAGGGATAGCCCACCGCCCAGGCGAGCCTGGTCACACACTAGGACTAGGCCACACTAAACGCCGAGTTCTGCTCTGCGGCCGGCCAGAACCCCAGCCCCAGCTTCGGCAAGTCTGGCATGAGCTGGGCAGACCGTTCGCCTCTCTGAGCTCGTCTCAGCACCTACTTAGTGGCAGCAGGTGCCATTAAAACAGCCGAACGGGGCCAAGACCACAATCCACACAGCATGTGCCATGCAGAGGGTCACCAAGCACAAGTCACTTCCCCGGCCTTCAGTAAGAGGGACTGCCAGCCTGGTCATGCTGTTAGTTATTGGAAATGCAACTGAAATCAGCCCATTTTGACAGTTATTACCAATTCTTTTTTCTCTTTTGTTTTCTTTTAATTTTTAAGCCAAAGGACCTGTGCAATTTCCAGAAAGACGGAGCGGGAGGAAACACGACCTGGTCAGGTTATCAGCCCTTCCCCTGCGTTTTTCTCTCTGGGATGTGGGGCACACACGTACACTCCTGATGTGGTTTTCAGCTCCTGGGACCAGGATTCAAACTGTGTGGTCAGGCATGTGGGATCTGGTTCCCTTAACTATAGGCTACGAGGCAGCCCTAAGTATTAACAATTCTGAACAGAAAGTGCTAGCGCTAACAACAGCATGGTGGCTGGACTGTCTGCGCCTTCGCTCGTCTTCATGTTCCTGGCTGCTCACAGTCGTCGGTGCTGACCTGGTGGCACTGTGTGAGTGACAGTGCCTGGGTTTCCTGACAACTACACGGTGGTCAAGAGGGACCCCAAGCTTGAAGGCATCAATGTTTATGGTACCGAACTCAAAGCCACTAACCACGCACGTTGTGGTGATCAGGCCTAAGAACTCAGTCACCCTGGTCATTCCTGGCAGATCAACACGGCCCCAACAAGAGCCAAGGACTAGCACTTCGCAGGCATGTGCTCAGAACAGAGAAAGATGCTATTTGGGATAAAGGGGTGGGACACCTGCACCCGAACGGTTCTGAGTATCATAACTGAGCGCACGGGCATGGCAGCTTCCTGTCTCGGTTACATCATCTGAAACACGAGCAATATGTCCAACCAGAAATCTGCACTGCAACACTAACAGTCACCTCACAGATCTGTCTACACTGTCACTGCCACACCCTTTCCGGAGCCCCTCTGATTTACCCAGAGAGTTTTTTGAAGACACCTGGAAGATTGGTGAATTGTGAATTATACCTCAAACTAAGTAAGTAAATATGTAAGGACACCTGGGAGGACCCTGTGAGTTTTGTGCTTAGAAATGGAGGACACAGCCACGTACCTGGGCTATGCTGCTTGCAGATCTGCATGGCGAGGTCCTGCACGTAGCCAGGGAAGTGGTCGAAACAGTCCCCGTAGGACACCACCTTGATCCCGTGCAGAAGCATATCAGCTTGGTGCTTGAAGAAATGGTCTTCATTCTCCTTGAGCACCACCATGTAGTGCTCCAAGGCCACCTTGTTGGGCACTGAGTACAGGAACAGAGCTTGGAAAATCTGGTCACGCAGGGTCTCCCCACAGCCCATGAACAGGAAGGACTTGGTGCGGTACAAGTTCTGGAGGACTTCCTGTGGAGAGCCAATGAGGAGACTGGGTGGTGCTCAGCTGAAAGAGCCAGAACGGGGGACTAGCCACAAAGACGCGTACGACACACACACTTGCTCTCAACCACTGCTCCCCACGGGCCAGGCTGAAAACAGTGCTGGGGCAGCAGCGCACACCCAACGTGGCATCCCATGAGCCCAGAGCGGGACCCACAGCAGCAAAGGCCTGAGTAGGTGAGAGCCCAGCATTCAGCGAGGACTGGATGCCTCTTCCTCACCAAGCAGGGGACTGGCCTGTGCCATGTCATGGCCTTAGTTAGAGTAAGGACAGTCTACACCCCACTGGCCTTACCAGCACACTCACCCAACTCAAATCACGTGTAGTTATATAGAATTTTAAGTTACAAAAACTTCAAAAAGGAAGTTAAATATTTTCTCAGCTCAAACTCGTACACATGCAACCCCCTGAAATTAATGCTGCTCAGTGGGCCAGACATGAGGCTGTTCCCTGCCAGAACAGGCTTTTGGGAACGAGGACAGGAGAGCTTAGAGGAGCCAGTGACAGTGACCAAGGGCTGGGCCCAGGAGAAGCAGTCTGTAGGTGACGAAGGCAGATGTGGAGATGTCCTAGAGACAGCACGGCATCAGCACAGGCACTTCTCAGAAATAACTCACAGCGTCAATCACACGCTGACCGGCACCACCCAATGACCCTACCCCTGACGCTGTCCCAGCGTGACGCAGACCCAGAGGCTAGCCTGGGAGCCAAGTGCCTGACCCTGAGCTCACAGGGTAATCCGTGGAGCTCCTGGCAGACTGAGTGCTATGACAGCAGAACGTGGAAAGGGTGGAAACACAGCCTTCCATACTTCATTCAGTCTCGGACACCAAGAAAGCCTCACTGAAAATGAAGTTTCAAAACTAGGTTTTGAAAGCTGGAGAGAGGATAAGTGGAGGAAGAGAGGGAAGGTGCTGACAAGATGCCGGAACGGACACTGATGAGGGGAGGACAACAGCTCAGGGCCCTGTAGGCCTTGCCGTGTCCCCAGTGAGAAGGAGTCACTGCGTAGCCAGGGGAAGCACAGAGGGGGTAAGAGCACATCTGTGCTTTCAAAGGAATCAGCATCAGCAGTCCTGCCTGGAGCAAGTGCTCGCCCCCATCTAGTCAACCTGCAGGCCCTGCACTAGGCCCCGAAGATCCAGCCAAGAGCACGAGACAAGGCCCATCCCTGCAGCAGCATGGGGGAACCAAAGGGGGAATGCCCAGAACCACCTGAACAGCAGCCAGCTGACTAGGGGACACCAAGGATCCCATGGTGCAACCAAGGCCTGAAGACGAGGAGCCGGGCCATACCATCACTTCTGGGTCCTGAGTGACATCCTTGTACCCCGACGGGTCCAGCACCATCCCGCAGGGGTCCGTGTACAAGCCATGGATGTGGAGAACTCCGTACCTGATGTGCCCTCTTGCCCACTGGAGGACCTACCAAGAATCAAGTGGGGATGAAGGGGAACCAGGTTACACAGATGTACAATGAAAGGAGCTCGACACGAGTACTGGCTTCACGGACCTACCTAGAAAGAGTAAAATAAAGTTTTAACTTACAATTATACCTTTAAGACATAAGAGAAACTGAGCTGTTAATATGAGGTGTTCCTGTTGGATCAAAAATCACTCCCTTAAAGACAGGCACATGGACAACATCTAACGTGTGAGCTGAAGCAGACAGCACCCAGCTCCGACTTCGCAGTTACAGGTCTATGGCTATGCTTTCAGACGCTGTGCCTTGTTTTTTGTTTTTAAGAATTATTTTATTTAACTTGCCACCAGGTCCGGGACTTGAACCGAATTCGGCCATGTGGAAGTCCAGCATGGTTACATCATGCCACCTGCCAGCCCCTGAAGATGCTGTGTCTTTATCACTGCTCTCTGCATATTATTATTTTATTTTATTTTGGAGAGATTTTCACTGTAGGGCGCGTGCGCTCGCCAGACAGACAGAGAGAGACTTAGAGACAGAAAGCAAGAAGTCACCCCCCAGGGGGGATGGTCACGCCGCAATCCCTTCTCCTCCATTCTCCTCTCAGGATCTTGGGCACACACGCACACGCGCCTGGTGTGAGTTCCAAGCCACCGGGGTCCGGGACACGAACCGCGGTCGACTAGGTGGGAGTCCAGCGACATAGCCATTACGCTAACTGCTGGTTCCCTCTGCATAGTATTTTTATACCCACAAAAATAGGCACAGTCATCTCCCCGACCTGAGGTTTTTCCTTCTAGTTTTAGTAATCTCCAGTCAGTTGGGGTCTGCAGACAAGTGGGTAGTCAGGTGTCTGGAGAGAGGGCAGGAGCCACGCACTCGCTTAACCATTAGCACAGCCCACTACTGGCACGCAGCGGCTGACTTCGTTACTCACTCTCCTGGCTGACCTCTCACTGCACCTCACTCTCAGTGACCCTTTAGCGGGGAAGCGCAAACACAAACAACCACAGCATATAGGGGCTCAGTGCTGTCTGTGGCTTCAGGCATCTACTGGGGTCCTGGAGCAGACCCCCCACAGATGAGGAACGACTGTCCATGGAAAATTATGCTCATAGAATGGCCAGCCGCAATCGCTGTAGATCAAGGACAAAGGACTTGTGACATGGGCACTTGCCACATGGCTCCCCTCTCCCTCTGTGCGGGGCTGTGGTGTCCGCAACAGAAACAGATGCATCCCGTGGGCAGAAAGCCAGCTGGGCTCGGGGACACGCAAGTGCAGCTCATTGCCAGAGACACTGTCACAGAGGCCAGCCTTGGCGATGGGGCCCGGCAGCCCAGATGCACAGGGCAGGTGTCCATCCCACATCATGGATGGCCACCAGAGGCTGCTCTGCACGGGGACCGTGACCTGTATGCACCACCCTGCAGGGGACTGCACCTGTGGCCAGACCTGCAAGGGAGGCTGCAAGAAAGGGCAGCGTGTGGAATAGGGTCGAGCGCTCCTCACGGACACCAACGTCTTGATGAGACACCTCTACAGCTTTAGCTTCCTGGGGCCTGAGGACACAGCCAACACCCCCTTCTTTGGGAGGCCCAGGGGTCAGCTATCAATAAGGGCGCACAGAGGACATGAACATGTCATTAAAAACAAAAAAAGGTCAATAAAATGAAACTACGTTACACTTTAGCAATAAAAGAAATTTTAAAAATTTTAATTTTCAACCTATCAAATGGGTGAAATGTGTTTTATTTAAAATTTTGGCTACAGGGTGTGTGCACTTGCCCGAGATAGGAAGGGGAGGGGGAGGAGAAAGAGAGAAAGAAAGAAAGAAAACACCTTCCGTGGGGAATGATCACACCGCAATCCCATCTCCACTTCTTCAGGATTGGGCATGCATGCAAACAGACCTAGCATGTTTCTTGAGCCACCAAGTCCAGGACACAAACTGTGCAGTCGACCATGGACTGAACCTTGTTTTTTCAATAACAGCACGCGTCGACAAGATGTGGGGAGTGGATACTCTAGTGTATAGCAGTACAACTGCTAATCTTTCTGGAAACTCTGGTAATGTACACCATCAATCTTTACGCTTACGCTTTGACTCCGAAACCCTTCTACACAAAAGTATACAATCTTCATTGTAGCATCATTTATCATTGCAAAATACACCAACAAGGCCCAGCTGTGGTAGTGAGCACTGACTGAGGTCACACGGGAGGCCCCCATTCCCCTCCCAGCCCACCCTCAAAGCCGGCAGCGGACGGTGTATGGGGACAGTGCCAATCGCTCAGGAGGCAGAGCCAGGAGATGGTGATGAAGCAAGACTCTGTGAGAAACCAACACCAGTGGGCGGGAGGGGCATGGGGTTGACAATTACAATGCAGTCTTACAATCCTGCCACTGAAAATCACGCTTTCAAAAATGGCTTTGGCCCAGCCTCGGTGATGCAGGCGGCAGTACACCTAACTGTACTGGAAGCCACACAGCTGACCATGGGTTTGCATCCTGGATTGGCTTGAAGACAGGCCAGGCACGTGCTTCTGAGATCCTCACAAGCTGGAGGACTGGGAAGGCGGACTGCTGCATGTAAGACCCTGTCAAGGCCTTTCCACCCACCTCCCCATCTCCCATGTGTCCTCACACATCCTCTCCCATAACACAATACGTAAACTTCAAAAAGAAGAAAAACAAAAGCAGGGTCAGCTGGTGGCGTGGTGGTTGGGGCGGCTGGATCCCATACGGTCAGCTATGCAGTTTGAGTCCCAGACCTGGTGGCTTAGGAAACACATGTACCCAGAATCCCAAGAGGAGAATGGAAGAGAAGGGATTGCTGTGTGGCCATCTCCTGGTGAGTGCTTTCTTTCTCTAACAGGTGCATGTGCCCTATAGCAAATTTTTTTTAACAAGAAAACGAGGGAAAAGTCAAAATTAAAAACTGTGTAGCTTCCAGGGACCAGCAGTTGGTGTAATGGCTATGTCACTGGACTCCCATGTAGTTGACTACAGCTTGAGTCCCGGACCCAGTGGCTTAAACTCATGCTGGGTTGCATGTGCATGCATGCCTAAAATCCCGAGAGGAGAATGGAGAAGGGATTGCAGCGTGGCCATCTGTCTCCTTGTCTCTTTCTGGCAAGTGCATGCACCCTATAACAAAAACCTCTATTAAAAAAAAAAAACAAAACTGTAGCTTGCAATGTATTAAGGAAAAGTTCACAGCATCAGGATGGGGGTATTCCGGCTTTCTGTATATCCCTATAGTAATGATGCTAAATAAAAAGAGGGGAGCAGTCTGTGGCCACAGGACAGAGCTGGGGATGAGGGCGGCAGTGAGAGTAGTCTCGAGGGGCATGCGCAGGGCACTGCCCAAGGGAAAAGGCAGCCTCTGCCCAAAGACCCATCTCGCATCTCACACTTGGGGGTGAGAAGTAGCGCAGTGTCCAGAGCTGCCTATCGGCAGACTCTTCTTACCACCAACTGGCCGCCATGGACATGCAGGCTGTGTCCACGCCCCAGCAGGGCACACACCTTGTCCGCCTGCCCACCCATACCTTTGTCTTGTCCTTCAGGTCCAGGGACTCCATGGGCTTGTTCTGCTGCTGGCCGAAGAGCTCCAGCAGGTTGTCGTAGTTGGTGGTCAGGACCATGGTGCCCCGCTCCATCAGGCTGAGGATGGACTGCAGCACCAGCGGGTTCTGGATGTGCTGCTCCAGGTTGTCAAAAACCTCCATCAGGCAGTCTTGGAAGAAGTTGGGCTTGGTGTCGCCTGTGCGCTATGAAGAGAGGAGCGCGAGGTAAAGCCACGGCGCACCTGGGGAATTCCCTAGCTGTGACACAGCAGGTGACAGTGACGACCTATCCTCCCAGAGTTTATAAAAACTCTAGCGGGAGCCTGGCACTGTACAAATGTATTGTTCCTTGACAGTGACGGAGCCACGGGAAGTAGGCGGGGCCCAGCCCAGGCACCAGGACAGGCCTCTCTAAGGCAACACTGAAGTGACGGCTCCTGGAGAGAGTGCTGCTCTGGGGCAAGGCAAATGCGAGCACTGAGGTGACAGACAGCATAACTGGGTCCCCAGATCCGCAAGGGCCCATGTGAAGGACCGCAGGTGGGGAGAGTCAGAGGCAGGTCAGGGAGGCGACCCACAGGGGCCCACATGGCCTCAAACTGTGGCACAGACTCACAGTCCCTTCGAGAGCTGCACAGGCTTTCTCTCAGGGCTGGATGAGACAGTGTGCCCAGCTGCATGCTGAGCTAGGTGACAGGTGGCTTTCACTGCTGAAAGTCGGCGGGCCCAGCACTGAGCTCTAGCCTCGAAATGGAGCCCTGTGGTTGCTGATGGCCTCCACGGGAGCTGCCTCTGCAGTGCCAGGGCAGGAACCTGGCTGGGATGGGCGCGGACAGTGGACAGGAGCCAGGAGGCGGCCAATGCAGCAGCTTCTCAGAGCGCTTTGGTGACGGGGTTGGGGGGCTGGAGGGTCAGGGCTGCAGACACTCACAGAAGCTAGGCTTCCCTCGTGGCCTGCATTGCTAACCTTGCACCAGAACCCTGTCCTTAGCATCACTGATGTGCCCAGCTTCAGACAAAGGGCCCGAGACTCCAGGCTGCCCTCGCCAGGGCTGTGGGCACGCCCTCCCAACAGCTCTCACCCCTCTTGCTTCCCAAACACCATGTCTAGAGAATGGCGCCAACAAATGCCCACCCGCTGCTGTCCTCTCTGGCAGTGCTCACCTCCCTCCTCGGCTAGAACCCCACCCTGGCGTCCCAGGCCCTCCCACGTGAAGGCTTCCCCCTCACGCTCCTTCAACCAGTGAGGAGGGCCTGGCTCCCTGTTGCTGTGATTAGTGGGGAACTCCACGTCCACTTAGGTCCCCCTTTCTGGATCCTGGGCCCTGCGTCCCTCCCATCACTGTCCTTCAGTGACCCTGCCCCACCTTGGCCACCCACAGGCACCCTCGCACCCAGCCCTCATCACTGCCAAGAGCTGGAATCTCAACCCAGGCTGGGCCCAGGCTCCCTGTCCAGC
>NW_006203500.1:2763230-2763529 GCF_000334495.1 Tupaia belangeri chinensis
CAGCCGCCCCCCACCCCCCCCTCCCTCTAGCCCTGGGCTTCCGGGAGCATCAATGCCATCATGGCCACAAGCCAATGGCCCTACCCTGTGTCTCTACGAGGGCTCCCCAGCATCCCCTGCCTTCCTCGGCACTGTAGGAACCCCCAATAGAGCCAACTCCACCTCCTCTAAGCCTGCTCTCCAACAGCTGTCTGGAAACGGCGGGAAACAATGGCTGTGCCGCCTCTTTCTCGGGGTTGTCACAAACACGTGCAAGGAGAGATGAGCCAGATCACGCTTCAAACACCTGTCTCCTTCCT
>NW_006203500.1:2763560-2778240 GCF_000334495.1 Tupaia belangeri chinensis
AACAGCCTCAGTGCCCACAAAAGCCCGCCCTCTCCACCCCTGCTGCAACGGCCTCCCTCACTGCCTGTTGCTCCATTGTCTGGTCCTCAGTTCTGCTGCTCCTCCCGAGAGCGGTCAGAAATCTCTGTCTACGAGGCCCAGAGAGTGAGTGTTTCCAGTCTCGCAGGCCACAGTCAGCAGCCGCTTCCCAGCTCTGCTGCTGCTGCAGCCCAAAAGCCACACAGGAACACAGCAGCGGGCCAGGCAGCCAGGACCAGGCCTGACAATACGTGAAGAAAGCTTCATTTACGGCACAGGTAGTAGACCGGGCCTGGCCCAGGGCCATGACATGCTGGCCCCTGCCCCTGGGGACAGTTGCTCCATGAACAGAACGCCCAGACTCAACTGTCACCCAGTGCCAACAGTGCCTGGACTCTAGTGAAGGTACGCATAGCCTGTGCAGACCCAGCTGATGAGGGGAGGACAGAAGGGTGCCCGGCCTTGTGTGGCAGGCCCCTGCAGGGAGGACCGACCCACAGGAGACCATGCATGTCCAAGACGGGTGACGAGGGAGGCAGCTGGCCCACGCCCTGCTGGCCTTGGGCTGCCGCCTGGATTTCTCAATCACAAACAGGTCACCAAGATTTGGGGATCTGTTGGTGGCACCCTAAACATTCCTATTCTCCTGACAACACTTTCAGGGCTTCTTCCTGCTTCTCCTCGGTCCCTCCATCCAGCTCTAAGGTGGTGACTGTGCTTCCTTCGTGGTCATAGACGCACAGAGCCACACCTGCCAGAGTCTCGACCACACTGTGGCTCCCAGCACTCGCACCCACACAACCTGGCCTGCCCAGTGCCCACCAACTCAAAGCACCGCTCAGGAACTGCGTCCTACATGGCCAACTGTCCTCCTCTCAACCAGGTCACTTCCCTCCACAAAGAGGCGGCTTTCTCCATCTTCAGCCGCTTCCTGGGAACCGCTGTCCCCTGGAGAGATGCAGGCTGGCCCACTGAAACCACACCATGCTGACCCAGGCCACAGTGCCCTGACGCAGCAGGACGTCCCAAGTCCCACCTCACACAGCACGCCCATGTGCTTGAACAGCCTCGTGGAGCCAGGTGCCAGCCTGTCTTCACTTGGCACCCTGAGGGGACGCCCCAGTGGGGCCCTCCAGGGCCCTCATTGCCCTGCTGAGGAGACACGAACTCAGCCAGCTTCTAGAGGTGGGCCGGCCAGGACCCAGACCAAAGGACTTGTGTGTGACTTACGGGAGACATCTTCCGAATCAGGTCATGGGCCACGACCAGCAGGTCCCGGTCCTTGGTCACCTTCCTCCGGAACTCGGCGATGTCCCCGGGGTGAAGCACCTCCAGCTGCTCTGCAGCCTGGATGACGGCCTCAATGCAGCTTCTCCACGAGCAAAGGGCAGGGATCCCTGGGGCCACTGCAGCGCTCACGCCCGTCCCGATGACCAGGAGCAGCTCCTGGGGCTGCTTCCGGATGAGGCTTTTCAAAAACTTTCTAGGTAAAGGCGAGAGGGAGGGCGAAAAGTCAACAGGTGGGCAACACCAACCAGATGGGAGGGGGCCCCAGGGCTCAGCAGGGCGGCCTTGAGCTACACACGCTTGCCCCTGGCGTGCCTCGGCCCTTCTGAGAGGTGACCCATTCCCCTCATTCCACACAGGACCTGAGACAGCTGTGTCCCAGCTTGGGCCCCCACCCCTAGTATTAAGCACACGCCTGAGTGACAGATCAAAAGCTGAGCAATTCTAATTCCTTTGAAGCTGCAAATAGCTTATAAATATGAACTATGACAAGATGATGCCTGCCCATAGTGACAGGTAAGAGAACTCCTGGTGAAGTGCTGCTGTCCTGCCACCTGTCAATCCCAGTCACCAGTCACCACCCCCCTGCTCTCACATCCTGTCACCAGGCACCCACTGTCCCTTTCCGGCAGAATCCCCTCCTGCAGGGCATGGCACTTCTGCTCTCAGAAGTGAACTCTCTATTTGCTTGCTGCTTAGTTTGGAGTTTCTGGTCACCTCCCCTGGTCACCTCCAGGGGAGAAAAATGCCTTCTGGATTATTTCCTTTGCTGAAGGAGAGGGTGTAAACAGCTCCTGAGATGGCCGGTTGGGCCAGGGTTTATTCTGCTGTCACCTGTAGGTGCTACATGACAGTCGCAGTCTCGTCACAACGCCACGTGCAGGCAACAGGCTTGCCGAAGGTCCAGTGGGCGTTACTGACCTTGATTTCTGTTCACTCCTGTTCGTTGTCCTCTCCACTGAATCCATCTGTGAATCTCAAATAGAAAGACTGGTCAGAAGTGGCTTCTATTTCCCAGATAAAAATTCTGTTGCTATACCTGTAAGAGAGTGAAAATCAAAGGTCCTGGGTCTGTCTTAAATTAGAATGCCCAAAAAGGGTTACACACGAAAAGCACACATCTGCGGTGTCTCCTGAGCCCATCACCATTGTGTGAGGCCCAGGCTAGTCAGAGACTCGTCTCTTTGTGGGCAGAAAAGGCAGGCATGGCAACAGGCATGGTGCAGGACACAGGCAAGGTGCAAAAGGTGTGGGCACAGTGCAGAAGGTGCGAGCACAGCAGTGGGCATGGTGCAGAGGACACGGGCACGGTGCAGAGGGCACGGATATGGTGCAGAGGGTGCAGGCAAGGTACAGAGGGCACAGGTACGGTGCAGAGGGTGCAGGCACAGCAGCAGGCACAGTGCAGAGCATGCAGGTACAACACAGAGGGTGTGGACACGGTGCAGAGGGCACAGATATGGTGCAGAGGGCACAGGTACGATGCAGAGGGTGCAGGCACAGCAGCGGGCACAGTGCAGAGCGTGCAGGTACAACACAGAGGGTGTGGGCACACTGCAGAGGACACAGATATGGAGCAGAGGACACGGGCACAGTGCAGAGGGCACAGGCAAGGTACAGAGGGCACGGGTACAGTGCAGAGGGTGCAGGCACAGCAGCAGGCACAGTGCAGAGCGCACAGGTACAACACAGAGGGTGTGGGCACGGTGCAGAGGGCACAGATATGGTGCAGAGGACACGGGCACAGTGCAGAGGGCACAGGCAAGGTACAGAGGGCAAAGGTACAGATATGGTGCAGAGGGTGCTGGTACAACGCAGAGGGCACAGGCAAGGTACAGAGGGCACAGGTACAGATATGGTGCAGAGGGTGCAGGTACAACGCAGAGGGCACAGGCATGGCATGGCGGCGAGCACAGCGCAAGCACAGTGCAGGCACGGTGGCAGGCACAGGGCACAAGGTGTGGGCACGGTGGTCTGCTGCCTCTCTCGGACACTGGCCCAGAGGACCTTCCAGACCACAGAGCACGGGGGTAGACAGCAGTGGCCTCACACAGAGAAGCCGGAGTCGGCTCCCCGAGTGCACCTCTCTCCAGGTCCCGAGTCGCAACTCGGAGCTGCAGCAGGACTTCACAGCCACAGTCCCTCCTCGCCACACCGAGACCCAGTCCAGAGATCACCACAGTGCAAGGTCAGCTCCTAGCTTACATAAAGCACGAACCCCAAAACAGGCAGGTCTCTTATCACCAAGCTGTCTACACATGCTAGTTTTCAAAAACATACACTTCTTCTCAATTCTACAACTAATGTTTACACTAGACAACCAGGAAAATACAGAGATAGTCCACAATCCCAGCACCTGAGTAATAACATCTGTTTCTTCTAGACTTTATTTTGTTTCTTTAAAGAGTTATTTAATTATTATTTATTATTTTAATTTCGCTGTAAGGCACCTGCACTCACCACAGAACGACAGAGAAAAACAGATAAAGTGAGAAAGCAAGCTGCCAAGTCTGGGACTTGAGCTGCGGTCGGCCACGTGGGAATCTAGCACTTTAACCACTGTGGCACCAGCTAGCCCTTACTTTGAAATTTTCATATCACTTGAGAACATAGTGCATATCCCACTTTTTCATGCACAACAGTAAGAGTAGTTGTTACTAAAAACTTTTACTTATTAGGGGCAAGACAGAGACAGAGTGGTAACACAGCTGGACCCCAGGGAAAGTCCCCAGTTCATTTCCCAATACAGAGATAGTCCACAATCCCAGCACCTGAGTAATAACATCTGTTTCTTCTAGACTTTATTTTGTTTCTTTAAAGAGTTATTTAATTATTATTTATTATTTTAATTTCGCTGTAAGGCACTGCACTCACCACAGAACGACAGAGAAAAACAGATAAAGTGAGAAAGCAAGCTGCCAAGTCTGGGACTTGAGCTGCGGTCGGCCACGTGGGAATCTAGCACTTTAACCACTGTGGCACCAGCTAGCCCTTACTTTGAAATTTTCATATCACTTGAGAACATAGTGCATATCCCACTTTTTCATGCACAACAGTAAGAGTAGTTGTTACTAAAAACTTTTACTTATTAGGGGCAAGACAGAGACAGAGTGGTAACACAGCTGGACCCCAGGGAAAGTCCCCAGTTCATTTCCCAGGGACCTCTATGCACATTTGCTGCACACGTGCCCATGATCTGGGCTGGCTGGGTGGGTTATGGCATGAAAGGCCTGTCTTGGGAGCCTGTCCCTCTATTTACCCACTTCTCTCATGGAAGAAACAAACTTTTAAAAACAAAAACAAAAAAGCCTATTCATGAATACAAGCCTTTCAGAATCCTATCACACTGATTCGTGTTGTTACTGTATCCATGCAGGAGATCATAACTGTCGCTGTTGTGGTGAACAAAGCTTTCTGGGCATGGAAGTCAGGGCACTGGATCCATGTGGTTAGCTTTGTGGTTTGAGTCCCGGACACAGTGGCTTGAAAATCACACCTCGTGTATGTGCGTGCACACTCAGAATACCAAGAGATGACTGGAAGACAAGGAACTATGGTATAGCCATCCTTCCTGGGAGGTGATTTCTCACTTTCTCTCTTTCTCTGTCTGTCTCGTGCAGGCACTCTATTGCAAAAACTAAAAAGGAAACACATTATTTAGGAGTGATCTCTGAGAAGTACAATTGCTGAGTTAAACAAGCACTGAGCCAGCAGGTGGGTCTCCCATGGCCGACTCTGCAGTTCAAGTCCTGGACCTTACAGCTTGAGTCACACCAGGCACGGGAGCATGGGTGCCGCAATTCCAAGAGGAGACTGGAGGAGAAGGGATTGCGGCACGCCCATCATTTCTGGGGTGATTTCTCACTTTCCCGCCCTCTGTATCTCTCTTCGGTGGGTGCAAGCACCCTACAGCAAAACTTAAAAAAGAACGAACATAAGTACTGCAAAATACCTCAGCATTCATCACCAAACAGCTTTCTAAAAGCAGTTGGCAAAACATACAAGAGTCCACCTTGCCATAACCTAGACAGCACCCACTGGAAACCACTTCTTCATATGTGCAGTCTTTGTCTTTCCTCAGTTAGAATCAAGTCATCAGAGATAATTTTCCAGAGTGAAGAAACAAGGCTTAATTTGTCTATAAGCATCTTTAGATTGGAGGGCTACCGTAAGGACCCTGAGGTGTCCCTGCAGGTATACGCACTATCCAAGCACATGCATGCGTCCCCCCACAGAAAGGGCTCAGAGTTGCACACAGACACCCAAGGGTGTTCATGGCCTTCTCCCAGACACCGAGAATGCAGGTGAACAACGTGAGCTTCATGGGTGCCCGTCCCCCGTCTAGAGAGGCTGGCAGCTTCTGGCCTGACACTTGGCCTGCCTGGCATCCTCCTTCCCACTGAGGAGTTACCGTCAGGGCCTCTTAAGGGCAAACTGTTCTTGTTTTTCCATCCTGCTAGATATCGCCTAATAATGAATACCGAGACCCTCCACTACATACATACTCCGTTCACATACAGCCTGACAACTCTGGCCCCGGCCCTGAGATTTCAGTGCCTGACAGACCGTTGGCCAATTCTATTTTAACAACTATACATCTGGATTCTTGCCCACGGGCCATGTTTCGAAGGCTCAGGAGTCTCACTCTGGAAGTGCTGGGGGAGTTCAACCTGCTGAGTAGGCCCTCGAGGAGCCTCCCTGTTCAACGCTATTTGAAAGAGGTGCCTGTTGGTTGACTAACCCAACTGCCCCCCCTCAACTCCCAAATCAACCACACTCTTGCTGCCCGTGGAGAGGAATCTATCTCAGCCTTCTTCACAACATTGTAGAATATGTTTTAAGCAGTTGCCAGTGACTCAAGAAATCACAAGCCTAAAGCTGTCACCATGGTAAAGAAGTTTAAAATTCTTTCAATTATTGTTCAACTGCTTTGATCCTCCGTGCATGCATAATTAGTTACTAACTCAAAAGCTAAATATTCCGTTTATACGTTTGCTAAAAAGTACGAACAAAGGAAACTTCTACAGGCTGCACATAACTCCTAAGTGATCTGTCTCCTGAGAGAACAAGTAACTGCTGTGTATAGTGCTTACATGGCAGGCAGGCTCTGGCGGGTCACACATCCACACGGCTTTCTCGGCCTGCGCCGGCAGACCAGAAATGGCTCCTTGGACAGCACCTTGCCCGCAGCAGGCCCTTAGCCTGTGATCCCTTTTAGGATCAAGGGACCTCCTGGGGAAGCGCCTGGTTGTGAGAATTCAACACAGTTCTGCTCCCACGAGCCGCACAGCTGCCCTTATATGGACACTTACAGCTCACTACAACACTGCACGCTCAAAGGCACTGCCTCGTTTCCTGTTTTTAGCAGCATAAAAACCAGAGGCCAATCTCACAATAACCTGGAAATTACCCCAGCTTTTGAGTTTGTAACTAATTATTCCCTTGTTTGTAAACCAAGGTCCAAGCAGGTTTCCAGAGCAGTCAGCACTCAACCCTAGAAGTTTCTGTGGGACAGCAAGCCTCGGCGTTCTGCTCCCATCACAAATCCCATTCTTCTGAGCCAATCAGATTCCAGACACAGTAACGAACCCTGCAGAGGCCTGTAGAGCTGCATCTTTGTTTCCCTGGTGACTATGCCGGTGTGCAGGCCCAAAGCCAAGTCATCATGGCAACCCAGTTTTTCCTAAGGACCTATAGCACTTTCTGAAAGCAAACTCGGGCCCCAGCACAGTTTCCTACAAGCCACTCCTGTCCTTTTTGTCCAAAGCCGTTAATAAGTCTTGCCAAGAGGCATTCTGCTGAGAACCTGAGACCGGGAGTATTTCACGAACCACCACAGATGGCCTTACTCTGAAGATCCAGCATCCTGCACTACTAACTCAACTGTCTATAAGCACCTTTAGACTGGAGGGCTACCGTAAGCGGATAGCCAAGCTGAGTCCAGTGTGAAATGCAACCAACTACAGAGAGTGAGCGTGTTACTGACAGCCAGAGAGAACAAGGCCCCGCCCAATTCCCGCCCAGTTCCTGCCCCTAGTGGGAGTGAATGACTCCTGACCCCAGCAGGAGCAGGCCTTCTGCTAGCCAGATCCCTGCCTGATCCCTCACACTGACTCTGGGCTTAGTCATGCAACTTTTTGGGGCATGGGGATTTGGACAAGTGGGATGCAGTTGAAGGAGCAATAAGGGCTGAGACAATGGAGCCTGAACGCTGGGAACTCTGCCTCGCAAGCTGGGTCTGGCCTCCTGGCAGGATGACTATCCCCGGTGGCAAGTTGAGACATACCAGCTGACATGGGCCTGTCACCAACCCAGGAGCCTGGCTGCCCTGGGCCATTTGGTGCCAGCAGGCAGCCAGGTGATGGAGATGGCCTGAGAGCCCCCAGGCCTGTCCAACCAGGCCCAGGCTGAGTGACAGAGCTGGCCAAAGTCGGGGACATGTGTTTCCACCACGACCTGCACTGCACCAGGAACAGAGCGAAGGGGAAGTTAGGAGAGCAGGGGCCAAGGACCATGCAGGAAGGAGTGGAGTGTCCACCTTGTTCTGAGGACAGAGGGAATGCTGTTCAGGGGCAGTACCTCATAGGCCAGTTAGGGGCGCAGTGGTAAAAACTGGACCCAAGTGGCAAAGGTCAGGAGTCCCCCTGTGGTGGAGACAGCATGGGGACCTTGCTGGGGTAGCTATCTGTCTCTCTCTCTCTCATGGAATAAATGAATAAGTAAACTTTAAAAATTAAAAAATTTAAAACAACAGTAACTATTGGGGCCAGCAGGTGGCATGGTGGTTAAGGCACTGGATTCCCACATGGCCAATGGTGGTTTAAGTCCTAGTCCTAGTGGCTTGCTTTCTCACTTTCCTCTCTCTCTCTCTCTCTGTCTTTCTCTGGTCAAATTTAAAAAACAATGATGATGATAAATAAAATTAAATAAGTAATTCTTTTTAAAAAGTTATTATTTAAAATAGCATGTAATGGTTATGCCGCTGGAATCCCACAATTGACCGTGGCTCAAGTTCCAGACCCGGTGGCTTAAAACTCACACCACACACGTGTGCATGCACACCCAATCCTGAAAGGAGAACAGAGAAGAAAGGACTGTGGCATGATCATCCCCCATGGGGATGATTCTTGCTCTCTCTCTCTCTCCGGCAAAGGCACACATCCTATAGCAAAAATCTCTCTCTCTCAAAAAAAAGGCTGGGACCAGCAGTTAGTGTAATGGCTATGTCGTTGGACTCCCATGTAGTCGACTGTGGTTCGCGTCCCGGACCCGGTGGCTTAAACTCAAGCTGGGCGCGTGTGCGTGCGTGCCCAAGATCCCGAGAGGAGAATGGAGAAGGGATTGCGGCGTGGCCATCTCCCCTGGGGGGTGATTTCTCACTTTCAGGTCCCAGGTCTGGGACTCAAACCCTAGCCAGCCATGTGGGCGTTTAGTGACATAACTAATATGCCACCTGCTGGTCCCAAAAAATATCTTTTAAAAAGCTTTTTGGGACCAGCAGTTAGCGTAATGACTATGTCACTGGACTCCCACGTAGTCGACCGCGGTTCAAGTCCTGGACCCGGCAGCTTAAACTCACGCCGGGCACGTGTGTGTCCATCCCCAAGATCCCAAGAGAATGAAGGAGAAGGGATTGTGGCGTGGCCATTCTCCCTGGGGGGTGATTTCTCACTTTCTCTCTCTCTCTCTCTCTCTCTCTCTCTCTGTCCTTCTGGTGAGCACACGTCCCCTATAGCGAAAACCTCTCCCCCACCCCAAAAAAAAGCTTCTTGGACCCATCCCATAGGATGGTGGTTAAGGAAGCCAGGTATACATGGGCAACAGAGGCTCAACTCTTGGTCCTGGCAGCTTGAAAAACAGACCAGGCACAAAATCCCAACACAATGGAGAATGGAGGAGGAAGGACTGCAGCATAACTAGTCCCCATGAGAGGTTCTTCCTCACTTCCCCTTTCACTGCCTGCCTCCAAGGAGCAAACATGTGCTCTGGCAAAACCAAAACAAGCAAGCAAAAACCCTTCTTGGTTTCTTTCTATAAATAAATGATCACAGGGGCTTCAAGTGGTATAAAAACCAAGGAAACGAGAGGCGACACCTGATCTGGATACTGACAAGGGACACACAATGGACACCACTCCAACTAGATCTCTTTACACAATGGGAGGGACAAGGGATGGCAAAGAGTCACAGTTTCTGAAGAGCATGACCTTCAACTCACCTGTAGTCAGTCTGGGGACTGATGGAATAACATGACCTTAGAATTTGCAAGGAAAGTCAGCCAAGGTCACCATGACTACAAAGGGTTTGTAAAGTTTCTGTAAAGCCCTGAGGACAAGGTGTGGCAACACAGCAGCTGGTACTCAGGAAGTCACTAGTACCTAGGGGCTAGGTCACAAAGGAAGAGAGAGAAAACAATACATAAAGAAGCCTGCCCCCATAGCTCAGTAGTTAAGGGGGCCAGATCCCACATGGCCAACCTCAGTTCAAATCCTAGCCCCAGTTAAAAAAACACACCAGGCATGTACATGTGCATACGTGCCCAAAATCTCAAAGGGAGACAAGTGGAGAGGGGACTGCAGCGTGACCACACCCAGGCGGGATGTGCCTTCTCCCTGTCTCACAAGAAAACGCACCCTCTGGCAACTGAAAACAACACAATCCACCACTAACCAAAAACTGAAAGAGCACATTTTGGTTCAAAAAATGGCATTAATTACTGACACTTTTTTTTTATTATTTTTAGGTTTCTGCCACAGGGCGCAAGCACTCACCAGAGCGAGAAAGTGATAGTGAGAGGGAAAGTGAGAAATCACCTGTCCCGGGAACCAGCAGTTAGCGTAATGGCTATGTCGCTGGACTCCCACGTAGTCGACCGCGGTTCGCGTCTTGGACCCGGGAGCTTAAATCTCACGCCCGGCGCGTGTGCGTGCGTGCCCAAGATCCCGAGAGGAGAATGGAGGAGAAGGGATGGCGGCGTGACCATCCCCCCTGGGGGGGGATTTCTCGCTTTCTGTCTCTATGTCTCTCTCTGTCTGTCTGGCGAGCGCACGCGCCCTATAGCGAAAAACCTCTCCAAAAAAAAAAAAAAAAGAAATCACCCGTCCCCTCCCAGCGGAGATGGCCATGCTGTAATCCCTTCTTCTCCATTCTCCTTCTGGGATTTTGGGCACACACACACTTGCTGTGATTTAAAGCCACCAGGTCCGGGACTCGAACGGCAGTTGACCATGTGGGAGTTCAGCGCCTTAACCACCAAGTCATGTGCTGGCCCACTACCACTGTTCCTAAAGTTTATTTCCTCCATGAGTGAGAATAAAAGAGGGGTGGAGGAGGAGAGAGAGGGAGGGAGGGAGTGAGAGTGAGGGAAACCGCACACCTGACAGCGTCTGGACACCATGACCACCCCCGGCCCAGCCTGTGGGTCATGGGCACGCACAGGCCTGGTATACTCGGGGAGGTCCCCTGACACAAACCCAGAGCCTTCCCCTGTGGATCAGCCTTGCAGAGCTGATCCAGACTTCACCACAGCACTGCTGCCAGCTCCGCTGACCACTCCCTTCTGAGCCCTCATTAGATTCCAGGGCAAATGCTGAGCAATTTACACCGGGTGTCTTGCTGAGCCCTCTCATAGCCCTACAAGTGGCTACTGCGTTTACCTCCATCTGGCCACAGCCAACACTACCCCTCAAGAGCCAACCATGTAAGATCTGGTCAGTGTGGCTTGGAGTGGCAAAGAGCCCTGATGTTTGACTGGGAACCCTGCCACGACAGCGCTCGCTGTTTCAGTTTGTCCCTCAGACACGACAGGTCACATATCTCAAGTAGAGGTGCTAACGAGAAGTCACTAATGGTAAACCACACCGAAGCTGAAGTCTAAGGCACCCTGAACCTCCAGCATTTATCCATCCCCAGACGACACCTGAGAGATGATCTAGAAGGTAAACCTGCAGGTCCAGCTACAGCACCACAAGCCAGACGGAGCCCCACGCTGTGGCTGGACCGCCCAGGAGGCTCGGGTTCATTCTGGCCCAAGCTAAACAGTCCAGGCATGGTAGCACATGCCTGGGGCTCTAGCTGACTGGGAGGCTGGGGCAAGAGAAAAACGATGTGGTGAGATCCTGTCAAACCTCTGTCTCACAAAAACAAAAGGCACCGATGAAATGGAAAGTATGCGGGCAGCCAGAAGTACAGCAGGTAAGCACAGAGAACCAGATCCCACATGGCCAACAGCAGTTTGAATTCTGGCCCCAGGGGCTTGAAAAACAAGCAGGCACACACCTGTGTCTCTCTCCCTCTGGTGAGTGCATGCTCCCTTCGGCAATTTAAAGAGAGATTAAAGGGCATTTTAGAATCCGAGATCGCTTCAATGTTATGTGATACCAAAGACCCTAATTTTTCAGAAGTGAAAACTGAAGGACCAGCAGATGGCCTCCCACATGACCAGACCCAGTGGCTTGAAACTCATGCCAGGCATGTCTGGATGTGTGCCCAAAATCATAAGAGGGGAATGGAGAAGGGATTGGGGTGTGGCCATCCCCTGGGGCAGGGTGGGTGCTGATTTCTTGCTTTCTATCTTTCCAGCAAGCACAGATGCCCCATAGCAAAAATCTCTTTAAAAAAAAAAAAAAAAAAAAAGGTGAGACCAGCGGATGGCATAATGGTTACATCACTGGACTCCCACATAGTCGACCGCGGTTTGAGTCTCAGACCTGGCAGCTTAAAAATCAAGCTGGGTGCATGTGCGCCCAAGATCTCGAGAGGAAAATGAAGGAAAAGGCACTGCTGCATGGTCATCCCTCGGGGGGGGGGTGATTTCTTGCCTCCTGTCTCTGTCTCTCCAGTGAGCACATACACCCTACAGCAAAAATCTCTCTCGAAAAAAAGTGAAAACTGAGACAGACAGGCAGTGACCTGGCTGCCATCCCTCAGGGAGCTAGAGGTGACTTCTCAACTCCTTCTGCTCTGCTGGGCACCACAGTCTGCTGTGACCCCATTCATCCAAAACACTCTTTTCTTTTTGCCACCAAATCTTTACAGATAACAAGGCACACAGCCTGGCTGATCTTGCTTAATCCATTCATTCAGAAATCCTAAGAGAAATATCTGCCATTAGGAAGATCGTGAGAGGTTGCAGGAAGAAGACTCGCAGAGTTTTGTTTGGTCTCTGCTGGCTTATCACCCATGGCCTGTTAACTGCAACAGGACAGATAAGGAGGGTATGCAGGAGGCAATGCACCGCTCAGGACTACTCCTGGGGAGGGAAGCGGGGCCACAGGGACGAGCCCAACCAACCAGTCACCAGTTGGTGCTGGCTGTACTATGCACGCCGGCCCAGTGGCTGTCTCCAGCCCCTATTTCCTTTATCTGTAAAAAGGGAACATACGCTCTGAGGGTTGTAGGAAGCTTTAGGCGGGAAAGTGTTCAAAAGCAGAAAGCCTGGAACAACATACTTACCTGCATGAGAGGACACCCTGCTAGATTAAAATCGAATGAAATAAAATGATAAATTCAGCTCTTGGTCACACTAGTCTCTTTCTGAGTGCTCACTGGACACGCGTGACCAGTGCACTGGGCAGCGACAGTGGTCATTCTGTCATCACAGAAAGTCCTATTATGCATCCCCTCCCCAAGTCCAGGCTGCAACAAAAAGTCCTGCAGACTCTTCTGCCTAAATCTCCTCTAATCCATACCGTCTGCCACTGCCTTAAAGCCCTCACAACTCGGTGGCACACTGAACACTACTGCTTCCCGTTTCAGTCCCATAGTCTCACACTGTCTCCAGAGTGGCATTTCTGACCCATCTCAACTCATCTTCAGTGGCTTTCCGTTTCCTTTAGGACCCCCAGCCACCCCCAAGAGAAAGCCATGCTCCAGCCACCCCTGCGGCCTCCAAACTCTGGTACAGCCCTGCATTCATCTCTGCCTGGAATGACCCCTGCAAACAAAACCTCACCCTTCAAGAATCAGCTCTCTTGTTACCTATCACCACGCTCCCCACCCAGAAGCCCTCCCACATACTCACCCCTTCCCGAGAATCCCCCCACATCTCCAAATGGGTTGCATGTCACTACAAAGTGACCACCAGGTAAGAACGACCTGCCAGTCTAACCATTCTCCCCAGAGACCGCAGCTCCTTCATCTTTAGGACCAATCCCTGGAACCTATCAAGCACTCAAAAAAAAAATGTTAGTTTTCTGAATGAAAAAAATGAAGACAAGGAAACAACCTAGAAACATACTGATTCGCCCCAACTCCCTCATTACTCAGTTCTGTCTCCCTCCACATCAGGTTTCCTGTTCTCCAGACCGCCCTGTGGGCCATCTGAGTCTGGCCAGAGCATTAAAAGTTAAAGGCTGGCTGGCCCTGCTGTGGCCTCAGTGCAACAGTAAACAAACACACACACACACACACACACACACACACACACACACACACACACGGCAAGCACTGAAACCACACCCAGAGCCGGCTACTGAGGGGCCCTGAGGGCTTTGCTACATGCTTCTCCTTCTAAATCAGGGTGAAGAACTTACCAACCCTGGGGATACTTTTTTTTTGAGAGACGTTTTTGCTATAGGGTGTGTGCACACACCAGAAAAGACAGAGACAGAAAGCAAGAAATCATCGGGGTGCAATCCCTCCTCCATTCTCGTCTCAAGATCTTGGGCATGTACACACATGTGCCTGGCGTAAGTTTAAGCCACCGGGTCTGGGGCTCAAACCGTGGTCGACCACATGGGAATCCAGCAACATAGCCATTAAACCAACTGCTGGTCCCAACCATGGGAATACTTTTGTGAACTCCTGCAGCATGGCAAGTTTGAGAAACCCAGCCAGGACTGGACTGAACACCTCCCAGCAGGTAGTAGAGACAAGAGGGGAACCTGGGGATAGTGGTCCGGGGAACCAGGGATGGTGGGGGACTAAGGGCAGATGTGATGCAGGGTGGGAGTGGGTCTCGGAGCCCTGAAGCAGCAGAGGTCCTCAGGGGCTCTTACAGATCAGGGGAAATATTGAAGGGTTTGGGAGTTTGATAGCCTCAAAGATTGTTGGGGCCCAGATGTGAGGTCTCAGGAGCCAAGGGGCAGTAGGGGTTGACAGATCCTGATGGGGTCTTGGAGACTGGGGGTCCTGGGATAGGGTAGCTGAGGAGGTTAGGAGGCTGAAGCCTAGAGATAGGATGGGGAGTCTGGGGTGGAGTTGGGAGGTCTTGAGCGGGTCTTGGAGGGTGGGGGTCCTAGAATGGGGGAAACTAGAATTCCAACGGGGTCTCGAAGGTCAGGGGTTCTGGGGTGGGGAGAGCAAGGGTCAGGAAGGTGCAGAGGAGGATCCCCGCGGAGACCTCGGGCCCACTCCGCCCCCTCACCTGCGGCGCC
>NW_006203500.1:2778368-2796818 GCF_000334495.1 Tupaia belangeri chinensis
ATCTTTTTTTCCGAGGGGGAGGAACCCCAGCTGGTTGAAAATGCTGAGTTGGCAGTTTCCGTAAAGCTCAGGATACAAACACGCCCCCCCCCCCTCTCCAGCCCGCCCCCCCCCCCCCCCCCCCCCCGCCACTCCACGTTAGCCGGCTCGGCGCGCCGCAAGACCTTCCCCCGCGCGCCCGCCCCCGCGCGCGAAGGTTCCGCCCTGAAACCAACGGTCCGGAGGAGCCCACAGGCCCCGCCCCGGGGGCGGACCCAAGCCCCACCTCCTCCCGAGCCGACGGCCCCGCGCTCTAGGAGGCCCCGCCCAGGAAGGGTGGGAGCTAGGGCGCCCCTCCTCCGGAGCTGCCAGCCCCGCCCTCCAGCAGGCTCCGCCCCTAGAGCCTCCGGCGCAGGCGCAGAGAGCAAACCGGACTCTCGGTGTGCTCGCGAGGCCGGACCGCCCTACGCTGGCCACGTGTCCTCGGTTAGTTCATCTGCACACTGCGGGCAGGCTCCCCTGGCAGGGCTGGGTCCTACTGCACGGTCGTTAACAGCGTCCATTCTCGAACGCCGCAGGGCGCCAGCCTGGCGCTGGTTTCAGTCCTTAGACAGGCCACCTAGAATAGCCAGCCTCCTCTGCAGCCCTGGGCGCTTTCTTCGGAGCGCTCAAGGCTCCTGTGCGCTCTAATTGTCTCTCTCCCGTCCCGGAAGAGCCCTGTCCTGTCCGCCTCCGGGATCCAGGAGCTGGCGAGGTGCCGGACACGGCGTGGGCGCCCCCGGGTCTGTGTGAGCCTGCGTGTCTTCCTCTTGCACTCCCTCAGCAAGAAAGACCTTCCCTCCGCGGAGGCTGAGGAGCCAGCTCAGCCCGGGCCCACTGAGATTCTGTGACTTCACTCGTGTCGGCACCCAAAGGTCCACGTCCATGAAACCCGGTTGGTACTAGTACCCGCCTCAGGATGGTTAGAGGGCTGAGACCCTCGTCGGTGGGCGTGGAGGGGACACCGGTGTCCCTGGTGGAGTCCTCTTGTTCCAGCCACCTCCCCTTTCTCTGCCACTGGAAGTCTTAAGTTCCCTCAGACAGGACCCAGTCTGATCAAGGGCCACCTCCTCTTCCCAGCCTTCCCGATGCGCCCTCATGCCCGCCCGCCCAAGCCGCGGTTAATGATTACTCCCTCTCTCCTGGCACCTTGGTTCCTTCTGCCTGATTGTAAAACTGTCTAGACACGCACACTCTACAAGCATGTATTGTGTTGCAGAAGCTGGTCTGGCGAATTTCAGCAGCCTGTGGAATTCGGGGAGCCCAGAGCACTGGGGAGGGCGCAAAGCAGGGAAGAGGGCTTCGAGCAAGCACCGCAGGAGCTGCCCCAGGGCTGCCAGGTTCCCTGGCTCACCTAGACCCCAGAACAGCCCCGGGAGGGAAGGCCATCTCACTGCTGCGATTTCAGGGCAGGGGACCCAGGCCCTCCCACCCCACCCTAGCCCCCACATTTACCACCACTGTATAGCTTCTCCCTGGGGTGTGCAATTTCAGTGCCATGCAAGGCCGGCTGGCTCAATGTGGCGCCAGCGAGCTGCTCTGGAGAAGCAAGAGCCCGCCTGGTGATGGGTTCCAGTCCCTGGCCCAGCCAGCCTGAAACACACCCAGCACCCCTGTGAGTGCCCAGGTCTGACAGGCTGGAGGAAGGAGGTGGCAGACTGGCCAGGTCTGTGGAGGGTACCCCTCTCCCATGAAGAACATGCCACATGCAGTGCAGGTTGGCTCACCAGCACCTGCTCACCGGCAGCTGGGACTGCAGCCCCAGGCTCCCACACGGACCTTGATGAGTGGGACCCTGAGGGGCAGGTGCTGCATAGGCCGGACCCAGAGTGCAGTGGGGCCCCAGGCGGTGGGCTAGAGGGGTCCAGCCATGTTCAGCCCCATCCCAGGCACAGGCTGGAAGTTGAGACTTCCTGAGGCCCTCCACTCAAAACCCCAGCCAAGCAACCCTGTGAGGACAAGGACAGGAGAAGGGACACCCTTAAAGAACGACCTCCACCTCCCACTGCCATAGCCAAGAGAGACGCTTCTGCCGGCTGTGAAAGTTCCGGAGAGACACTGCCCTCCACCACCCTGGCCATTCTCAGGAGACCAAGAAACGGTAAGGCAGGTGGACAGGCTTCAGGGCGCCGGACTGTGGGTGTGTGACAAGTTGCAGGCCCTGCTGGGCTCAGCATCTGTGACCGTGCCTCCACACGGCTGCCTCTCACACGCGCATCACCATCCACACACGCACACCCCCCGCACGTATATGTTGCCACCCACGCATGCACACCCCTGCATGTATGCATCGCCAACACGCACGCACACCTTCCACATGCACGTGTCACCACCCTACTGCACAGCTCTCACACGTGCATCCTACCCACACACTGTATGCTTCTCACGTGTGCGTCCTGCCCACACACTGCACAACTCTCTCACATGTGCATCGCCACCCACGCACGTGCATTTGTCACACTGTGCATCACCACCCACCCCCTATACACCCCTCACACATGCATGTCACCACCCACACATGCACGCTCATCACACTGCGCTTCGCCACCCATGCACTATACATCCCTCACATGTGTGCATCGCCACCCATGCACGTACACCTCTTACACGTCTGCTTTGCCACCCACACACTGTACAGCCCTCAAACGTGCATTGCCACCCACACTACACCTCTCACACACGTGTGTCATCACCATACACCATATGCCTCTCACACATGTGCGTTGTTACCCGTATGCGCTGCACAATGGGAAAAGAGCTACTTCTCCCCAGGCCCATGTCAGTTTCCTGTAGACTCTCCCTGCTGGCCCCAAGGCTGGACAGGCTGGCAGGAAGGAAAGGTGCTGGTGGGAGGGGTGCGGCTGGTGGGAGGGCCGGGCTGCGTAGGCTGAAGAAGGGAGTGAGGGAGCCCAGCACCTTAGAAAAGGCTCTGGCTTCCACCCTCAGCCCTGCCCCCAAGCGCTACCTGAAAGTTTGCAGTAGATCACTCAGGGGTCCCCACTTGCCAGTCCCGTGCCCTGCACCGGCAGCCAGGAGACTGGAGGGGCAGGGACAGATTGGTGCTGGGAGCTGAGGACACAGCAGGAAGCCAGCCCCTGCCCTGGTGGCGCTGTCTGAGTGGTAGAAGAAACACAGTGAACACAGGGCAGGGTGCCACGGAGCCAGGGAGAAGGGAGGTGTGCAGGAGTTGGAAATAAAAGGGCAGCCCCATCGCGGTGACGCGCACTGCTGAGACACTGCTCCCCAGGCCGGGACCTCATGGGAGGTCTGGGTTCGATTCCTCATCCACCCTAAAGGCCACGTGTGATAGCGTGTGCCTGTCGTCCCAGCAACTCGAGAGGCAGGGGATCACGAACTCAGGCTGGTGGGACAGTGAGCTGTCTCCAAAAGTACCATTGCCACACGTGCCAGCAGTCCCCGCCAGGAGCCTGAGGCCAGAGAAACCAGAACTTTTTTGTCTTTAAAAAAGTAAAATCTAGGGAACCAGCAGTTAGCGTAATGGCTATGTTGCTGGACTCCCACGTAGTCGACCGCGGTTCGTGTCCCGGACCCGGTGGCTTAAAACTCACGACGGGTGCATGTGCGTGCGTGCCCAAGATCCCGAGAGGAGAATGGAGGAGAAGGGATTGCGACGTGACCATCCCCCCTGGGGGGTGATTTCTCGCTTTCTGTCTCTCTGTCTCTCTCTGTCTGGCGAGCGCACGCGCCCTATAGTGAAAATCTCTCCAAAAAAAAAAAAAAGTAAAATCTAAAAATAAGCAAATAAAAGAGCAAGGCCGACTGGAAGAAATTTGCAAATGGCGTCCAACCAAGGACCTGATCTACCTGATCCAGAACACACAAAGACCTCTCACGTTCAATGAGAAGGTAGATGACTCAATAATAATAATAATAATAAGGACTGGACAGAAGTTTTGAACACATACTTCTTCAGAGATGCATGGATGGCTAATAAGGACCTGGAGGAGGTGCTCAATGTTACTATTCCCTGGCTAAATGCAAATCAGACCCTTAATGAGAAACCACTGCTCACCCCGAGAATGGCCAAAATGGACAAGACTGCACACCAGCCAACAGGTGGCATAGTGGTTAAGGTGCTGAACTCGCAGATGTCTGACCACATTTCAAGTCCCAGGTCTGGTGGCTTGAAATTCACACCAGGTGCATGTGTGCATGCCCAGAATCCCGAGAGGAGAATGGAGGAAGAGACTGTAGCGTGGCCATCCCCTCGGGGGTGACTTCTCTCTTTCTCTTTCTCCATCGCGTGCGTGCCCAAGATCCCGAGAGGAGAATGGAGGAGAAGGGATTGCGACGTGACCATCCCCCCTGGGGGGTGATTTCTCGCTTTCTGTCTCTCTGTCTCTCTCTGTCTGGCGAGCGCACGCGCCCTATAGTGAAAATCTCTCCAAAAAAAAAAAAAGTAAAATCTAAAAATAAGCAAATAAAAGAGCAAGGCCGACTGGAAGAAATTTGCAAATGGCGTCCAACCAAGGACCTGATCTACCTGATCCAGAACACACAAAGACCTCTCACGTTCAATGAGAAGGTAGATGACTCAATAATAATAATAATAATAAGGACTGGACAGAAGTTTTGAACACATACTTCTTCAGAGATGCATGGATGGCTAATAAGGACCTGGAGGAGGTGCTCAATGTTACTATTCCCTGGCTAAATGCAAATCAGACCCTTAATGAGAAACCACTGCTCACCCCGAGAATGGCCAAAATGGACAAGACTGCACACCAGCCAACAGGTGGCATAGTGGTTAAGGTGCTGAACTCGCAGATGTCTGACCACATTTCAAGTCCCAGGTCTGGTGGCTTGAAATTCACACCAGGTGCATGTGTGCATGCCCAGAATCCCGAGAGGAGAATGGAGGAAGAGACTGTAGCGTGGCCATCCCCTCGGGGGTGACTTCTCTCTTTCTCTTTCTCCATCTCTCCAGCATGCACATGCATCCTATAGCACAAATCTCTCTCTCAAAAAAGCCTGTGCACCCCACGTGCTGGTGAGAATGTGGAGTAATCGGAGTCCCCGCTGCTGGTGAGAGTGAGCTGTGCAAGCGCGGCACACCTGTCAGAACGGCTGAGCTACAACAGCAGCCACAGACCCTGAGCAGGAGAAAAGCCAGAGCACCCACACCCGGCCAGTGGGAGTGTGAAATGATGCAGCCACTCTGGACAACTATTTGGCAACCTCCTTTCAAAGTAAACACGTGGGGCCAGTAGGTGGTATGGTGGTTAAGTATGCTAGACTCCCACATGGCCTACCATGGTTCAAATCTCGGACCTGGTGGCTTGTTTTCTCACTTTCCCTCTCTCTCGCTCTCACTCTATCCCTTTCTGGTCAAATTAAAATGAATAAATAAAGTTAAATAAAATAATTCTTAAAAAAATAATAAATAAGGTAAACATGTATCAGGACCAGCCAGATGGCATAATGGCTACATCACTGAACTCCCATGTAGTTGACCATGGATCGAGTCCCGGACTCGGCGGCTTAAAACTCACACTAGGAGCATGTGTGTGCATGCCCAAACCTTTGAGAGGAGAATGGAGGAAAATGAACTGGGGCATGGCTATCCCCTCTGGAGGGTGATTTCTAGCTTTCTGTCTCTGTCTCTGTCTTTCCAGTGAGTGCACATGCCCTAGAGCAAAAAAAAAAAAAAAAACTCTCTTAAAAAAAAGTAAATATGTAAAGGCGGGGAAAGAAAAGAAACATGGAGGCCAGCCTGTGGCATGGTAGTCAAGGCAGCTGGATCCCACACAACATGCCACGCTGTTCAAGTGTTGGACCCAGCAGCTTGAGAAACACACCAGGTGCAGGTGTGTGCATGCCTGAAGTCCTAAAAGGAGGGAGAGATGAGAAAGGATTGTGGCCACGCCCCGTGGGGAGTGCCTTCTCACTTCCCCTCTCTCTGTCTCTCTCCAGTGAGCTCACACACCCTCTGGCAAAAGAAATAAAGTGACTCGCACTGACAATAGCCCAGCGGTTACCCACTTGGTGTTTAGCCCAGTAAAGTGAAAACTATTTAGATAAAAAGCTGTACACAGAGGGACCAGCAGATGGGGTAACAATTACATGGCTGAACTCCCATGTAGTTGACTGCAGTTCAAGTCCCAGATCTGGCAGCTTAAAAACTCATGGGTGTGGGACCAGTAGGTAGCTTAATGGCCACGTCGCTGGACTTCCGTGTAGTCGACCGTGGTTTGAGTCCCGGACCCTGTGGCTTAAACTCATGCTGGGCGCGTGTGCATGCATGCCCAAGACCCCGAGAAGAGAATAGAGGAGAAAGGACTAACATGTGGCTATCCCCGCTAGGGGGTGATTTCTCGGTTTCTATCTCTCTGTCTTTCTGGTGAGTGTATACACCCTATAGCAAAAAGAAAAAAAGAAAAACTCTCAAAAACAAAACAAACAAAAAAAATAAACCTCATGTGTGTGTGTGCATGCCCAAAGTCCCGAGAGGAGAATAGAAGAGAAGAGATTACAGCATGGCCGACCCTCTTGGCAGGGGGAGATTTTTTGCTTTCTGTCTCTCTGTCTCTCTGTCTCTCTCTCTCTCTGTTTCTCTGGCAAGTGCACATGCCCTATAGCAAAAATCTCTCAAAAAAAAAAAAAAAATCTGCACACAGAACCAGCATGGTAGCACACAACTGTGGGTTAGGAAGATCGTGACTCGGCAAAACCAGGCTTAAAATACTACACACTTTTTAAAAAATACCACACACTTCAAAGAAATGCACACAAATGTTTGCATCGGCAATATTCATAATAGCCAAAAACTAGAGACAAGCTGAATGTCCCCCAATGGGCCAATGATTACAGAAACTGCAGTACCTCTACACAATGGAATACAAGTCAGCGAATAAAAGACAAGCTCTATTGGTACCTGCAATAACTCAGGCGGGTGATAAGAAAATTATGTTGCATGGAGAAACCAGTCTCAAAAGGTTACATAATTGATTATTCCATTTATGTAACAGTTTTAAAGCGACAAACTTGCAGAGATGAAGCCGAGATCAGTCACTGCAGGCGCTGGGGGTGGTGGGTAGTGGGTGTGGCTGTAAGGGTAGCAGGAGAGAACCCTTCAGACGTGGAACATCTCTGCCTTGGTGATGCACAGCTACATGTGCAAGAAAATTGCAGAGGGCTGGCCCTGCTGCCTAGTGAGTAAAGGAGTTAATTCTCTATGGATGACCTCAGTTTGAATCCCAGCTCTGGAGACGAAAAATATGCTGGCACCTGTGTGCAAACACGCAAAACTCTGCCAGGATGAAGAAGTGGAAGAGCAGGGATTGTGGCCTAGCCATTCTCCACTGGGACTGCTTTCTCCCTCTCCCCCTCCCCCTCCTCCCCTCTCTCTCATCTCTGTCTCTCTCTAGCAAGCACATATGTCCTCCGGTAATTAAACATAAATAAGTAAAGGGGCTAGCAGGTGGCATGGTGGTTAAGGTGCTGGACTCCTACATGGCCAACCACAGTTCAGGTCCTGGACCAGTGGCTTGAGTCACGCTGGGCCCACATGGGCGCATGCCAAATATCCCAAGGGGAAAAGGAATTATGATGTAGCCATTTCCCCTGGGAGGTAGGGGGATTTCTCATTTTCCCTCATTCTGATGAACATGTACCCTATGGCAAAACCTTACATAAACAAATGCACAGAATCTCACACACAGATGGGGCAGGTGAAGGTGGTGAAATCTGAGCAAACTCTGCATCGCCCCAGGCGATTTTCCACGCGTTGATACTGTTATGCTACGCAAGCTTTGGGGAGGCCGAGGAAAAGTGCTTGGGGACCTCCACGAATCCAATTTGCTGTGAATCCATAAATACTTTCAAAATACAAAGTGGGTTTTTTTTTAATGTACTAAAAAAAACTAAACCTGTACTAAAACCTGTGTTTTTGAAGTCCAGACCAGGCCCTGTGTGAGATTCTGCTCCGCAGTTCTGCGGTTTCTGTTCTCCATCAGACTGGAAGGTTTCCTAAGCCCCCAGGCTCAGAGCTCAAGGGACAGAATTGAACGGCATCCCTCGGGATGGTCTGATCTCAGAAGAAATCACCTGCTTGGGGCGTCTTTCCAAGCATTCTGACCCTCTTTGCACAGATGAGGTCGGGGAGCTCAGAGTGGTTACTCCCTTGCCGCAGGCCACACCACGTCTAGGGTGATGGGTGCCGAGGAAGGTGAGGCAGCATCTGCAGAACAGCTCAGCTCTGAAGGCCACTGCAGAGGAGCCCTGCAGCAGCAGGGGAGTGAGCTAGGAAAACTGCTGCTGTGAGTATTTATAATTAGCAGTTTCAGGAAGCTGAGTCCAGCCCAGAACTCACGATCCAAGAGTAATGACACCCACTCCCCTCCTTCCCCTGCCCCTAGCGCAGGAGGCTTGGAGGGATGTGGGTGGAGAGCTGGCTGGAAGTGGTGATGGAAATACGGTGGTGTTCTTTGACACTGAGTCACATGGACAGGTTCTGAGTTGGAGTCCAGAGGCCTCGCTGAGCACGCCAGCCACACATATGCCCATGAGCTGGGCCAGCTGAGGCTGGGGTAGATCACAGCCTGGGGACCCTCTTGGGGGTGTCTCTCGCTGTCTCAGGAAAAATAAACAAATTCAAAAAATAATAGGGGCCAGCAGTTGGCACAGTGAGTAAGTAGCTGAACTCCCACATGGCTGACCACGGCTCAGGCCCGGACCTGCATCCGTGCGTGCCCAAGGTCCAAGGAGAAGAATGGAGGAGAGGCGGTTGCAGTGTGGCCATCCCCCTGGGGGGTGATTTCTCATTTTAAAAAGAAAAAATAATAGTAACAGAGGAGGAGAGGCTGTCTGCAGAAGTGCCAGTCGCTGAGAGGAGCACCGAGACTGTCTCCATGGGGAAGTGCTGGGACTGAGAACAAGAACAGACCCAGAGGCAGGTCTGGGGCCACAGGACGGAGCCTGGCTTCCCAAGTTCCAAGCCTCAGTGTCGACCCTCCATCACTGCCCAGAGGCCGACAGGGCCCTGTCCATCGCCTTCTCTGCCTCTCCCGGCCCTTCCTGGTAGCAATCTCAGGCAGGCCCACGGCTTCGAAGGCCGACTTGCGCAGAGTGTCAGAAAGCCTCTGACGGCTGTGAGATGACTGTCAAGGCAACGCTCGTGATTCAGCTGGTTAAACAAGAAAAAAAAGAAAAAGGCAAAAACAGAGCTCTTATTAGCTCAGACAGCAAAGGAGAGGGAAATGAAGATGCCGGCTCCCTGCACTCCTTGATGACCCTGAAATAAGTGGGGTCAGGCCAGGGGTGGTGTGGCTCTAACACAAGGCTCTGGATTGCTGGGGCCACCTGGGAAGACCCCAGCCTCAGGCCCCAAGGTCTCCCTGTGTGCCCGCTGGGTGCACATGCATACCCCCTGGCTGACCCTGGGGGTGGGCTTGAGGCCTGAAGACCCAGTGGGGGTGCTGTCGCTCTCAGAATAAATAAATAATACAAAAATGAAAGCAAGGCCAGATGATCACAATGTGAGAGGTGGATGCCCCATGGCTCTCCTGTGGTGGCTGGGCGGGGTTCCAGCCCACAGCTGCACCCTGAGAGGGGGAGAGGCAGGAAGCCCAAACCCCATCAGAACCAGGGACTATGAGAAATGGTCTCGTAACAGCCCCCAGGAAGATGGGGTGGAGATGGGACAAGCCTTGTAGCAGCAACTCACAAGCTTCCGACTCCTGACTCTCGCCTTCTGGGGACACCAGGGCCTTCTTTGCAGCCGCCCCTGTGGTGACAGCCTGCCTGAAGTCTCAGTGGCTTACAGTGAAGGTTTGCTTCCTGTCGGGGGCAGCTGTGACCACTCCTTGCATTGCCACCATTCACAGGCCCAGGCAGACAACCCTAGGGTGGGGAGTGATGTTCTCATAGAGGGGACAAGAGCGAGCGTGGAACAGCCCAGTGGCTCCCAAAGGGTCTGCTCAGAGGTGGCCCCACCATGTCACATGGCCCGGCCAAATGACAGAGGTCAGAGAAATCTATCTTCGCCAAGCAGGGGCAGTGCATGCTGGGGCGGGGCCATGCATCTGCACCACACCGATCATTCCAACTCTGAAACCTGCAGCCCTCTTCCCCGCACCGCCAGGCCCCAGGCCCGGGTACCCCAGTGCCCCGTGATAAACCTCAATGCGCTATAAGCAGCTTAACCTGAAGCGTCCCCACATTCCGACTCCCTGCAGCCCTGCCTGTCCCATCGCCCCGCAGCTGTGGCCCCGACCCTGAGCCCGGGAAGTCTTGCTGATTCCATTCCCTCCTTCCCCGGCCAGTGGTCAGCAGGGTCAGTCGTCCCATCAGGATCACAGCCTCACCACTGCCCAGCTGAGCCTCCTAACGCCTCTGGCCATGTGGAGCCGGCTCGGCCTCAGGGTGGCCTCCCTGCCCCGAAGGCCAGCCTTTGCCCAGCGACATAGTGCCTTTGCCAAGGTCCCGAGGGTCAGGAAACCTTTCAGTGGTTTCCCACTGCATCTGCGAGAAAATTCAGCCTTGGGTGGCCCTGGGCCTGGTGGTTGAGGGAACCAGATCCCACACGGGCAACCATGAATCCCGCCCTGGTGGCTTGAGGGACGCAATACGGCACATGTGTGTGCCCCAAATCCAGCAGGATAGAGGAAACGGGGGGAGGGACGGAGGCATGTTTGTGCCCATTGGATGGTACCCCTCCAAAAATCTCTCTCCCATGAGCACCCATACCTTCTGACAGTTTTTAAAAAAATAGTGGAAGAGGGACCAGCAGATGTCATAATGGTTACATCACTGGACTCCCACGTAGCCTACTACAGTTCGAGTCCTGGACCTGGCAGCTTAAAATTCATGCCAGGCACATGTGCGTGCCCAACATCTTGAGAGGGGAATGGAGAAGAAGGGATTGCATGGCCCTCCCTCTGGGGTCTGATTTCTTTCCTTCTGTTTCTCTGTCTCTGGCAAGCGCATGCACCCTATAGCAAAAATCTCTCTAAGAAGAAAAAGAAAAAATTGGAAGAAAAGAAGAAAGTAAAGAAAACCCAGCCTCCATCTGATCTCAGCCCCATCTCCCTCAGCTCTTTCCCCTGCCCACCAGGCCGCACCTTCCTGCTGGCCTCGGACATAGCAAGCGTTGGCGAGATCCACTCCTACCCTGGACACGTGATTCCCTCCCGGAACAGAGCACTTAGCAGACGCCTGGTCCCCTGCCATGGTCGTTATCGCCAACCTCCTTCCTCCCATGACATGTGCTGTGTGGGCTGGGGGTCACAGAAAGGGAGCTGAGAGCTACGTGCAGCCAGGGCCTGCAGGTGGACCCCGGGCATGTCTGAGATGAATCCTGTCGTGCTGCAGAAACGTGGGCCTCTGGGAAATCAGGACTAAGGTGTCAGGTGGGGCCCCAGATCCGACCCCAGGCAGGTTTACAGAGAAAGGGAGGAGGCCAGAACGGAGACACATGGACAAGATTCCCACTGTAAAGCAGCCAGAAGACCCTCACAAGATCCACTTCCTGGATCTTGGACACCCCCCACCCCCCAAAAAAAAGAACTGAATAAACTATTTTATAGATTACCAGGTGTTAGGGATTTCCCATTACTAGAAGGAACTAGAACACCCGTCCTCCGGGGCCTCGGTGCAGATACTCTGCAGACGGCCCCGAGCCGGAACAGTGGGGGCGGGTGTGCACCGGTCTGTCCCCTCCTGGCCACACAGCAGGACGGGGTGTCCCACATGGGAGAAAACCAAGGCTGCAAGAGGCGGAAAACCTTCTCCCAGCGCTTTGGCTGGCAGGGAAGTCAGGCCCGTCGGCTCTCCCGGACTCCACCTCGCACACTAGCCCAGCAGCCCTCCAGCAGCCCTCCTGGGCACAGAGCAGGGAGGGACAACCCCCTGGAGAGGCCGCGACTGCCTGAGAGCATCACTCGCGTGCTCGCTCCCCTGGCCCTGAGCGTGTCTGCTCATCTGTGTTCCTTCCACTCGGCCCTTCCCGCTGTGTGTTCTGAGCCGTTGCCAAGGCCGCCCGGCAGCAGGAGAGCTGGTTCCCTGGGGCCCTGACTGGCCAGCGCTGACGGGGAGGGGCCCAGTCACCTGGAGGCTGCTCATCAGACCAGGGGAGGCACAAGGCCGGGTACTCCAAGCCACAGAAGAGGTCTGCGGCCTTCACCATAGCAACCGCTTCACGCCAGCGTAAGTGAGCTTAAACGCTAGTTTTTAAAGTATATTTCTTCCACGAGAGAGAGAGAGAGAAAGAGAAAGTAACCCCAATGAGTCTCGATGCCACAATTCATCCCCAGCCTCAGCCCTGCCCCAGAATGTGGGCACACACATGCCTGGAGTACTCAGGGAGGTCTCTGGACGTGAACCTGGAACCTTCCCAGGTGGGCCAGCCTCCCAGAGCTACGGTGTTCCTGCTGTACCGACCGTCCAATACTCAAACATCATTTCAGTATGAAGATGAGCATAGGCTCCATGGCCAGCGCAGCTGCTGTGGAAAGCAGTCTGGGGGTCCCCCAGTAAGGCAGTTGCCCCCTGCTACAGCAGCCCACTCCAGGAAAACCGTGTCCACAGCAGCACTGGCCATGGCGGCCCAAACGTGGTCAACTGACAGAATGGGCCCACCCCACAGCGGGGCATCGCGCAGCCACATGGAGGAAGGAGGCACTGACGCATGTGGCCACGTGATGGGTCTCGAACACAGGGCAGGTCGGGGTGAACACGAAGGGTGCAGCTGTGTAACTCGCTTTATGCGACCCGTCCAGGCAGGATGTGGGTCAGTGGTCACCAGCACTGGGGGGAGAGCTGGGGAGTGACTGCTCATGGCAATGTCTCCTTTGGGGTGAGCCACCTCTTGGAACCAGCTGGACACGGCAGTTGCACACTATGGATGCACAGAACACCCAGCGGCTCACTGCGAAATGACTGATTGTACGCTGCGCGTGTCTCACGTCGACAGAAGCCTGGACTGGCCAGGCACCTACAGACCATGGGCAACGCTTCCTGGATCTTCGGCGGCTGCCCAGGGGCTTTATCCTCTCTTTGCTGTGATTGGGGATTCCCAGAGGGAGGGCCGGATGGTCCCCTCTAAGGGAAGGAGGCTCTGGGGAGGATGCACAGGGATGGGAGGTGGAGGAAATTCCACTGGCTGCCAAGGCCAGCCTCAGGGCCCAGATGACGGTCTCAGGGGATCTGGATCTGGGCCACATGGGCCTGGGTGCCCTCTTGGATCAGCACTGCCACCCCTTCTGCTCTGCAGGGACATGGCTATGGGTACCCTGCTCCTGCCGCCCTGACTGACTGTAGTCGGACTCCTGCCAACCCCTCCTGGCCTCCATACTCATGCTCCTCTCGGCTCCTGCCTCCTGCATCTTCAGCTCTGGGTTCCCCAAACAGATTGGCTGCCTGTCTCAGAATTCATGCCTGTCTGGGCTAGTTCGAGCTGCTTAAACAAAAACCTACAGTCTGGGCATCTCGTAAGCAACAGAATTTATTCTTCACAGTTCTAGAGGCTGTATGTCTAAGATCGGGATGCCGGCAGATTAAGTCTGGCGAGGGTCCTCTTTTCAGTCGCAGACTCCCGACTTCTTGTTGCATCCTCACATGGCAGAAAGAGGGAGAGAAGGGGCTAGCCCTGTAGCTTAGTGGTTAAAGCAACTGAATCGCACATGGCCAACTGAGGTTCGAATCCCAGCCCTGGCAGCTTAAACAACATGCTGGGCACGTGTGTGTACGTGTCCCAAATCCCAGCAGGAGAAGGGATTGCAGCGTGCTCACAGCCCATCGGGGGTCTTCATTCTCCCCACTCTGCCTCTCTCTGGGGAGTGTATTGCCCTCTGGCAATTAGAGAGAGAGAGGGTGAGAAGGCTCTCCAGGTTCTCTCTCTCTCTTTTCAATTATTTTATTTAACTTTATGTATTTATTTACTTATTTTAATTTGACCAGAGAAGGACACAGAGAGAGAGACAGAAAGTAAGAAAGCAAGCCACCAGGTCCAGGACTCAAACCACGGTCAGGCATGTGGGAGTGCAGCGCTTAACCACCACGCCACCGGCTGGCCCCTCCAGGTTCTCTTTTATGAGGTATTAATTCCATTCACACCGGGGGTTAGGATTTGTCCACGTACAAATTTTAGGAAGATTCTCAGTCCATAACATTTCAGCTCTCACACGGTGTTCTCACACGGTGGAGTCGAGGTGCCTCTGTCCACGTACAAACTTTAGGAAGATTCTCAGTCCATAACATTTCACCTCTAAAAGCCTGTGTTCTCACACGGTGGAGTCGAGGTGCCTCTGTCCCGTTAAAGGGGCCCCTCATACCGTGGTCAACTCCAAGGCGCCCCTCCCTAGGATGTCACACTGAGGGCTAAGAGTCCAGCATGCAAATGTGGGGGGTGGGAGAGTCGGGCCCTGCCGTGTCCCCGAGGAGAGATCTGGTCCACTTGGACTGTCTGGGCAGCTCTGGGCCACATTCCAGCTCTGACGAACCCCATCTCTCAGCTACGGGAAGCAGGACTGTGAATTTGGTTTTGCACACCCCAAAAGGAAAAGCAGCCATCCTTCCTAGCTCAGCAGAGAACTGAGTCCTTGGAGCAGAGACCCGGGACAGGTGTAGCCCTCCCCCCAGGCAGGCTCGGCGCCCCTCCCGTGTGTCCCATTTGCTACTGCAGCACTTCTGTCTCCAGGGTCACCGTCCTCCGCCTTCCTGCTTCTCTGGCAGCTCCCAGAGGGCCCAGGAGGGGCCGAATCTCCCCTGCCCTCCAGCTAGAGGGGTCCTCAGGGAAAGCCAGGAAGAACTCCAGGTGAGCATGGCCTCGGAGGTCACCATTTCCACCAGCCCGCTTTACAGATAAAGCCATCAAGACTCGGGGGACGAGGGAGCAAATCCATGCTCCGACTCAGCCCTCAGCACCGCAGCTCTGACTGCAAACCAGACCCCTGCCGCGCCCTCCAGGGATACAATCCCACCCCCAGTACAGCAGCGGCTCGTCCACTCACTGCACCCGCACACTCCCGTTCTGTACATTGTCACCGACTCGAAACCATGGGGAGGTTTTATTAAGAGTTTTCCTGCAGCCAGACCCACCCACCCTGTTCACCTTCTGTCCACTCAGGGTGTGGGCACCAGCTATCCCTGGGCCAGGTGGGCAGGGAGGACCTGCCGTCAGGGCTAGCTCAGTCCTGGAGCTTGCTGGAATACACCTCGGCCCTGTCCAGGGGCAGTCCCCGGTTCACAGACGTGTAGGACGGCTCTGAGGTCCCCAGGGACTTGGGGACGGCTTCCTGCGTGATCTGGGAGTCGTGCGTCGTTTCCCCATCGGAACTTCCCATGTCCCTGGCCCAGGGGATAGAGAGTGGTTAGGGAGCAGAACAGACCTCACGCCCTAGCTGCTGGGGTCTTGGTACTCAGCCATCGCTTTCACAGGTCTCAGGCGACCATCACCTGAGCGGGCTGTCCAGAGCACCTACTGTGAGCAGGCCCCGGACCAACAAAACAACCTATAGATCTTATTGTGGTCTGGGCATTTTGAGGCCATTGCTCCATGTCTCCAGAGAGCCTAGATCATTTGGAGATGGACCCTAGCTGACAATGAACACACCAAATGGATGAATCCAGGCAGGAGCCCCAGGATGGCTTCTTGGAGGAGGTGTGAGAGGAGGGTGCAAGGGTGTCTCGGGCAGTAGCGGCAAGCTCGGTTCCACCAGAACCAGCACTCTGGGCAGGGCAGGAAGGATGAATGGAGAACTCGACTACATTCACATGATGGGCCGGGCCAGATTAGGGCACTGCCCAGAGGAGGGAGGGACAAGTCCACGTTGCTGCACTGAGCAGGATCCGCCCTGCCCTCCTCTGAACTCCCATGGCATGTGCAGGTGCCTCGATCCGTGCCCTGCCCTGTCCTCCCAGGTATGTGGGTGGTGAGCTCATCCGTCCGCCCCTGAGCAGCCCAGGAGACTTCAAGTCCAAACTCAAGGCAGACACAAACCAGAGATATTACTGGGGTCAAGAGACCTGAGTCCTAGTCCCAGCTCAGGTGTATGACTTTGGGCCAACTTCCCTGGCCTCAGCTTCCCCGTCTGTGCTGAAAGTGGGTGAATTATAATGAAAACAAAGGCTAATATTTGAGGGCACTGAGGACTTTACAAGAGAATTTCCCCAAAACCCTTCCCGACTCCATGGGGTACCCGGATTTATCATCACCTCCATTTTCCACATGAAAACTGAGGACTAGAAAGGTGACACTCCTGCCCCGGGTGCCCACTCTCGGTGTAGAGCCAAGAGCTGAATGGACATCTATTCACAAAGCCCAGGCGCTGAGCCCTCCCCCCCTTGAAATCCTGGACTCTGCTCCCCTTTGGCCAGACTCCACCCCACAGTGAAAGGCATCTCCCTGCCTCCGAGGACCCCGCCACCGAGCCCTCCACTGTCAGCCGCCCAAGAGCGGCCCTGCCAACTGCAGGTACTCACACGAAGCTGAGCACGATGGCCCCAGCAAAGCCCATGAGCAGGAAGAAGGGCAGGGAGCCCAGGATGGAGGTGATGACGATCATGCCTCCACTCCGCCGGCCGGGCCACGTGTCGATGGCTGAGTACGGGGTGACTGCAGGGCAACCGCAGCCAGTTACTCCCCAGATACAACCGCCCTGTGCCTTCTCCCAGAGACAGCCAGTGTCCCCCGGCCCGGCTGCCAGGAATCCAGAGGTGAACCTGGTTTGGGGACTGTCCCCTCCAAGTTAGGTGCAATGACTGCACTGGCCCACATCCCACCTTCAACTTCCGGTCTTGTGCATCCGGCCTCTGCCGCTGCTACCTGTAACTCTAAGTTAGAGACCGGCTCAGGTCTGGGAGGCGGATACAGACCACATGGCTGAGACGAGGCTGTGGATGCTGTGCTGGCATGGCGCGTGGTGGCGCTCGCCCTCCCTGGCTGGCCTCATCTTCTAGAGCTATGAGGACACTCTGTAGGTCCTGCCACGAACAAGCCACCATGCAGTCACTGTCCCTTCAGACACCCTGCAGGTGCCCTTCTGCAGATCACTGCCTGCACGTGGGGAGACCAGGTCCTGGCCAAGGTCATGTTGAATCCAGTGTGAGTCTTCATTCTCATGCCCAAGCATGGCCTGCCTTCTGGGGTTCCCTTAAGGCTCCTCCACACCCACCCCTACTTACGCTGGCTGGTGCGGATGGGGTCTGACCACAGGGTCTGGTCCTGTACCAAGCCCGTGGACATATTGACAAGGACGTACTTGAACCTGGAAGGAGAAGGAGCAAGAGTGATTCCATTCATCTTGAGCCCTGGCCATGACGCGTGGGACAGAGATGGATGGCAGGGCGGGGCGCAGGGACTGCAGGGGGCTTCCAGGAGATGGAAACACAGACGGCTCCTGAGTGGGCTCTGAGCTGCAGGGTGGTGCTGGACATGGCGGTGGCACCATTGCCTCGTTTGACCCCCAGGCCCTTCCCCAGTCTCAGTGCCCCTTCTCCACGAAGCCTTCAGCCCATGGCCCCGCTCCAGCCCTTCTGCTGGGAGCCCCCATTCCCGTTTCTCTAGTCAAACAACACGGGTGTTGTGTCATTGAGCGCTAGCCCGATGGCCCTTGCATTTCCGCCTGCCATTGTACCAAGCCCTTGGTATCAAAGGGGACTTCAGAAAAACCAGCCAGAGAGGATACCATCACCATCCTGCTGCCTCTGGGCAGGGTACATTTTTACATTTTTTTTAGAGAGAGATTTTTGCTATAGGTTATGTGTGCTTGCTGGAGAGACAGCGAGAAATCACCGCCTGGGGGGATAGCCACACTGCAATCCCTTCTCCTCCATTATCCTCTTAGGATTTTGAGTATGCACACGCATGAGCCTGGCGTGAGTTTTAAGCCGCCCAGACTGGAGCTTGAACTGCAATCGTCTACAAGGGAGTCCAGTGACATAATTATTACACCACCTGCAGGGCCCTGGGTAGGGTATATTCTTAGGTTAAAAAAAACTGCAAAGCGTTACAAACCACAAAGGAAGACCAGACAATCGGTACAAAATAGCCACAGCCTACTTAAGGCCTTGGACACAGTCTGTAAAATGTCGGTGTTCCGATTTTAACCCTGGGGACCACCAGGTGGCATGGTGTTTAAGGCGCTGGGCTCCCACATGGGTGACCATGGTCTGAGTCCTGGACCTGGCAGCTGGCTTTCTGTCCTCAGCTCTCAAGGATGCGAATGCCCTATAGCAAATGAAAAAAAAAAAAGAGACCCTTAACATTTTTTGTCACAGCCAGTGCTTTGCTTAACACCTTCGGCTCTCTGCCTCGACACGAGGATCCCAGAGGTGGAACTGTGCACCCTTGTCTCTGGCTCGAGGTAGAGGGGGCTAGTAAGTGAAGTCAGAGAGGGCTGCCCGCACACCAAGGAAGAGGGTCAGTTTGCCCAGAGGAAGGGGCGGGTGAGGAAAGAGAGCAGGGACTCTTTC
>NW_006203500.1:2796849-2801132 GCF_000334495.1 Tupaia belangeri chinensis
GTGGCTGGGGCCTAGGGAGGGGGCAAACACGCCGAGAGGGTGGGAAGTGGGCTTGGAAGCCACTGAGACCCCAACCCAGGCGTCTCCATGGTAACTGCAGTGGGCATAACCCAGGGCTTTGCACCAGGTCATATCTGGTCCTGGTCATGGGTCAGGACTTAGCTCTGAGCTTCACGTCCAAAAGGCGCTCAGTAAATGCATGTGGAAATGAACGGGGGACCCACTTGGGTGGAGAGGGCTCTCTGGAAGGAGGCGGGAAAGGGCAGAGGACAAGGTTTGGGTAGAATGTCTTCTGACAGGCTCTAGTTCATGCTGGGCCGCAGCTCTTTGCTAGGTGATCTGCCCTCTCCGGACCCCAGTTTCCTTCCCTGGAAAATGAAGGGGTTTGTGTGGGAGACTTCCACACACATGATAGGCTAGGCCCTGCTGTATAATCTTTGGGGCTCAGGACAAAATGAATACATGGGCCCTTATTCAAAAATCAAGCATTTCAGGGCCCTGCAGGTGGTGTGATGGTTAAGGATGCTGGACTCCCACGTGGCCGACCACGGTTCGAGTCCCGGACCTGGCGGCTCACTTTCTCACTTTCTCTCTCTCTCTTTCATTCTGTCCCTCACTGGTCAAATTCAGTGTTTTTTGGTTTGTTTGTTTGTTTGTTTGTAGAGGTTTTTGCCATAGGGCGCGTGCGCTCGCCAGACAGACAGAGACAGAGAGACAGAAAGTGAGAAATCACCCCCCAGAGGGAATGGCCATGCCTCAACCCCTTCTCCTCCATTCTCCTCTTGGGATCTTGGGCACGCACGCAGATGCGCCCGGCGTGAGTTTTAAGCCACCAGGTCCGGGACGCAAACTGCGGTCCACTACATGGGAATCCAGCGACATAGCCATTACGCTAACTGCTGGTCCCCCTCACTGATCAATTTAAATAAATAAATAAAGTTAAAGTTTTTAAAAATCATGAATTTCATGGTGATTACAGAGGATGAAGCCAAGCGGGGGCCCTTCTGAGCTGGGGCTCCTTGCCCAGCCGTGCCCCCAGGGAGCCTTCCCCACTGGGAGCTGGTCCTGTCCAGCACATAAGCTCTCGGGGACTGCGGCCTCTCCCACTCGATCTCCTAGGGGTCTCCTTGAGTCGGAGCTGGGGCTGGGGCTGTTGCTCACACTCACCTGTACTCCGTGGCTGCAGACAGGGGTGGGTTGCAGAGGCCCTGGAAGTTGGGGTCCCACAGACAGGTCCCATTGGCGCCCACCCTGATCAGGTATGCATTCAGGATGTCTGAAACCTGGGACACGTCCCCAACGGCATCCAGGCTGGGCAGGTCACTGCAGGGGGTCAGGCTGAAGGCCGCAGCCTTGTAGGGACCTGTCCTCCCGCCCTCAGTCTGCTGGAAGGTGGCACTGAGTGGGACCTTGGTGCTGTCCTGCACGGAGGCGTTCCTGGAACCAGCTGCAGAGGCAATGCTGGGGTAAGGAGTCTGGGCACCCCAGCTCAGCCATATCACTTGGTCATTCGTCAAACAGCCCTGAGCATCCTGTCTGCCCCAGCCCCGTGCCATCTCGTCCCTCCCCCAGTGCCATGAGGAGGACGGACAAGGGCCTCCCCGAGGCTGTAGGTGCTGTGTTCGCACTCGCCCACTTTACCTAATACCCGCAGACCTGTCACCTCATTGCTTAGAGCCTGTGGGCAGGTCGAAGCCCGGTTCACAGCAGCCCGAGGGAAGCAGGACCCTTACCCAAGTCGACCAGGGCATAGAGGTAGACCTCATAGGTGCCCGCGAGGGGCTCTGAGCTGTCGAACATGCAGAGAGGCTTTTCCAAGGCCACGGTGGTCAGCGTGGGGTTGTTGGTGGCGAAAGTCACACTGGCCAGCTGGGGCTGGAGGTCCACAGCTGGAGGAGACAATGAGGGCAGGACCTGGCCATAGCCAGCACCCTCTGCCCACTGCATGCAGCTAACAAGCCCTGCCGTGTGCCGGTGCTGGGCCTGGCCTCCCTAAGGGTGAAGGCAAGCTCACAGCAGACACAGGCAGCCCCTACCCCCACTCAGTCGTCCCGGCCAGAAACGGGCAGTTGGGCCAAACTGCTGTCCCTCTCTGCCCTACAGACATCAGTCTCCGAGGACTCCACGGGCCAGGCCCCTCCCGCCCCACCCTCTTCACCCCTCATCTCTAATGGGCAAAGCTGACGGTAGCTCTCCTGCCCTCTGACACATGCAGCCTCTCTGGAGACACGGCCGGGCCCTGAAGTCCCGGGCTCTGCCTTGGAGGGTCTCAAGCCTCTCATGCCGGTGCTCTAGCCACAGGCATGGATGTGTGGGGCCCAGATGGCCCTGCCACCTCCACCTCCCTGCAACTGCCCCGCTGCTCCCCCGGCCAAATGTCCCCCATCTCTCCAGGCTGGCATTGCCACGGGTCTCCTCTAGTCCCTTCTCTGCTCTCCAGAGTCCCCTGTGTGTTGGCTTCTCCCACCCGTGAGAACCTTGGATTATCACCAAAGGCAACTGGGACATGTTGGCAATGACTATTATTACTAACAACCTGTGTTCCCCCGACATACACCTCTCCTGACCAGGAATCGATGCCTATTCCTTGAGTGACTAAATGAAGTTCTCATCACCACTCTCCAGGCTTCCCTTGGGCCTCCCAGTCCTCTAGGACCCAGTTTCAAGACCCAGTTAGGACTCCCTCTTCTCACCCCGGACTTACCCAAGCCCAACCGCAGGCAGCCCAGGGCCAGCAGGACCCAGAGCGGAGGCATCGCCTGGGAGGAGCCAGTGGAGCACAGGGGCAGCCTGGGCACCTGGCCTGCTCCACTCGCTCACCTGCTGGCTCAGGGCCCAAGGACAAGCCCCGCCCCTGCCCGCGCCGGCCAATCCGCAGGCTCCTCGCAGGCTATTTGCATACAGCCCCAAGGGAGCCCCAGCTCCTCTCCCTTTACACTGGATCTTCCCTGGGCCTCACCAAAGCACCCACTGTGTGCGTAGGTGGGCGGCACTTTCCTGGTGTTTCTCCCTGGCTGATAGCTTGGGGACAAGCCACCGCTCTTGGAGTCTTGGTTTCCGTACTGTAAAATGCGGACGCTAATTCCTATAAATATTTAGGAGCCCTACTGTGTGCAGATACTCACTCTGCTCTTGTGACACGAAAAGGGTTAAGTGGTGAAAGAGCTGCCTTGGGGAAATGAAGGTCCTGGGTCTTGAACAGTCCCGAGGGAACCTTCCCGTGGGGGGAGGGGCCAAGGCACAGGGAGGGCAGGGACTCACCTGGCCACACCGGCTGGGACCCAGGAGTCCAACAGGATGGAACAGGGTCTCCACCGGTAAGGGAACGCCTCGCCTGGACCAGAGGGTTCCTTCCAGCATCAGGACTCTGCACCTCAGCTTCACATTTGAGAAATAAAAGTAGGCCAGTAAGGATGGGGGTGCGGACCAAAGTGAAAACCAACAGAAAGGATGACTGGGTAGGACACGGTGACACGGCTGCCTGCAGAGAAAAATAAATGTAATGATACACTTACGTATTACCACAGAGGTGATATGAGTAGGTTACGAACTTGGCGTTCTGGGGGTATGATGGCTGATTGTGGTTTGTAAAGGGTTACACGCTGGAGCGATGTGGGTTGTTGTGAGATTCAAAACTGACACATATATGGATGAGAGAGCGAAAGAGACAAAGGGAACGAGGCAGAGCGGGTGGGCTGTGTACTGTTCTTGGAATGCCCCTCAGGTTCGACATTTGTCGAGGTGAGAAAGTGGGGGGGCACTCTGTGTCCCGCACGAACATACTGTCTGTATAAAGGGTTGATCCCTTTCCGCCCTGACCTGCCCAGAGCGGCAGAGAAGATCCTAATCTCGGCATACAGAAAATGCTCCAGAGAGAAAGAACTTTGGAGCCGGTGGGGGGTGGGGTGGTATTTTATGGGCTGACATTCCTTGTCCCAGACTGTGTGTGGGTCCTGAAGGCTCAGCCTGGAATCTATTGCAGGCCTGAGGCCCGGGGACCGCTGCCTTCTCCAAGATGCTGCAGCGTCTGATGGGAAACCAAAAATTGAAAAAGTCCTCTCATCTCTTGCCTTGTCCAAATATGGAGAGAAGGTTTAGGGGGAAATGTTAAAATAATAATCTGCAAATGCCCAAAAAATGTCCTCCAAAAGAAACTTGTGTCTTGGATTTAGAAACAAGTCTCCACTTCGAAGACGGCTGACTCTGGTCTAGACCTTCTGAAGGGGACAGAGACAGGCGACCGAGTCACTGGCCGCCAGTTGCTGGGAGAGACTGGGGCCGGG
>NW_006203500.1:2802302-2812813 GCF_000334495.1 Tupaia belangeri chinensis
GGGGGGGTGGTATTTTATGGGCTGACATTCCTTGTCCCAGACTGTGTGTGGGTCCTGAAGGCTCAGCCTGGAATCTATTGCAGGCCTGAGGCCCGGGGACCGCTGCCTTCTCCAAGATGCTGCAGCGTCTGATGGGAAACCAAAAATTGAAAAAGTCCTCTCATCTCTTGCCTTGTCCAAATATGGAGAGAAGGTTTAGGGGGAAATGTTAAAATAATAATCTGCAAATGCCCAAAAAATGTCCTCCAAAAGAAACTTGTGTCTTGGATTTAGAAACAAGTCTCCACTTCGAAGACGGCTGACTCTGGTCTAGACCTTCTGAAGGGGACAGAGACAGGCGACCGAGTCACTGGCCGCCAGTTGCTGGGAGAGACTGGTGCTGGTATCCATGGGGGGACAGGTGAGGAAGGAGGGCCTGACCCTGCCCACATCCTCCTCCTGCCCAAGGCTCTGTGTGGACATTCCAAGAAGTTTCTGGTTTAAAAAAAATGTTTTAATTTTTGCTTTTTGCTCTGGCAGTGGCCAGGGCTCTGAGCTTTAGTCTGTCTTTAGGTCTGTTCACGTGTCTGAATCCATCGCTCTCTTTCTGAACCCTGGCCCAGAGGGCGCGCTGTTGGGCCCAAGAAGCAGGAAGTCCCGTCATGTGAAAGGTTAAGCAAAGCCCAGCCCTTCATGGGCCTCCTTTGAATGTGAGACATCAGAAGTTTATGGGTTGGAAATTCTTGACCCAGAAATGTTCCTCCAAGAGCCAGAAAGGCCTGCCCCGGCCGGTTTCCAAGACTCCTTTACAAATGAGAGGAGTGTGGGAAATGGTCAGGGCGCCGGCCGCGCTCTCAAGGCTGGCCCTCCGCCCGGGCCTGCGGGCCCCACTGCCAGTGTTCTGAGATGCAGTCCCTTTATTTAGTTTCTCATGTAGTTGCCAGAGGGCACGAATGCTCGCCAGGCAGAGACCGAGAGATAGGGAAAGAGCGAGAAGGAGAGAGCACGCCTAATGGGCAACACCACAGTCCCTTCTCCATTTCTCCGTCCCGTCAGAAGTTTGGACACACGCACACACCCCAGTGTATTTATCAAGGTGTGGAGACTGAGATTCGAACCGTGCAGTTGGCCATGTAGGACCCAGCTCCCTTAACCACTAGGCCATGGGGCTGAGCCCGAGGTGCAGTCACTTTAAAACAACACAAAATGAAACCAAAGCCAAGCAAAGAAACCCAAGTCTGAGACTGGGGCTCTCACCCATCCTCCCACTCTGTGGCCTTGACATCCTTGTCCCCCTCAGTTGACACCCACGTCCCTTTAAGTTGATATCCACATCCCTCTAAGCAGCCCACACCACGTTCCGGACCTGCCTTGCCAGCTGCCCTGCCTCTGCCCTGGCTCCCATCAGGCCTGTCCTGTCTGTAGTCACTCACCATCCTCCTCCCCACCAGTCCCGCTCACACTCACGCTCATGCTCACCTGGAACCCAGCCTTGTTCGTTGAGTGCGTCTGTGCTGAGCACACCTGGGCACATTGCCCCGAGTGCCTCTGGAACCCTCTCCTTTCTGGAGAAGCACACGCTATGCTGGTGTGCGAGGGATGAAGTGGCAAGTCCATGGGCAGGCGGCTCAGACTCTGGGGACTCGTGGTCTCACCACCCCCGATGCCAGAGGGCCAAGGAGTGGCCAGGCTGGCTTCTCCTGGGGCCTGGCTCCCTGGCTTACTGACGGGGCCTTCTCCCTGTGCCCTCACAGGAACATCCCTCCCCACGTGTCTGTCCCAATCTCTTGTAACAAGGACACTGGTCATGTTGAATTAGGGTCCATCACACTGACCTCAGTTTACCTCGGTCACCCCATTAAAGGCCCTGTGATCAAATCCAGTCCCATTCTAGGGTCTTGGTCCTGGCTAGGACTTCAGCATACAGCCTTTGGGGGATACAATGCCGCCATGACTCGCATGCTCGGCCCTCTCCATGTCTTCTCGCCTGGGCCAGAAACCTTAGGGCAGCGATGGCCCAAGCGTCAGTGCTCCGTGAAGCGCTTTGCACACAGTAACCGATCTATCGCATGGAGTCTGGAGTGCAGGTACCACATCACCTCCATGCCATGGGGGAAGTAACTGAGGCTCAAGGAGGCAAGTGACTGCCCGCTGGAACGGAAGCCCCGAAGGGCAGGGGCTGTGTCTTCAATCCCAGCACGCTGCAGAGGGCCGAATGTTCCGAGAGTTGAGTAGACGGGCCCAACGTCTGCCAGGCAGGAAGGAAGGGTAGGGAGGTGGGCTTAAACCTGGGTCACGGGGTCAGCAGGTGGCGTGGCGGTTAAGGCACTGGATTCCCACATGATGATCACAGTTTGAGTCTGGGACCTGGCAGCTTGAGAACCAGCAGGCATGTGTGCCCAAAATCCCAAGAGGAGAACGGAGGAGATGGGATCGTGGCGTGCCCATTGGCCCAGCAGATGGTTTCTCACTTTCCCTCTCTGTCTCTCTCATGAGCAGACAGGTCATATGGGGAAAAAAATAAAAATAAAAATAAATCTGGGTCATGGGACCCTGCATCCATACATAATTAACGTCCCAGACACGCTGCCTTGAATGTGTACATGCCCAGAACACTGGAGGAGGGGGAGATGGAGAAGGGATTGTGACATGGCTGCCCCCCATGGGGGTGCTTTCTCACTCTCCCCCTGCTCTCTGGTCTCTCTCCAGGGAGCATGCATTTCTTCTGACCAAAAAATAGACTGAACAGGCCGGAAAAACCTCGATGGGCCTCGCCATGACTCAGGCCTGCCTCCTACCTTGCCTCCTAGTTCACCTGTCACCCCCACAGTGTCTTGCTACCCAGAAGCCAGAGTGACATTTCTGAAGTGCAAATCTGCTCATCACTTCCCTCACGTAAACCCGTCAGGGGCCCCAACTGTCCTTGCAGTAAAGCTGGGTTTTAGGGCACCGTCTGGGCCTGCATGGCCATCCTGCCCTCTCCCCTTGGTCCTGGCCTCAGCCCCGCTCACAGGTGCCTGAGCTCAGGAGGCTCTCCCGCCCTCTGTGGCTCCAGGAGAAGGGCTTTCTCAGCGTGCCCCAACTGTGGTGCCAACCATCAAAGCTCACTGCTGCCCTGAAGGCCTCTCTGCACACGCTGGGCCAGCTACTCCACTCCACCATCGGAGTCCCGTCCTCCCAGGCCCGACCCGGGTTGCTCCTCCTCCAGGAGGTCTTGCTTCCACTTTCCAGTGCACAGCCCATAGAGCTGGGGTGACAGCTGCCCCCATGTGTCTCTCTTCTCAAGCCCCAGAACGCAAGCCCCTCCGGGCAGTAGCAGGGTCTTTATTAGGACGACTGCCCTGCAGACGCATTTGGCAGTCAGGTTTGCAGAATGAGTGAGTGGAATGTTTAACTGAGTAGAAGAGAAGAGGCTCCTTCCAGGTGCCAAGGTCACCCTGGCTCACAGACAGCACCGAGGGAGCGGTGCACGGCTGGCACCAGTGGGGGCAGGAGGAATCCACGTGAGGATGGGCTTGAAGCTGAGCCCACGGGACTTGGCTGGTGGAGTAAAAGCAAGGGCAGAGTCAGACCCAAGTTCTGGCCTGAGAAGCCAGAAACATGGAGTTGGGGAACTCCCACCGTGGTGAGAGGAGATGAGGAACAGGGAGGAGAAGGGAGGGGAATCATGATTTAAGACTAGGCCACTCACAGGCGAGGACCTGGTGCCCGGAGGCTTGGCCAAGGCCACCAGCCCTTCGGGGCAGTGGGCAAGTCTGGAGTTCCTCCTGCTGCCAACGGTGCCTACTTTGAGACCCACGAGACTGGATTTCTAATGAGGGTCCATCCCTGGGCTCCAGAGGCAGCTTCTCCACTCAGGGGCACCTGGGTGGTGGCTGCGGGTCTGGTCCCCAGCCCTGCTGGCTGCCCCTCCCCATGCTGGGCGCTAGGGCAGTGCCGGAACGAGGGCGAGGGTTAGGGCCCCCACACTTGGAGAAAGGTGCGGCCTCTCTGGGTAAGCACAGCGGCAAGGAACTGGTTTGGCCGTCTCTGGAATGAAGCCCCGATTAGACATTAATTTCTCCTTATCGGTGAGGTTGGGGAGCTGTGGGCTAGAGGCCTTCCCTGCCCCTGAAAGGCCTCTGTTGGCTCAGAATCGCCCTCCCTCCACCACACAGCCCACTGGCCTCTCCCCACCAGCCCGGGTGGGTCAGGGCCAGGGAAACTAGTGCAGGCCACAGTGGGAGAGGGGAGAGGAGCCCTCACCGCCCCCAAGTCCCTTCATCCTGCAGCAACTCTAGGAAGTGGCCAACAGCTCCCCACTTGACGGTGGAGAATAGCGGGGTGGCAGGGTTGCAGTGTCTTTCCCTGGGTCCCTGCTGACCTTGAGCCCCATACCAGGCTGTGGGTCCGGTGGACACAGTTTCAGGAACTCTTGGGTATCACCGTGGATGGAGGGCGGGGTGCCCCAGGCCCTGGGACTGGCTGGGCTCTGGGAGTTTGGACTCCAGGTGTCAGTGGCTCTGACCACGTCTTTCTTCTAGCTCCTCCTGTCCCTCCCAGGTGCTGCCTAATGCAAGGGGCCCCTGTGCACATTCCCCTGTGTGGGGACACCCATTCCAGGGGGAAGACGGGGTCCAGCCCCCCAGCACAGACCGGTAGGGTTGGCACAAAGCCCCTGTCCAAGGCCAGCTCTGGCCTGGTGGTTGAGGCGCCCAGATCCCACATGGCTGACTGCGTAATTTGAGTCCTGCAGAGTCTGAGAAGCACATTAGGGGTGCCTGTGTGCCCAAATCCCGAAAGTGGGGAGAGGTGAGGAGCCGGATTGCAGCAGGCCATTTCCAGTGAGGGGTGCTTTCTCCTCTCCCTTTTCTCTTTGTCTCTGTCCGGTGAGTGTCCACATCCTCTAGAAAACAAGACAAACAAACTCGGCAGCCAAAACCACGAACAAACACGACCGAGCCGCCTCCTTGCCCCTCTTCTGCTCCAGCCGCCGTCTACGGACAGGCCATGCCTGGCCCCTTCCTGCTCTCTCAGCCCAGACGCCAAAGACTTCCAGCCCTGTCTTTTCTGCCCCTCTCCTTTGGGAGCTTTGTGAAGAAGACTAGGGCAGTAACGTCAGCTCTGGTGTTAGTTTTCTGTCCTATGTCCCTGTCCTAACTCAACCTCTCACAGCCGCCCCCATGAACCCCGACGGCTGGCTCCCTGGCTGTGAACACTTGGGCTGTCCCTGAGTGCTCCTAGGGAGGCCAAACCGTGAGCCCATAGGGATTGCCCCTGCAGCCTAGGGAGGCCGCTCTCCCCTGCACCTTGTCCTCATCGCTCCCTCAGGGTTCAGTGAGCTCAAGTGCGCAAGGACTCACAGGTGGGCCAGATGGTGCTTGCCGTAGCACTTGCTTAAGGGATCCTGGGTACTTGCTTATGTAGTAGGGTCTCCGCTCAGACAAATGCCCGCTGGTAGGTGACGAGCACCAGTGCGTGAGTGAGGGGCTGTCCTTGGGGAGCAGTTTAAAAAATGTTTTTTTCCAGTTTGCTATAAGGCACGTGTGCTCGCAGAGAGAGGGAGAGGGAAAGTGAGCGATCACCCCCAAGGAAGATGAGCTCACCACAATCCCTTCTCCTCCATTCTCTTGTCATCATTTTGGGCACACAAGCTTGCACACGTGACCAGCATTGTTTCAAGCTTCTGGGTCCAGGACTTGAACCGTGCAATCAGCCACGTGGGATCCAGCTGCTTTAACTACCAAGCTGCTGGCTGGCCCTCAAGTGAGCCCATATGGCTGAGCCTGTCCTTCCTCTGGACCTGCCCTGTCCAGTACTATAGCCACTGGACACATCTAGCTGTTTAAGTCAATTAAAATAAAAAGTCCAGTCCTGCCAGTGGACATGCCATCTATCGGTACTTGGTAGCTGCATGTGGCCAGTGCTGCCCTATTGAGCAGCATGGATCTAGAACATTCTGTCACTACAGAAGGCACGTGACAGGGCTGCTCCAGGTGAGGGTGGCTGTTCCTGGAGACCATGCCAGAATCCCGTTTATTAGAACTGGGGCTGGGATAAAAGGACAAACAGTAATAGACTTTGAAGTGGCTACTTAGGGGGTACAACTCTATAACTGCCAACAAGTGCTTATCTAAGACCCACTGCTGTGGGCTGGGAACACGATTATTCTGACAACGGTGGGAAAAAACAGACCCTGTCCTTAGAACGTGTCACGAATGTCTGCAAAACCACGCAGGATAGGAAGAGGTACACAGAGAGCATGATCTGGGCTTGGGACCATTCCAGCCTGGCAGGAAGGTGCCCTGGGATGTGGCAATTCAGCCGGGCTCTGAGGGAGCAGGGCTAGAGGAGCCTCCTGAGCCAGGAGCAGCCCAGGCAGGAGCAGGTGCATGTCAGAGCGGTCACTGAGGATCATGCGCAAAGGTGCGTGTGGGGGTAGGAGACCAGCAAGGGACAGGGTGGCCCCTGGTGGACAAGGCTGCAAGTCACTGGAAGCAAGGTACAAGGACAGGGTCTATCTGAAGGTGGTGGGAGGCTGCCAGCTCCTGCTCGTACCTTCAGAAGATTCAAATCAGCCCGGCAAAGAAATCAGGGGGGCAGACAGCTGGGACTCACTCGTCTCCCACGCTCTCTATCCAGCTAGGGCCCCCAGGTGGCTAAACCAGTGGAGGCGAACGGGAAGGGAGCCCACGAGTATAACCCCTGGAGTGGGCAGGGCTGGGCAGGGGGAGGGGATCTGAGGGTCTGGGAATGGTCCCAAGCCCAGATCATGCTCTCTGTGCACCTCTTCCTATCCTGTGTGGGGTTTTGCAGACATTCGTGGTTTTGAAGACAGCTCAGGGCCGGATGTCCCGGGTACCAGGCTGACAGTGGCGGGGCAGAGTCAGCCTCGTGGTCTCCTTCCCAGTTTTGGGGTCCACTTGTACACTTTGTATCCCAGTGACTGGGTCTAGGAAATCTGAGAACCTAAAAGACAGGCTGTTGCTAGGAAAATTAAAATGCACAGCGGAGCAGAGAAAAGAATGCACCTACCTATCACCTGGCTTCGTCCAGGGTCAGCACTTGGCCAACCCTGTTCCCTCCACACTCCTGACTTGAAAACACATTGTTTCTATTAAGGAGAGCTGTGAATACACACAGAAGTGGGTGATGGACGGGACCTGCAGGACCCCCACCCCCGCCCCCAGCTTCAGCGAGGGGCAGCTCTCCCCCACCTCGGTCTGTCCACGCTCCCCCAACTCAGTCCTCTCTGAGGTTACTATGGTGCAAATCCCAATTTTCAATTCACTAGTCAATAGGCCATTCTCCTGAGTCCCCTCTTGAGTTGGAAAGTGTCTTTAAAAATACGCATTCTGTATGCTTGTAAAGTTGCATGAAGTATTCAATTACGACATGAACCCGTTCCCTCAGTCACCTTCTGTAGGTTGTTACGGGGACTCTTCCTCACACACCGTTACAGGTTATGTTTCCATGGGTCAGTGTTTTGATCAAGGATAGTCCAGTTTCTCCTTTTGGAAATGAAGCAGCTGCGGGAGCAGTCTTGGCTCTTGGCCTGTTTCCCCTCTGCCTTCGCTGGCCGAGAAGGTGTCAGGATGGACCGATGGCGCCAACTGCATGCTGGCAGGAGCTGTCTGGACAGTCCCGACCACAGACCCGTGTGCCATGTTAGAGGTGGCCAGGCTCAGGTCTGGTGGCTGCCTTAACCAATGACCACAAACCGGTAACTTAAAGCAACAAGAACTCCTAGCAGCTCTGAGTCAGAAGTCAGGAATCAGGCCGTGAACAAGCTCTGCCTGGAGGCTCCAGGGAAGGATCCTTCCCGCCTCTTCCAGCTCTTGGCTGCAGACTCCTGGAGTGTGGTCACACCATTCTGGCCTTCCCCAGTGGCCACACAGCCTCCTCCTGTCCCTGGATCCCCCTCTTCCCTGAGGACATTGTAGCTGCCTTCAGGGCCCTCCTGGATAACACAGCACAAACCCGCTCTCAAAAGACTCTTAGCTCAGCTATCTTTCACAGTATCGGTAATGGCACGGGTTCTGGAGGCCGGGACGTGGACATCTGTGGGGCACTGTTCTGACGGGCACAGCACAGCAGGCCGAGCACAGGCAGGCGGCTCTGAGCTTGAGGCTCATCTCATCACCCCAGAGCAGGGCTCCGGGGCTTCAGCTCCCGGCACAAGGGCCGTGTCTGCACTCAGGGATGGGCCCCTTGCTGGCCCGACGGTGAAGCCAGAGCAGCCTAGGGCAAAGGCTCAGAGCTGCAGGTACCCAGAGAAGTGACCACAGACCATGTCGGTGGGATCCCTGGTGCCAGGCACTGCTAGACCTGTCCGGACTGAACTGCTGGGTGTGTGCGTCCCCTGCTTGACGTCCGAGTCCCTTCCGGAGCAGTCCAGCTGATTCTGTTCCTGTTGGGCCTCTTCCTGGCTCCCAGATAGCCGCCTTCCTGCCCTGCTCTCATGTGGGGAGGGCCGGGGAGGAGGGGGGCAAGGAGAGAGAGGAAGCTCTTTTTTAAGGGCACCAACCCCATCTTGGCAGCCCCACCCCGATGACTCCATCTAACCTTAGTGCCCTCCTTAGAGGCCCAGTCTCCAAATATGGGGTCAGGGCTTCACCTTCTCAATCTGAGGCATGGGGTGGGCAGCACAGAGCAGGGCTGAGGTTCAAGGTGGCCACATCTGGGCCCCAGCTGGTAGCCAGGTGAGCCAGGATTTGGACCGACCATGCTGTTGGAAGCCAGTGCCCCTGCCTTAGATAACAAGGTGGCCCTGCCCCGGGGCATTAAGGGATTCACTCACGCCCTCACCCAGCCAGCACTCCACTTAACTCTAACCCCAGGTGGGAAGTCTGTGCCCAGGAAAGGATAGGCATGTCCCTCCCTGGCCTGGAGTGGCACGGTTCCAGGTGCGGCCAGGGTTATGGGAGAGTGGCGTGAGGAGGGCTCAAGACCAGGACTTCAGGAGCCTGCCAGGCCGGGGCTTCAGCGCCACCCTGGGGGCCGAGCCACTCCCCTCCCTCTCCCACTCATCTGGGTGGGCGGCGCCACCCTGTAGGCCTAGACGGCCCTGCTGCCCACTGACCCTCTCTGAGTTCTCTCCTGTACCCCCCCACCTGCCGGGTCCTGCAGGCATCGCACTGTGTGAACGCTTCCTGAGTGCCCAGGAATGTCACCCAATGACAAATGACGACACTGAGGCACAGGGAGGTCCAGTGACCACCTAAGGCCACCAAGCTATCGAGAGTCGGAGCAGGCGATTGAACTCAGCAGTCTGGCTCCAGGCTGTCCCAAGGCTCACTGGTGCACGTGTGCGCCCGAGGCCCCGACCGGGAGTGGGAGGCTGAGTTCTAGAGCATTCCACTCCAACCGGGCCTGCAGGACCAGCCAGGGCAGGGAGTGAGTCCGATCACGCAGGGATAGCGGGGTCCTCTCTGACCTACCAGCGGTGAGAAAGCCATTGCTCACACGTGATCCCACCCAGCTAACACTCCCCTGGGCACTGGCGGCCAGCATCCTGGTGGGGAGACAGACCAGCTCATGGGGGGACCGGGTCACCTTCAGCACAGGTAGGAAGGGCAGTTCCTGAGGGCCTGAAAGGAGAAAGAAAATACAGCCTTCAGATGTTCCAGCTCCAGCGCGGCAGCCGCTACTAAGCCTGGGTGGTCACAGGCCCTACGCAGGGGCGGGGCAGCTCCTAGGATTTCCATCCATGCAGATGGCAGAGGAAACTTCCTGCTCCCAGTTTTCTGATTTAACGGCCTCCGAGTGCCATTCTGGGATATTGGGTGGCCCAGCCCCATCCAGGCCTGGGGAGTCGCTCACTGTCCTCTGTCCAGGTTGAAGAGCATAGTGATTGACAGTCTGGCCAGGGCCTGTGGGGGCTATGGGAGCCCAGAGGCACCGAGTCCAGCCCTTGGCCAGGGAAGACTCCCTGCAGGAGGCAGTGCCTGACCTGGGTCTTGGAGAGGGAAGGGACGTTGTGTGTTTCCGGCCTAAGGGACAATGGACAGTCAATGTGCAGGAAGTGAGATCTGGGGGCAGGGGGATGGCCGGGGGCGGGCCCTGCTGCGGAGGCGGCTTCCCAGCCCTGCGCAGTCTCCCGGGCCCGCGGTCGGGTGCCGGCGCCCCCTGGCGGTGCCCCGCGGGAGGGGACCACCGCAGTCACGAAATAATTTTAAATAATTTAATTACTTTTTATAAAGGGAGGAAGGGTCCCACACAGGCTAGAGCACCCAGAGCCCTGCAAATGTGTTGCTGCTGCGCTGCGGCGCCCTCACCTCTGACCCGTGCCCTCCACGGTCTGGTCGGATGAGGACAACCCATGGGTGCCGGGGTAAGGCCGAGGGAAGACGCCCCCTCAGCACCATCCCTACGCCCAGCACCTGGCCTCCCTCCCCAGCTCTCCAGGGAGACACTGAGCCAGCCACTTTTTCACAGGAGGGAACAGCAGGGGAGCTGCAGAGAGGAGGGAGGGGGAGCGTGGGCCGTGGGGCTGGGCCTCTCCCCCTCTGCAGGGGCTGTGGGGGTGGGGGGGGGCAGAGGGCAGGGTCTGC
>NW_006203500.1:2814953-2831589 GCF_000334495.1 Tupaia belangeri chinensis
CCGGGTTCTGCCTTCTGCCCAGAGGGGGAGTAGAAGCAGGGATTGGCTAGGAAGCCCTTTGAGATCAGCCTGCCCCTTCCCTCTCCTTCAAGCCCCTCCCCTCCTCTTTCCTTCCAGTGCCTCATCCCCCTCTTCTGGCCACCCCACTTCCCTGCCATTCCTCCACGCAGGCAGAGGGAAGGATCGAGTGTGGACACGTCTGGACATCCCGACTTATCCCTTAGAGCGTGTGAGGGCCAACTGGGAGTGGGAGTGGTGGCCCTCCACCTCTCTAAGGCAATGAGGAGTTGCCTTTGAGCTTTCTGGAGACCGAAGTACAAAGGGAAATAGAGTCAGTTTATTTTATTCATCTGACCAACAAGAACGGGCTTGCAGAGTTAAAGGCAGATGAGTCCTTTGACTCCCCCAGACTTCTGGGGTCTCCAAGGGCCCCTGGATCCAGTTGAACCACCAGTGCAGGAATTCCGGCCACAGGCTGGTGCCTGCTTATGGAGCCTGAAAGGGCTCAGGGTCCCTAGCTGCTCTTGAGCAGCATAAGAGGAGGAAGTACGGCCAAGGAGAACTGTGGCCTGGAAGGCAGCAAGCCCAAGCCCCCTTAGCGGTGGGGAGCCGGAGGCAGGGATGCGGCTGGAGCTCACAGGTTCGATTTGCAAGTACTCCGCAGCAGCAGGACGGAAGAGCTGAGCTGCTCGCGTGGAAAGACCAGGTCCCCTGTGTGCCCCCCAGGAAGAGGGGAGAGGTGGGTATGGCAAGGGCCTGCCCACACCTGGCCCTGGCCAGCCTGGCTCTGGGCTTTGCCTGGAGGACTCAGCAACTCAGACAGGAAGACCACACCATGGCCCTCACACAATCCCCGCCCCCCGCTGCCCTCCTCACCCCACACCCCCGCCGTCTCCTGGGAAACACCCACACTGTGGCACGCCTTCTAGGTGAATGTGCGACCTGGTGCTATCCCAGAGTAAGGACCACAGCCTGGCGTTTAAGCCTCGTCTTAACCACCTTTGCAGCCCTGGGCATAGCCAGGCTGAGGGCTTTGCTGGATATCACCAGGAGGCTGGGCCATCTGACAAGGGTGGCAAATCCATGTCCTCCCTCTGCTCAAAACTTATCCCCAGCTTCCCCTCTTCTCCTGGTCTTTCCAGCCAGGCCACACACTCTGCAGGAATAGGGTGGGGTGAGTAAAGCAGTCAGTGGAGAGAAGCCGGGAGCATCGGGCCCAGGTGAGCTGGGAAGCCCGTCCCTATCTGGGGACCCTAGGTCCTGGCCCTGTGTGACAGGAATGGCCCCGGCAAGAGAGCACTTCCCATTATTCAGGCAAACTCAGAAACGTGTTCTTTTTAAAGTGAGCTCGCCCGAGCTCTGCTCTGAGCGTTTGTACCCACCCTCAAACTCACATGTTGAAATCCTGCCCTCTGAAGTGGTGGTGTGTCATGGAGCCTTGGGAAGTGAGATCGTGAGAGCTGGGTCCTCGCGGATGGGGTTAGTGACTAACAGGAGAGCCAGGAGACACCCCCACTCTTCTGCCATGTGAGGACCCGGCAGAGCGAAGAAGCAGCCCCTGCCAGACACGGAATCTGCCAGTCTCCAGCACTGTGAGACACGGACGTTGTTTTTGTAAGCCACCCAGTCTGTGGTCATTTGTCACAGAGCCCGGACAGACACACAGCCCAGGGCCAGCACTGTGAGACACGGACGTTGTTTCTATAAGCCACTCAGCCTCTGGTCATTTGTCACAGAGCCCAGACAGACAGAAGCCCAGCACTATGGCCTGGTGGTTAAGGGAAGCCGACTCCTACATGACCCATGGGGTTGAGATCCCGGCCCTAGTGAAAAACACGCCGTATGTGTGCATGCCAGGGGCCCGATGGGGTACAGAAATGGGGGAGAAGGGCTCGTGGTGTGACCATGACTCTTGGGGGGGGGCATTCTCTCCTTTCTTTCTCTTTTTGGCAAATGCACATGCCTTCTTGCAATTTATTTTTTAAAGCCTGCTTTTTAGAGTTGGCATGCAATTTATACATTGACATTATTTGTACAGAGTTTTGAGATATACTTTACATTTAACAAACTACACACATGTACGAGAATACAACTCCTCTGTGCCCCCTCGCCACAGTAAGGTACTGACCATCACTCCTGAGTTTTCTCCGGCCCTGCGGAATCTGCCCTGTCTGTCCCTCGTCCCCTCCCACTCACCCCTGCCCCCGCCAGCCACTGGTCCTCCTGCCACTGTAGAGGACATGCAGTTTTTAGACTTTCGTAACCACGGATCATACGCCATGTTCTCTCTGGTCTGGCTTCTCCCCTTCAGCATAATTATCACGACAGCGGTCCATTTCGTTCCATGAGTTACTGCTCTGCTCCTTTTTATGGCTGGGTAATATTCCACTGCAAGGCCACGTGACTCGCCGACCCCTCACTTGTTGGAGGGCACCTTTTCTTTTCGCTGTGACTGCTCAGGCTTCACGGGCACTCATACTCCCACCCCTCCTGGGTGGATCCCCACTGTTTTCCCAGTGGACCCACATCTCCCGTCCCACCTGCAGGGTGTGGGAATCCCAGTTCCTTCAAATCCTCGCCAGCGCCTGTGTGCTCGATGCTCATTTCAGCCATTCTGGCGTTCGGCAGCTGTCTCGCGGTGTCTCATTCCCCAGAGACTAACGGTGTTGAACTCCGTTTTTATTTTTTGCCAGAGGATGTGCACTGTGTGTCAGAGGCCCCCGCTGGGACCTGGTCACACCACAAACCTGTTTTCCTCTATTTCTCCATCCAGTCGGGATCCTGGCACATGTCGCATGAGTCTGGCTTGTTTTTCAAGCCGCATGGGACTGGGATTCGAACCTTGCTCAGCCAGTGGGATCCACCTTGCTCTACGCAGCAGTAACTCCGCACTATGGAACTGGCTCGAACTTATCTTTATGTTTGTCATCCTGCTCACTATCTTCTTGGTGAAGAGTTCATTCAAATCTTTTATTCATTAAAAACAAAAGTGTGTATGTGTGTGTGTTTAAATCATCTAGTTAAGAGTTCGCTTTGTATTCTAAGTAACGCATTTTCATGGGCCAGCCAGTGGTGTGGTGGTTAAAGCAGCCGGATCCCACAGGGCCATCTGTGCAGTTCAGATCACAGACCCAGTGACTTGAAAAACACACTGGGGGGACCAGCAGTTGGTGTAATGTTTATGTCGCTGGACTCCCATGTAGTCGACTACGGCTCAAGTCCTGGAACCAGTGACTTAAACTCACACTGGACACATGTGCATGTGTGCTCAAGATCCTGAGAGGAGAATGGAGGAGAAGGGATTGTGCTATGGCCATCCCTGTTGGGGGGGTGGGGAGGTGCGTTCTCGTTTTCTATCTCTCTGTCTCTCTCTGTCTTTCTGGCGAGCGCATGCACCCTATAGAAAAAAAAAAACTCTCAAAAAAAAAAAAGAAAGGAAGAAAGGAAAAGAAAAAGAAAAAAAAGAAAAACACACTGAGCACATGTGCACGTGTGCCCAAAATCCTGAAAGGAGGGAGAAAGGGAGGAGAAGGGATTGCAGGGTGAACATTCTCCATGGATGTGGGGAACTGCTCTCTCTCTCTCTCTTTCTCTCTCACTCACTCTTTCTCTCCAGTGAGCACATGTAAAAAACAAACAAACAAACAAACAAAAAAAAGCAAAAATAAAATAAAAAAATATAGATCTTTTCAGTGGAGGCAACATTGGCCACAAGCGGGTAAAGGTTGGCTCTTGGAAAGCGGAAAGAATGTACTCTTCTGGAGAAAGCATGGTATACGCACGATGCATACACAGTTATCTGCGGCGGTCAATCTTCAGGTCTACCCCGTGAATTAGGAAAGAATGCTAACAGGCTCCTTGAGGGAAAGAAGGGATGGAAAAGGCTGAGAATCTGTTCTAGAGACAGTCCTTTGTTGGATATATGTTTTGCAAGGAGCAACATTTTGAAAAATGTGACTGAGGGACCAGCAGATGGTGTAATGGTTATGTTGCTGGACTCCCACGTAGTTGACCTAGGTTTGAGTGGGAGACCTGGCGACTTAAAACTCGCGCTGGGTGCGTGTGCATGCATGGGCAAAATCCTGAGAGGAGAATGAGGGAGAAGGGATTCCAGCATGCCCATCCCTCCTAGGGGATGATTTCTCACTTTCTGTCTCTCTCTCTCTCCAGTAAGCACATGTGCACTATAGCAAAAATCTCTCTTTAAAACTTTTAAAATGAGGATGAAGTCCAAGCTATTAAATTATTTTTATAGTTTTGCTTTTTTGTGTGTGCTCTTTTAGAAATCTTTGTCTAGTGCAAGGCCACTAAGGATTTTCTGTTGTTTTCTTCTTGTGGTTTCATAGCTTTAGCTCTTCCATTTAAGTCTACGATCCATTTTATAGACTCCTGGAAATTAGTCTTTGTATGTAAGTGTTGCATGTGAGGTCCAGTTGATCAATACTATTTATTTTAAAGAATTAATTTGAATTATTATTATTATTATTATTATTAACTTGACCAGAGAGAGACATAGAAAGAGAGAGAGGGAAAGTGAGAAAGCAAGTCACCAGGCCTAGGACTTGAATCACGGTCAGCCATGTAGGAGCCCAGTGCCTTAACCACCATGCCACCTACTGTCCTCCAACACTATTTTTTAAAACCTTTCCCCACTGCATTGTTTATTCGCCTTTATTGAAAATCAGTTAACCACACATAGGTGGGTCTATTTTTAATACACTGTGTGGGCCAAAGGAAAGCCCATCTGTGGGCCCTGCCTGTTCTCCCCACGCCTCGTCCTCTCACGAAGACCTTTGCTGGCCTCAGCCAGGCTCCTCTGCCTGGAGGTCTCGGCCTCAGCACAGTCCTGGCGAAGAGCCCACTGCCCTGTGACAGTCTCCTGCTCTGTCTTCTCCTCTGAGAAGGAGACCCCAGCCATGGCTTCACCCTGCTGCTTTGTTCTAGGAGAGCTCTGTGAGGTCTCGGGGCCAGATCACACGGGGACCTGGGGGCAAGAGGAGGAATTGGGGTTTATTTAGCGTGAGATTGAAGCAGGAGGGGAGGGAGGGGTCTGACTTCGGTTTGGGTCAAGGTGGTCTGAAGGGGGCAGCACAGAGGCCAGGCCAGTAGGGCCCAGCCACCACTGACAGCCTGCAGCCTGTCAAGGGCACCCATTCGTGGCCAGTCCTCATGCGGTGTGAATAGGGATGGCAGGCCTTCTGGCCTTGAGAGAGTGAGTGCGTGCCAGCCCCTGCCCCACACCCTCCAGCCTGCACCCCACCCCCGGCCCTTGGCCCATTTGCTGCCCTGGGGATTTGGCTGCATTTGTGGAGCAGAAGAAGTAGGCTGAGGGAGGCCCCGTGTTTAGGTTCCAGTTCCTCCTCTGACCAGCTGGGTGACTGCCAGCAGCCACCGGACCTTGTAGACGCTCACGTGAAACAGAAGCTCTCGGCCGCCCACGCTCCAGCGGGCTGTGCAGATGTGCAGACGTGCAGATGTGCTGATGAACTCTGTCCTGCTGAGGACTCGCTGCTGCTGCAGCAGACAGAGCTGCGGTGCTTCTGAGGAAGCTCCAGAGCACCTCTAGGACACTGAGGACCTCCCAAGCCACTGCAGGAAGCCAGAGGCGTTGGGCACTGACGACCTCCCAAGCCACTGCAGGAAGCCAGAGGCCACCTCCTCTGGGGGGCCTCCCCTCCCTTCCTGAGTAAAATGGATCTCTGTACACACCCCGTCTCAGCACCTGGCCTCCTGGCCCTGTACACACACCTGCCCCATCTTTGTTTGGTCAGTCATTGGGTGTAGGTTTTGGGTGTGTGTGTTAGAACTTGATTGCATTGGCGGGTCAGTAGGTGGCACAGTGGCTAAACACTGCATGGGGGGAGCCGGGTTCCACATGAATGACCATGGCTCAGAGTCCAGGCCCCTGGACTGGAAACACACACGAGTCAGGTTTGTGCCTGCCCAGGATCCGGAAGGAGGGAAGAGTGGAGAAAAGGAACCTGTGGTATAACCAACTGCATTGAGTGGTGCTTCTCTCTCTGCATGCATATTTGGTGAGCACATGCCCTCTGGAGAGAGAGAGAGAGAGAGAGAGAGAGAGAACTTGATTGTTAAGGTATTAAGAGGAAACTTAAGGGGACCAGCAGTTGGTGTAATGGCTATGTCACTGGACTTCCATGTAGTCAACTGCGGTTCGCGTCCTGGACCCGGTGGCTTAAAACTCAGGCTGGGTGCATGTGCGTGTGTGCCCAAGATCCCGAGAGAACGGAGGAGAAGGGATTGCGGCATGGCCATCCCCCCTGGGGGGTGATTTCTCGCTTTCTGTTTCTCTGTCTCTCCTCTCTGTCTGGAGCAAAAACCTCCCCAAAAAAAAAAAAAAAAAAAAGAGGAAACTTAACACCTTCATGGTGTTAAAAGGTCAGCTAGGTGGCATGGTGGTTAGGCAGCTGGATCCCACATGACCAACTTTGTAGTTCAACTCCTGGACCTGGTGGCTTGAGAAACACGCCAAGCATTTGTGTGTGCATGCCCAAAATCCCAAGAGAAGAACTGAGGAGAAGGAATTGTGGTGCTGTCATCCCCTGGGAGGACGATTTCTCACTTTCTCTCTGTCTCTGTCTCTGTCTCTCTGGTGAAGTAAGCACATCTTATAGTAAATTATAAAGGGCCAGCGGGTGACGCAGAGGTTAAGGCGGCTGGACTCCACGTGGCCAACTGCATGATTTGAGTTCCAGACCCACCGGCTTGAGAAGCTCACCGGGTGTGTGTGCTTGCATGCCCAAAACTCCAGGAGGAGAGGGGATTACTGCATGGCCATCCCTCGGATGTGGTGTGTGTGTGTGTGTGTGTGTGTGTGATTTTTTGCTTTCCCTCTCTCTCTGTTTTTGTCTCTCTCCCTCCACACTCCTCCAGTGAGTGCACACACCCTATAGCCAAAATAAATAAATAAATAAATAAATAAAAAAGTGGGTTCTTTGGGGGTGATTCTGTGATCAGGGTGTGGCCCTCAAAATCGACTCCTGGTGGGTTATGCAGAGAGGGCGTGAGCCCAGCAGAGACTCGGGGCACCAGTACGTGTGCGCCTGTCCCCCACCAGGCTGTGGCACAGCCAGAAGCCCCTCACTGGGTGTGACTGTGGACCTGGGACCTCCCACCTGTGAGCTGAACACACTTCTGTTTCCGTCAACAACCCCGAAGCAGACATCTTCTGTTACTAACAGCAGAGAGGACTGGAACACGGAGCAGCCTGCCGGCTGATTACACTGAGGCCTGGCCTCAGGCTTCCCTGTGTTCCCCAGACCAGCCCTCAGTGCCTGCCCCAGTAGGTGGGGGTGCTGACAGAGCAGATGAATGACAACACCTGCCCAGCTGGGTCTTCAGAATGACGGAGGCTGCGAAGACCGGCCATTTCCAGGGTGCCACACGGACCTGCACGCAGCCCAGCGTGTGCCAGACATATCCGTCCACACACCTGCGTGAGCCAGAGCGCTCCTGCCCAAGCACTGCCAGGCTCTGCACGGCTCTCCAGGCTCCTCATGGCGCCAAGCCCTGGCTGTGCCCCCGCATGAGCCACTAGCATCTCTGAGCCTCAGTTTTCTCACCGTAAAGTGGAGCCCAGGGCCAGGCAGTGGCGCAGTGGTGGCCATGCTGGACCCACATGTGACCTTCACTCTCTCATGGAAAAAATGAGCAGACAAATACATGTTTTAGATAAAAATAATTTATTTATTTATTTATTTTTGTCTCCAGAGGGATATGTGTGCTCACTAAAATACATGTTTTAGATAAAAATAATTTTTTTTTTTTTTTTTTTTTTTTGTCTCCAGAGGGATATGTGTGCTCAGTGGAAAGAGCCCGAGAGAGACGGGAGGAGGACAGCGCCCCCACTGGCATGGTCCCACCTACAATCCCATCTCCATTGCTCCATCCTGATGGGATTTGGGGCACACACACAAGCCTGGCTTGTTTTCCAAGCTGCCAGGACCTTAACTCAAGCCATGCAGTGTGCCAAGAGGGGTTTGGACTAATTTAACCACTAGGCCATGGGGCCTGCCCAAAATATTTTTTTTTCTTTGAGAGGTTTTTGCTGTAGGGTGCGTGCACTTGCCAGAAAGACAGAGAAAGGCAGAGAGACGGAAAGCGAGAAATCATCCCCTGGGGGGATGGCCATTCCACAATCCCTTCTCCTCCATTCTTCTCTCCGGATCTTGGGCACACACATGCACACGCCTGGCATGAGTTTAAGCCACTGGGTCTGGGACTCGAACTGGGGCCGACTACATGGGAGTCCAGCGACATAGCCATTACACCAACTGCTGGTCCCTATAATATTTTTTTTTAATTTAAAAGTGAAATAGAGATGATGAGGGCACAGTCACCTAACCTGAGGGTTAAACCAGCTGGACAGAGACTTCAGTCTAGTGCTAGACATTGTTGTTATTTCTTTTCATCTTTCTTTATTTTTTATTTTAGTTTTTGCTATAGGTTGCATGTGCTTGCCAGAGAGAGACAGAGGCAGGGAAGAGGGAAGGCAAGAAATCACCCCTAAAAGGGGATGGCCAAGCCGTAATTCTTTCTCCTCCAGTCTCCTCAGGACTTTCGGCACATGCTCACACGTGCCTGACTTGGTTTTCAAAGGGCCAGGTCCAGGACTCAAACCACAGAGCTAGCCATGTGGGATCCAGCACCTTAACCCCCCTGCTACCTGCTGGGCCCATGGGGTGTTGTTATTATTATTATTTAAAATTCATTTATTGGGAACCAGCAGTTAGCGTAATGGTTATGTCGCTGGACTCCCACGTAGTTGACCACGGTTCGTGTCCCGGACCCGGTGGCTTAAAACTCACGCCGGGCGCGTGTGCGTGCCTGCCCAAGATCCCAAGAGGAGAATGGAGAAGGGATTGCGGCGTGACCATCCCCCCTGGGGGGTGATTTCTCGCTTTCTGTCTCTATGTCTCTCTCTGTCTGGCGAGCACACACGCCCTATAGCAAAAACCTCTCAAAAAAAAAAAAAGTCATTTATTTATTTTGAAAGAGAGAGAGATACTCAACAAGATCTTCAGGCCACAGTCTAGACCCAGCCTCAGCCAGCCAGGGTCATGGGTGCACAAGTGCCGGTGTGTACAGGGAGGCCTCGGGAAGCCAACTGGGACCCTCTCACATGGTTTCAGCATTGTAGAGTCCTGTGCTTCTGTGGTGCCCCGTGGCTGGCCAGGATGAGTGGTTTTTGTTTTCTTTAAAGGTTTTGCCATAGGGTGCTTGCACTTGCTGGAGAGATACAGAGAGAGAAAGTGAGAAATCACCTGCCAGGGAGGACGGCCGTGCCACAATCCCTTCTCCTCGCCTCTCCTCCTGGAACCCTGGGCGGGTACACACACGTGCCCACTGTGATTCACAAGCTGCAGGATCCAGGACTAGAGCCGCGGTCCACCATGCAGGAATCCAGCACTTTAATCACTGTGCCACTTGCTGGCCCCACACTGGGTGTTATTAACCAGCACCAGCTCCCTCTCCACACGCTCCCTCCAAAGGGAAGGTGAGTTAATTTTTTTTCTTTCATCCATGTTTGCTTCTGTGCAGTCCCCAGGGTGAGGCTAGAGGACGGGACTGTCCGGAGGCCGTCGTCCTGAGCTGCTCTTGCTGTAGGAAGCCTGGCCCAGGCCATCTCTAACATGAAGACACCCTTCGCAAGTGTACATTTTCCCTCAAATGTTCTGAAAACATTTCTGCAATCTTGCTTTTGACTTTCCTCGGCTACCTAACTGCCTCGGACAACCTCTTGTGCCTCAGTTTCCTCATCTGTAAACAGGGTTAACGATGGTTCTTACTCACGGAATTCAGTGCATGGATGACTATGAAGTGACTATGTAGTGCCCAGGACAGGGCTAAGCCTTGCATGCATGTTTGCTAAATAAGCTAAAATTCCATAACCTGTGGTTTCTGATTTCTCATCGGCCCCCTGGCACCCTCAGATTTCTTACTGCATGAGGAAATCTAACAAAAAGTTCTCAAGTGTAGTGAAATTTTTATGAATACCAAATCAAAGATAAAGATGACACAACCTGGAGCCAGCAGGTGGCTTGGTGGTTAAGGTGCTAGACTCCCACATGGTTGACCACGGTTTGAGTCCTGAACCTGGCAGCTTGAAAATCACACCTGGTCATGTGTGTGAGTGCCTCGAATTCCAAGAGGGTGATGGAAAAGAAGAGATTGCAGCATGGTCCTTCCCCTGGAGGGTCATCGTTCACTTTCCCTCTCTCTCTCTGGTGGGCGCACATACCCTATGGGGAACAAAGAGAGAGAGAGAGATAGAGGACACGACCTTACATCTTGTAGGCATTTTTTTTTTAAAAAAAGCTATGTATTAATTTTTAAAAAACATTTGCCACAGGAGTATATACTTGTGTGTTCATGACAGAGAAAGTGAGAAAACCCTCCTCCCCATGGAAGATGGTCATGCCACAATCTCTTCTCCTCCATTTCTCCTTCCTGGATTTTGGCACGCATGCACACACGCCCTGTGTGTTTTCGAGTCGCCAGGTCCGGGTCTTGAATGGCACAGTCGGCCATGTGAGATCCAGCCACCTTTACTGCCACACCAGTGACTGGCCCGTTACTTTGAATGTGGCCATTTGATTTTATATTGGCACCCAATGCTGGTCATTAAGAGGGTTCTCGTCACCCCTGTGGGCCCGTGAGCCTGAGCAGTAAAGCGGTGCCTGCTGCAGGTTGGTTCTAAGTTATGCACAGGGCAGTGAGCAGGTCCATTGTCTTCCACCCCGGAGCTGCGGGCTGTGCGTGCTAGGGGGTGCCATTGGAGACATGGGAGGGTCCTGCCCCGAGGGAGGCTGGGTAGGCTCCCCTGGGTCATGGCCTATAACAAGGCTGGCAGGTGAGGGCACAAAGGCAGCGTGTTTGTGACAAGGGAAACAGCCTCCACGCAGGAGCCCTGGGAGCAGGACCTGGAGAGGCAGGAAAGGGAGGCGGGTGCTAGCTTTCGTGCTCGGGCTCTCCTCACCCCCAACCCCGCGCCATCTTCAGAGGTCGGGCTAGAAAGGCCCAAGGGGACATCTAGAATAGCTTTGCCTCCTCCTTCTCCTTTCTAATTAATTAATTGATTAACTCTTTCTCTAACGGAGAGAGAGAGAGATCCCTGACAGAGCCCCCATGCCATGACCCACCCTAGCCTCAGCCAGCTCTCAATTGTGGGCATACTTGTGCCCATGTCTCTGGACTTGAACCAGGGACCTCCCCATACGGAATTGCCTCACAGAGCGCCGTGTCTTCCCACTGTGCCACTGTCCAGCCCTTCCTCCACCATCTCCCCGCCGACAGATTTCCATCCAGAGGGCTCTGCCCAGATCAAACCATGCTCATCCTTGGGCTCCTGGTGATCAAATGTCTTCCTTTATTCTTCCTGCCCACCGTTGGCCTCACTCCCTGCCCTGGAGGACCTACACCCCACTTCCCAGCTATGAAGCCGTCTTGCAGTCCCATGTGGTGGGCTCCCTCCAAGACCAGTCACCCCAATGGACCTTCCCTGCTGACACCACAGCAGAGCCATCGAAGCCATGCGGAGTGTGTATTGACGTCTCCTCCTTCTTGGCCTCAGGAGGGTTGGAGTCCTGGCTCCAGGCCGAAGCAGCTGTGTGATTTGGAGCACCGCTCAGCCTCTCTGGGTTGGGCTGACCTCATTGCACGAAGACAACGCTAGTTGCTTCCAAGGCTCAGGTGAGGGCACAGAGACAGCGTGTTTGTGACAGAGGAAATAGCCTCCACGCAAGCGCCCTGGGGCCCAACCTGAGGAGGCAGGAAAGGGGGCGGGTGCCAGCTTCCCCCTGGCTCACCCTTCCCTGCCCCCCAGCACCCTCCCCAGAGGTTGGGCTATACCCTTGACGAGCCGGGCACAGGGCAGGTCCTGCAGGAGCAGTGGTGTGTATCTGCCCGGCACCTAGAACCCCCAGGCACTTCCTCTTTCGGCATCTCTGAAGCCAGGCCAGCCGGTGGCCAGGTGGTTCAGGGAGCCAGATCCCGCCTGACCGACTGTGCAGCTTGAATCCTGGCCCCTGGGCTTGAGAAGCATGTCAGGTGTGTGTGTGTGCATGCCTCAAATCCTGACAGGATGGATGGAGGAATGGAGAAGGGACTGCAGCGTGACCATGCCCCGTCGGGGGGCAGGTAGTGCTTTCTCCCTCACTCTCTGATTTTCTCTCTCCGGCAAGCACATGTGCTCTCTGGCGAAAAAAGAGAAACAAACAACCACCACCAAAAAAACTAAAAACATTCTGAATCCTGTTTCCTCACCAAGGTTTCAGGACCCAATAATAGGCCTAATAATAATTTTAAGGCTAGTGCCTCCCTGAGGAATTTTAGCAGGGATCTATTTAAAAGGAGCAGAGCGCTATCGGTGGCATTTCTGACAATAGCCGAGGCTAAGAAGAGTGGGTGTGTGTGGATGGAAAGGGGCAGGAGGATGGCAGAAGGGAGATGATGGGACCTTGCCAGGGTAGTTCCTTGACCTTCGACCTTCGTAGCAGGTATGAAAAGGCCAGTGTTGGAGCTGCTGCAATTTAGATCTGGGGTGGCTGGACTGAACTTCCCAGATGAATAAGAGGCTAGGGCAGGGATTCCGGGCAGAGGAGAAGCATGAGTCATGAGCGGTGGGGAAGCCACTAGTACACACTCACGTGATAGCAGCAGGAACTGGCTTCCAGGGCTGAGTGGAAGCTCCTTTGAACCTGTGCTCAGTGGCTGAGGCTGTTTAAACTACTCTGCTCTGGGCATTCACTAATGTTGTCCAACGTGAAGACTTTGTGGGATTAGATTGGGCCTGCCTGGACAGTTCAGGGTAACTCTCCATCTCAGCATCCGTACTCTTAATCACACCTGCAAAGTCTGTTTGGCCAGGTAAGGTAACATAGTGACAGGTTCCAGGGACGACGGCATGGACATCTTTGGGGCCCTTATTCTGCTGACATAGCTCTTTTTCTCAGCGGTCACTCTAAAAGTGTATTTCACATCTTTTGAAGAAAAGATCATTTTCATTGTCATAGGATATATGGCTAAATTAGAATTTTTAAAAGAATAATTAATTTTATTATTAATATTATTAAATTTTAAATTTGTTATAGGGTACATGAGCTCACGAGAGAGAGAAGAAAAATTGAGAAAGCAAGCCATCAGGTCTGGGACTTGAACTGTGGTTGGCCATGTGGGAGTCTTGTGCCTTAACTCCCAGGCCACCTGCTGGACCCAGAATTTTTTTTTTTTTGTTGAGGATTTCAAATCTTTTAATTAATTAATTAATTAGTTTGTTTGTTTAAGAGAGATTTTTGCTATAGGGCACATACACTTGCCTGAGAGACAGAAAGAAAGCAAGAAATCACCTCTTGGGGGGCTGATCATGCTGCAATCCCTTCTCCTTCATGCTCCTCTTGGGATTTTGAGCACACATGCACATGCACTCAGCATGAGTTTCAAGCTGCCGGGTCTAGGACTTGAACCACAGTCAGCCATGTGGGAGGCCAATGATGTAACCACTATGCCACCTGCTGGTCCCAAATCTTTTTATTTTTCATTCTAATTCATTTGCTTATTTTAAGACAGGATCTTGCCATTGTGGTCCTCTGGTCTGGGACTACAGTTCCCACCCTCAGGCCAACTCCTTTTTCACAGGGTCTTTCTCAAGGTTGCCTGGGCCAGCTTTGAGCTCACAAAGCTGGCCCGGGCTCTTGTCTCAGCCTCCTCGAGTTGCTAGGATTACAGGTGCATGCTACTACCCCAGCCTTTAGGTTGGATCAGGAATTGAACCTGGACCTTCCATGTAGTCCCAGCTGTCTTAGTCCCAGCACATGTCACTGTGGCTGGGCCTTAATTCTATTTTATGTTCTGAATATTTGCATATAGGGAAGTGCAGAGAAGGGCCAGCCAGGTGGTATGGAGGTTAAGGCAGCTGTGTGCCATATGGCTGACTAGGTGGTTTGAGTCGCAGATCTGGTGACTTGAAATACACAGTGGGCATATGTGTGTGCATGCCCAAAATCCCGAGAGGAGAGTGGAAGAAAAGGAACTGCGGCACGGTCTTCCCCTGGGGGTGATTTCTCACTTTCTCTCTCTCTCCGTTTTATTCTCTCTAGTGAGGGCATGCACCCTATGATAAATTTTTTAAAATTTTAAAAATAGGACGAAAAGTGCAAACAAATCACAAAGTTACAGCTTGATCCTCTTTCATGAACTGACCATGCTCTGTAATCAGCTCAGGTAGACAGAACACGCCTGGAGCCCTGCTTGCTTCCAACCCCAAAGGTGGGAGTTTGCTGACAGCAGAAAATCCGGAGGACAATGCCTGGAGCATTATGGAAATAAAGATGAGAGAGCCCAAGTGAATATGGGGGGGAGTGACGGGAAGGGGGATTGTGGGGCAGGTGCGCATATACTGCCTCGGCCCAACCCAACCGCAAAGCGTCCCAGAGAGGGGGCCCCAAAGATGACGACCATATTGGAGCAGAAAAGACTTCTGGCCAGAAGAGAGTGGACACAGGCATGGCCGTGGGACTGGTGGAGGATGCTGTGGAGTTTTGGAAGCCAAGAAGGACACGACCACTTGGCCCGCCAGCCTCTGTGGCCTTGCTCTGCTCACCACATTTCTCAAGCACCAGTTTTCCAGACTCAGACCCAGAGGACTTAACCCTCCCACTAGGGTCCTCCTCTTATAGGTGGGGGTGCAGGCCCCTGGGGGAGAGAAACACACCCAAGGTCAGTCATCGCCTGGCACTCCCTCACTACTGGCCTTGCCACTGAGCCTCCTGTGCCTGAGTCTGTGGACATGGAGGGAGCAGACTGACCCTGAGGAGCCAGGGGCCAGAGGCACGAAACTAGGGAGCCCTGTGCAGGGTCCGATCGCTCACTTGCTGCTGGGGCTGCTCCAGAGCCACGCCCCCCAAGGAGACTTTACTGTCCCATTTCCTTCTTTGTTTGCTCAGACATTCATCGTCAGCTGCCTGCTCCATGCCAGGCAGCGTGCCAGGCAGCCCTCGTCCTCAGTAGGGACATTGGTGCCTCCGTCTGTTTTGACTGCCGTGGAAGAACGCTGTACTGGGTGGGCCTAAGCACAAATCTATCTTCTTGCACTTTAGGAGGTCAGGAAGCCCAGGATCAGGGTGGTTTCAGGAGAGCTCTCTTCCCGGCTTTCGGACGGCAGCCTCCTCGCTGTGCCTGAGAGAGGGAGCGCGCACCCGGGAGTCTTCATCAGGATGCCAGCCCCCGCCCTATGACCTCATTTAGCCTTACTACCCACTCAGAGGTCCCATCTCTGAACAGTCACGCTGGAGTCAGGGCTTCAGGTGCTGAGTGTGGCAGACACATTTAGCCCGTGGCAGGTGTCTGCGCTGGCCTGGTGTTGCAGGCGCTGGGAACACAGTTGCCGGGAGGACAGACCCCTTTCTGTGGGAAACACCAGCGGCTAATGTGAGGCCAGGATGAGCGAGTGCTGGGCTGTGAAGAGGACTAGACCGGGAAGGGCTGGAGCAGGCGGGGATGCGGGGCTTTAGGTAAGGGGCTCAGGGGGCCTTCATTGAGGAGCTGACTGAAGTTCATGGGACCCAAAGGAAATAGGGGAGCGAGTTGTGCAAGGGCTGGCAGACAGGGGCAGGCAGGGCCTGGGGGCAGGACCCACCCTTGGGGCCAAAGCTGGCATGACCTCAGGGGGCTGATGGAGTCTAGTGCACTGAGGCAGCTGCACGGCCTCTCCGCGGCCACTTTACCTGTCCCTGGGAATGGGCCACCTGCCCCTGGAAATGGGGTGAGGCTGGGGAAGCCTCCACGGCTTCTCGGCTCTTCCTGTCACCAGAGACCAGCTCCCAGGGATGACCGCCCCAGGCACTAGGCCTTCCTCAGGACCACCCCCCTCCTCCCCCCCTCCAGGGCAGGACAAGGAGTGGCCCCCCCGCTGTGCAGTGGAAGCCGCCCCCATCCCCCCCTCACTCCCTGCACGGTGGTGCCTGAGGTGGTGCCTGATGCAGAGGAGTAAGCAGTCAGGGTGGGCGGAGGACTTGCCACCATGCCTCAGGAGACCTCCTTTGGGGAAGGTGACCTCTTGCCGGGTTCCGCAGAGGAAAAGGGCCGAGGCGACTCCGTGGAGGAAGGCAAGCAGGTGACAAAGTAAACCCCGCACGGGGCGGCTGTGAGGAGGGGGAGCGGGCCCTGGAGGGGCGATGATGGAAGGCTCAATCTAGCTGAAGGGTCGTTCAGGACCGAGGGGTCCTGCAGAGGGCACAGGAGGAAGGAGACAGCGAGGGCCAGCCAGGAGATAGCGGTGGGTGCTGGCGTCTAGGATGACCCAGCGAGCAGTGTGAAAAACCGAGGGGTGGGCCTTCTAAGTTGGCGGAGGCGGGCTCTGGGAAGTGGGCGGGGTCCGAGGCGGGCCTGGAGCGCTCTAGGTGGGCGGGAGGCGGAGCGAAAGGCGCTTGGGGGCGGGGTCTGGAGGTCCCCAGGTGGGGCAAAAGGTGCCCAGAGGCGAGGTCTGGAGGCCCAAGGCGGAGGAGGGGGCGTGGCCTTGCGGTTCAGAGGCGGGGCAAAAAGTGCCTGGGGCGGGGCCTGGAGGCTGGGGGCGGGGCCAGAATGTCCGGGATGGGCTCGGAGGCGGGCCGGGGCGGGG